>NC_079366.1:4876538-5196260 GCF_021018895.1 Seriola aureovittata | reverse complement strand
TAGAAAAATGTTTTTAATAATTAATTGATCGTAAAAATAGCTGAAGGTTGATTTACTGCTGCTGTAGAGGTATGACACTCAAACTTAAAATAACAAGATAAAAAAAAAGCTTGTTATGTAGAGAGCACTGTTTCCTGTATTTGTTTGGACTGTGTTTGTAGCTATATTTAAGTAATTTTTTTTAATGCCAGAAGGTCAAACCAGATAATGGCTGGGCTGCCTGCCAGTACTCTTGTCTTCTTGCCCTGTAGTACGTTATACACGTATACAAATACCACACAGCCCTTTGTGGTCCTTAAGTGTATTATGTATCCCTCGGAACTACTGGATTTCCTGAATCTCCCTCCTGAGCAGAACAGATCTTATTTTCCAGACCCATGTCCTTATGCACTCTGCCTGTTGTTCCAGGGAAATGTTTCCTCCGTGTGCAGGAAGGGTTTAAGGAATCATGTATTGTTTTTATATTTTCTCTCATGCGCCCCTGGAAAGCACAAACTCTCTAGCCACATTCCAGAAACCATTACTCACGGCTTGGCCAGTTGAGGTGTGTCCGAACACGTCCTATCACCATAGCAACTGTAAGACGATGTTCTCCCAGTCTTTCTTAGACATGCACTGGTTTTTGAGCTAGACTGGAAACTGGGATCGGTTTTGTTTTGCTATATTTTTTTATTGTCTGTGTGCTGAAGTGTTCCAGGAAAGAGTTGAAGCAAGGGACAAATGAATATTTACTGTAGTGGAGCTTGGTTTCCATGGCTGTTTGGGTTGATGTGTCATCAATGCCTGTTCCTGATCCCAAAGACTAAATGAAAGGGTGGTGTCGTGTATAAACAGAAATGTTTGTTTTCAAACTGCTGCTTTGGTTGCCCACTGAGAAATTTCATGGAAATCTGGTTTAAATGTAAGAGAGAAGTGAATATATTATCAGAGTCAGGTGTCAGGTGTACAGCTTATTGTTGTGAAGCTATAGCTTGTTGTTTTTTTGGTGCAACTGTCTCGTAATGTTGGAACCATTATCTGGTGTTGAATTCAATAGATTCAAAAGCAGGTTCGAGGGCTGTATCCTGCCTTCCAAGTTATCAGTACCAGTTCTCTCTTTAATAGTGGGGAAGAGGAGGAAATAATGAAGAGACAGCAAACAGTGTGGAAGTGTAGGTCAATATAGACTGAAGTAATTAACTCAATGCCAGATGACCTAGATATTGTCTCAGTGTTATTTTACCCGTGTTTATCTGTGTATGGTAAGTCATGCCTGCAGAACACTCCATAACATGATGGATGACTGAATGAGATTCTTTATAGAGCGTCAAAGGACACGAATGTATTCACAATCCTGTTAGAGGTGTGTTGACACACCCTGGAAAGACTAGCTTCAACGTTTGTTAACTAACTTATCCAAACAGCCACTAATATACTGGTAGACCTTGACCCTTGGTTCCTTGGGATAAAAAAATTTAGGGTTAAAATTTCAGAGTTTGATGTGACAAAATTTGTATGATTGAGTAGTGTATATTTGCGAATGGACATTATTTTTCAATTATTGTAGGTTGTTTTCAATATTAGTATCATATGTTGTATAAAAGTCATTTATTGTATGTATGGATGCTACTTCCCTAATTGCAATGGATATTTAAAAAGCCTCAGACAAACAATTCATTCACAGTTAAACTTTGTTTATCAATGTTTTTTTTCACATAATGATCAAAATATTCAGTGTAATACAACTTTATTGGTAAGAGTGTGATCAAGTCAGATGATCAGATGATCAGATGATCCGATGTGGTCAGATTAGGTCTGGTTTCCTTTGAAAAACCTAGCAGCATGCCCTTACATTCCCTTTTTCAAGAATAACTTGGAATCATGACCTTCCCATTTCCTGTTTTTAATACCAAAACAGTCAGGCTGTTTTCTGTGCTCAAGGCCCAGATAAAAACTGTTTGTTTAGTTTCATCTGTTTTTTTTTTTTTTTCATGAAGCAGAACAAGGCTCTGGTGATGTTTTTTTGTTCCTCTTAGAGGTTCATTACGACTCTAAAGCAAAGCCTGTGTTTTGAACAGTATCCAAGCCTATTGTTTGAGTGACGTGTCGTGGTGTTTTTGACGGGACGTGGCATTTGTGGTTGAGTTTTTGTTGACGCATGGTTGTTTTTAATGGGCGAAACTAATGTTTACAGTCAGTGCCATTGTGCTGACAGCAGTACAAAGCCTGCACCCAGTGTTCCAGAGCATCAGGGCTGAAAAACAGAGCACAGAATTCACTCAGTCAGTGGACAGTAGGCAGCGGAGTGGTTCAGCAGCCCCTGGCAGCGGTATGCCAGGAGCAGCTGAACCCCACTGACTCCCTATTCGGACACAAAACAATGGCTGCTGCTGCTCGACATGCTAAACGTTGTTTGTTTGTTTGTGTGGAAATGTTCTGAACGAGGCAATTTTGTCTGAACGAGTAATAAAGATTAAAAGCTTTTATTAATCGTAACATGCAGACGGATCAGTCATTTCACATGGCTCTGGTTAAGGACATCTAACTTCAATTTTGTTTTCGGATTTGTTGAATGTTGAGCCCCATCTTATTTCACACTGATCTCCTGTTCTCGTGGTTTTCAAAGGACCCTCAAGGACATGGATGGTCCTGTGCTCCACAGAACACAGCGCCTTTATCAGCAAGGCTCAGCTGACGCCAACTCCGCTAACCTCAAAAGTCTTGTGAGAGGCACTGCTCTTTCTTGCACAGCCTGTCCCCGCTGTTGCTCACGCTTAAATCTCAGCTGGCACTGTTATTGTCAGGCATACTGCATATTTCCAGTCTGTGTTCCCGTTGAAGAAGTGCAAGATCTGCAGCTGATAGTTTTGCTATGTGGCATTCCCTACAGTACATCTTGTCCAAGGAAGACTAGATGTACTGATGTGTCTCTGTTTGTGTCCGTCTTTGCTTCCCTGATCCTTTTTTTTTTTTTTTTGAATAATCTCTTTCTTCCTCTCATTTGCTTATTCACTCACAGATAAATGCATACCTACATATTCTGGAGACTCAAGTTACTCAAGAGGAAATATCCTGTTGGTTTATTCAGCAAGGATACATGACATAAGAGTCTCAGACGAGCTCAGTGTTATGACTAACTTTTATCATGAACATAACTCTGTTTAGACTTGCCAGTTATGCAGCCACGCCAGTCAGATCCAAGATAGGAGACTGGTGGCATCAAAAGAAGGAAGAGATGGGCGCTGCTGCTGCACATTGTGCCAGCCACAGCCTAGTTGCATAACCACTGGCTGGCCTCTGTACAAGTGCTGAGTTTGCCTATGTTTTCCATTTTATGAGAACACATAATTTGCAGTGTTGCCCCAGGGCACAAAGCCTGTTATTGTGTGTTGAGCCCTTTGTTGTAAAGGAATGAAAAAATACTTCTGCTGTGGCTTAACTCAAGTGAGAAGTTTCGATCGGAGCTTTTGTTTGACCTCACTTGTTTGCTGCGCAGAGTGATTCTCTTGGTACTTGCATTTTTAACTTTTTTTTCTAATGAATTTTATATAAGCTGGCACTTCAACACCCATTATAGCTGTGTGGTATTTTTTTTAAACAAAGCTGAATTTATCCTTTCAGTCATATTTATCAAACTAAACATTAGTGTAGTGTTTCTAAATAAAAGTTTTTCCAAATACTGAAAAGAGCCCTACACAAGAATACTATGATTATGATGCAGTTTAAAAAACTTTACTCCCTTCAGAAAAAGCCTTTAAAATTTGAAAGTGTATGGTTTTTTTTAATGGGACATCAACAGCTATATGATGTTAGTTACACAGTTCAGTTTTGTTTAGACCCAAGCATTTTCTTTGAAGAAAAGATTTAAACATTTTGTCACTTGCTTTATCTAAAACCCGTTAAACTACAGTCATGAATACACTGATACAAACGTCTTGTTTCACGATAACGGAAGACGGAACTTTCTCCTTTATTCTCCAGAATGAAACTTGAAACCTAAAAATATTTCTTCCCTGAGTGAAAACCACTGTGTTAACTGATCTTTATGTTCCTCTTTCCTCTTTCAGGCCTATGAGCGCAGATTCCCCACCTGTCACCTCATCCCCATGTTTGTGGCGAGTGACGTGGTGAATGAAGAGACCAGCGAAGACGAATCCACCCACAGGATCGAGCGCCGCTGCGCCCTGGATGTAGATGCCCCACGCCTGCTCAAAAGGGTATGTTCTTCATCAGATCTGCAGTTAATGTGTCGTGAATGTGACTATTATGATTTTTTACCAGCTCCTTCTCATTGCTTGAGTGGATTAAATCGTTTTTTTTTCATTTGTTTACAAATTTTTCAACAATATAATGAGCTGCAACGCTACATTTTAATGTGGTGTCTCATGTCAGTTTAGTTTCTTGTAATGTAAGTTGTTGTGTGTTGGTGTGTGTGTGTGGTTTCCAGATTGCGGGTGTGGACTACGTGTACTTCATCCAGAAAAACACACTGAACCGAAAGGAGAGGACACTGCACATTGAGTCTCATAATGAGACCTTCTCCAACAGGGTCATCATCCATGAGACCTGCTGCTATTCGGTCAGTTGCATACACACACCGCTGTGTTGTTAATGAAAAGCAGCTTATAACACACGAGTGTGTGTATTTTTAGCACAGGTGGTGCCAGAGCGGGAATCAAACCTTGATCCTGGTTGTTTATGTGACATGCCTTAACCCGCTGTGTAGTACAGTCACTTATCTAACGAGCAAACACTCGCACGCTGGTTGAAGCTGTTGTTTGGCTGCTGAATGGAAAGCTGTGGCCAGCACACACATGTTAATGTTTGTGCTTCCTATAATCTCTGCCCTGCTTCCTCACAGAAAAAGCCATGTTTAAACCAGCACTGAGCATACTGCCGGCTCTCGTAGCTCATATCTCTGTGAATTATTCAGTCCTCTACGCTCTGGCTGAATGCTCTCAAATACTGATCTGAAACCAGCATGTCTTCCTTTTTTCTACCAGCTCCACTTGTTTGCACTGCCTCCAGATCTGTCTATTCATGAATGGATGTGCTCTGAGTTAATGAGGTCAAGCACACTGTATTAGCCTCTAACCAGCTAGTGTGCTAATTTTAGGTTCTTATTGTGTGCTAACAGTGACCAGGATGGACAGCTCTGTTACATGGAGCTAATGGACCTGGCTAAAGCTGAAATATTTTGGTAGCCAGGGGTAATGAAGCTACCAGCACACTGGCTTTAACATGGATTTCACTATTTTTTATGCATAGAATATACCAAAATGAAAATGACAGTGTTCTTGTGTTGTTTTATTTTCATGTCATGGGGGAGCTGCCACAGCAGTGCTAGAATCAGCTGTAATCGTGCTTTACAGTGCAGGTCACTGATGAGCTCCTTCAGTTTTGTCTGAAAGTGACTCTGTTCTGTGTTTGAGATTTGCCTTCCATAACCTTTACATCACTCCAAACTGATGATGTATCAAGAGCTGGCTAATTTTATATGGACAGACTGACATGCAGGCAGGCACGCACGCACACACACACACACACACACACACACACACACACACACACACCACACACACACACACACACACACACACACACACACACACACACACACAAACAAACACACTCCTACTTGACAGTGCACAGTGTGAAAATTGCTCTCTGCGTGCGTCATCATCTAGTGAAGCTGGGTGTGTGGTTGCCATAGTGACATGGTCATCTTGTTTCTGCATGTGTAAACAGTATAAAATACAGTATGTGCTTGTATGTGTTGCTACAGGTTCACCCAGAGAATGAGGACTGGACGTGCTTTGAGCAGACCGCCAGCCTGGACATCAAGTCATTCTTTGGCTTTGAGAGCACAGTGGAGAAGATTGCTATGAAGCAGTATGCCAGCAGTATCAACAAGGTGTGTGTGTGTGTGTGAGAGAGTTGTTGCATCTAATAATGACATGTACATATTCCTATGTACTTCCTCTGTATGCACAGAAACATGAGTTAACATCAGAGTATTGGTTGTGAAGTGCAGCATGATGGGTGTTGCATGGATAATTATTATGTGAAATCTGGTGTTAAGAGGTTTCTGGAGCATGAGTCAGTCAGTCCAGTTCATGCTGTAACTGCAGAAAAATAAGCTTGCATAATCTCTTAGAGTCGACAGGGGTCTTCTATTATGGACCCAGTGAGTCATCCACCTTCATTTAGGATGGACGTGGGCCATGTTGAACGTATTCCTTTAATTTTCCTCCTCCGCTTCCATCACCTAGATTGAATAAAGTACAATGAAGATACAGTATCATGAGCACTGTTGATCTGTATTCCAAATTTCTCTGTTAAAACACATTTCCTTGAATTCACAGCCTTTTCTGCTTCGCTCGCCATGATTCTCACACCTCTTTCTTCACTTCTGTTCCTCACAGGGGAAAGAAATCATCGAGTACTACCTGAGGGAGCTAGAAGAAGAGGGGATCACCCGGGTACCCCGCTGGACTCCCTCATCCCTTTCCCTGCCTCCCCCCAGGCCAACCAGCCTCTCCACCAGCCCACCTGACCTCCCAAAGCTCGTGGTGACACCCGCCGTTTCTATTCCACTGCCTGCCAACGCCAGGGACGACATCTCTGAGGACGCCAAGCAAGACAGCAGCGTGCTTCAGGCAGACAGCCTAACTGAGATTCTGGCTGGTACACCTGAAGGTCTGTTCCTACAAATGATAGAAAAATGGATGCCAGCACTTTTTGTATAGTTACAGCGATCTTTGTAACAAAGCAAAAAGAGTAAACAATAAAACAGTGTTTAAAGAAATGGGCACAGAAACAACAGGATATTATTTGGTTTTGGTTTCATTAAGGGTGTGTGCCACATTATTTGACAGTGGTGACACATTGACGTTTGCCTGGATTATTTTAATTTGAGATGTTATGTTTTTGCCTTGCAGACAAGCTGGATGCAGACTATATCAAACGTTACCTAGGCGACCTGACCCCCATGCAGGAAAGCTGTCTGATCAGACTTCGCAAATGGCTGCAGGAGACGCACAAGGGGAAGGTGATGCACAATTTTTCCAGCGCCAAATTTGATCATTATCAGGGAGATCTGCAGAGCTATACAACACAAACATTCGGTTGTTTCAGATTTTGTGTCATATCTTAGACTGATTGCTACCAGCTACTTTTTTACAAACTGACAGTGACATTGGTAGTGTTGTAAAGGTTTTGTTTTTTTGTTGTATTTTCTTTTATTTAACGCTCTCCCCTTACCGCCCAGATCCCTAAGGACGAGCACATTTTGCGTTTCTTGCGGGCCAGGGACTTCAACATGGACAAGGCCCGTGAGATCCTGTGTCAGTCGCTGACCTGGAGGAAGCAGCACCAGGTGGACTACCTGCTGGAGACCTGGAGTTCACCGCAGGTCCTCCAGGACTACTACACTGGGGGCTGGCACCACCACGACAGAGGTAGGTTTGCATCTGCAGCCACACTCAATGACAGGTGAACAAGTTAACATGCTGCCAACATGTGCACTTTTGATTTATGTAGGCCATCTTGGAGATTGCTATGCTTGTGCCGTTAACTAGAGGAAGATCTCAGTTCTCCAGTTTATTACGTTCTTAAGTTACACACACACACACACACACACGCACCAAAGTAATTCTTAGTAACCCACAGCCTTCAGCCATGGACATGAATTAAACATGAGACCAATTTGCCGGCACTACTTGGTTACCCAAATAGCTTACACATACTCACACACAGTCATATTCTTCATTTGGATATATGCTGTGGATTCCTTATTTACAACAGAGGGTGACTGTTGACTAAATAAAATCAAATTTAAGTGGCTTTTATGTTCCCACATCAGTGAACAGTTAATCTTCTCATTTCAATCTCTCCACAAGTATTTACATGGGATCAACAGGACAGAACATGAAAGCATTTCTCAGTATACACAGTCACTTATTGTCTTACACAACAGAAGAACACACAGGCAAACAAGGCAGTGCAGACCCTTCCACTTAACACGCGGGCTTGCAGAATGTAAACAGTGTGATGGATCATGTAAATATTTGTTTTATTCCTCTAGATGGTCGTCCTTTGTACATCCTGAGGCTGGGCCAGATGGACACTAAAGGGCTGGTCCGCGCTCTCGGAGAGGAGTCTCTCCTCAGACATGTACGTGACACAAGCTGCAGCACACTTCAAGTTTGCATGTATCAATGTGGGTCAAAACATTTATAGGTCAGGCAGTTGGTGGTTGGATTACAGGTTAGGGAATTAATGTGCAGTGGCATGTCCTGACGAGTGTATTAACACCAGGATGTATACAGTATAGGACGTGTATAAATAGTGTGCTTATTTATAATGCTGCACTCACTGGAAGTCGCTGGTTGTGTGAGAGTGTCGGAGCCAAATGCTTGAAACGTAAAAACACAATAGACTGCTGAGTTCCTATTGTGTCATTTTAGGTGCTGTCTATCAATGAGGAGGGTCTGAGACGCTGTGAGGAGAACACCAAGGTGTTTGGTCGACCCATCAGGTAAACCTTCATTACTGGAGAGAGAAGGCGGTTCAGTGGATAGACTGAAAATGAAGCAGTAATTTTCCTAATCTGTTAATCAGTGAAGACATTTATCAATCAAAAAATGTCAACACTCTTTAATTGCACTTTCTCAGATTTGTGGATTTGCAACTGAATAGTTTTAGATTTTTGAACTGTGGGTTGGACAAAACGAGCTATTTGGAGACATCTGGGGCCCTGGGAACTATTTTTTGACATTTAATAATCTAAAATAAATTTAGTATTATTGTGTTTTGCTCTTGAGGCTGTAATAAAAAGGCAGAGTGAAGTAAAAAGAACTAATTGGAACAAGTGTAAAAATAAGCAAATGTACTGGAAGGAACAAATGATTCACAGAGGCCAGTGTGTCAGACAAGACAGAGGGAACAAAGTGACAATTAATCAACGATGATAAACCAAAGAAAACGTCTATCTAACAATCAATAATAAAAATTATCATCAGTTGTAGCAATAGATCAAAGCTAATTTCTCAGTAAAAATATATGAAAAGCTTTAAGTGTTTTTTTTTTTTT
Organism: Seriola aureovittata; assembly: GCF_021018895.1. Taxonomy (NCBI): domain Eukaryota; kingdom Metazoa; phylum Chordata; class Actinopteri; order Carangiformes; family Carangidae; genus Seriola; species Seriola aureovittata. The sequence goes on along the minus strand of NC_079366.1, from coordinate 5,187,188 downwards.
TTTTTTTTTTGTTATCACAAAGCAGCACTTAAGCTATTTGGATATAGTTCAGCAGTTGTTGCCTGGACACAGGTGCTCACACACGCACGCATGCACGCACGCACGCACGCACGCACGCACGCACGCACGCACACACACACACACACACACACACGAGTGAGACCAGAGGAGTGTTATCAGCTCCAAAATGGAAAGAATGCGTGCGGCTCGTTTCTGAGTGCACTGATTCAGATGGCGAAGGACAGAGTGGGAGAGAGTGAACCAAGATGGAATCTGTCATCTGTTAGCCCTTTCAAACAGGAGGAAGTGGCTGGGATAAGAGCCTCGCAGGAAGGCATGTGAACTATGAATTGATGTCACGTCACAGCTCTCAGCCAGAGCAGATAGAGTGAAAGGGAAGATGTGATGGGATCCAGAATTAGCAAGTTTTGCCTTCACCACTTAAGCTTCACTTCAAGGTGACAGGTGCTACATGGTCAGAAAGAGGCTGTAGCACAGTTGTGTGTGTGTGTGTGTGTGTGTGTGTATGTGTTTGTGGCGCGCATTTGTCCACACTTCTCTTGCTTCCTCTCCTGTAGTTGTTGGACGTGTCTGGTAGATCTGGAGGGGCTGAACATGCGTCACCTGTGGCGACCAGGAGTCAAGGCGCTGCTGAGGATCATCGAGGTTGTGGAGGCCAACTACCCAGAGACTCTGGGACGGCTGCTTATCCTGAGAGCGCCCAGGGTCTTCCCTGTCCTCTGGACACTGGTGAGAACCAGGAGGGACATGCACTAGCTCGAACAATACATTTCCCTCCTCTGACAGTACAATGTGGTCCATCCACATTTTCATACATGCAGAACATCATAAACGTCATCATATCACAGCACACTATAACAATCCCTATTGCCTTAAAAATAAACTCTCTCTGTGTCTCAGTGAGCATACACAAGCTTTACAAACTCCTAACTCTGTTTTTAACCACACAAAACACACACAGTCTGTTCTGCTCTTGTTATTACAGTAAATTCATATATTTTTGCCCTGTAATATTTAGGATCCAGCCATTTTTAATGTTACTGACCCATATCCACTTCTGCCACTGGCCATAGGTGAGTCCATTCATTGATGAAAACACCCGCAAAAAGTTCCTCATCTATGCAGGCAATGACTACCAGGGTCCTGGAGGTCTGGTAGACTACATCGACAAGGAGATCATCCCTGACTTCCTGGGAGGAGAGTGTATGGTGAGTATCTGATGAAGATTTAAACTTGTAGGTTATATTTTGAGAAAATGATTTAATTCTGAACTTTCTGGGACACGACACCACCCACACTGTGCTCTCCTTTACTGACCCAATTCGCATACGTGCACATGCTTTTTCTCTACAGTGTGAGGTACCCGAAGGCGGCCTGGTTCCCAAGTCGATGTACCGCACAGCTGAGGAGCTCGAGAACGAGGATGTCCGCCTGTGGACGGAGACAATCTACCAGAGCGCCAGCATCTTCAAGGGAGCTCCACATGAGGTGAGGCTGAACACAGTGCACCTAAGTGGGTGGTAAAGATGATCAGTATGTGGTGATGTTTTACATGGATGTAGGGCAGGAGAACAGAGAGCTGCCTGGTGTCTTTGATGGAAGTTTTGTTGAAAGGTCTGCCACCTAGTGGTTGTAACTTGTAGATGACTTCTTGATAGTTTCTGAATTCAGATGTGGACCAAATGCAGCAGAGCTTTCAAACATAATCTGATGTTACTGTAACGTTACATAATTTATACCACAGGGAGAGATGCGTCGTCACATATAATGTATAATCACCCTTCTGGAAACAAGTTTTGATTTCATGGTAATAAGCCTGCAACCATCACAAATGGATGTTCACTGCTTTCTCACTGTTTTCCCTATTTCCCTCATTTCCCGGTACTTAAAAATGGAGTAACATGAAAATAATAAAACAGTATGAAGTTAATTTCTTCAAGTATACCTGAGCACTTTTCTAAATGACAGTGATACAGAGTGCAAGGTTGCCATAGTGCGTTGGCATTATTCCTGTCAAAGAAAAGATGTGTGTAAAGAAATATAAGAGAACAAGAGCTAAAGAGAAAATGTTTCTCTTTACTGTTGTTAAGTTCTTGTCTTTCTTTCCTGGAACATATCTTAATTACCGTTTCTGTCTTCCTTCCCTCTTCTCTCTCTTCTAACCAGCTGCTGATAGAAATCATTGACGCCTCCTCAGTCATCACCTGGGACTTTGACGTGTGCAAAGGCGACGTCGTTTTCAACATCTACCACTCCAAGCGGGCCCCCCAGCCGCCACGTAAAGACCCCCTGGGAGCCCACGGCATCACCTCTCCGGGTGGCAACAACGTCCAGCTTATCGACAAGTCATGGACGCTGGGGCAAGACTACAGCATGGTGGAGTCCCCACTCACCTGCAAGGAGGGAGAGAGCGTGCAGGTGAGGATCCAGGATCATGAATAACATAAGATTTTTTCAAATATATTTTCCATTGTTTTGTTTTTGCTTGTCAGTCATTAACACTGTTGGCATCCTCTCCTCAGGGCTCCCACATAACACGATGGCCAGGCTTTTACATCCTCCAGTGGAAGTTCCACAACATGCCGGCCTGCTCGGCCACCAACCTGCCCCGGGTGGACGACGTGCTGGCCACCCTGCAGGTCTCCTCGCACAAGTGTAAAGTCATGTACTACACCGAGGTGCTGGGCTCTGAGGACTTCAGGTTGGTAAATCTGAGAGAGAGTGTCTGTGTGAGTTTGAGTGAAAGACAAAAACATACATTTGTGTCCATGCTATATACATGTAGTGTGTACGTGTCCATATTTTTTGCTGTTTTTCAGGTGTTTTACCATGATGTTATAATTTCTGACATTATTCCTTTATGATTGCTCATTTTTCACTCCTGTCTTCTTTCAGTTTCCCCCTCTACAACCTACTACATAGTGACACGTATGACTTATGAATAAATACATAATGCTGCTAAAATGACCTTATGAAAAGCCTTAAGAGCATCATGAGTTGTTTAAGCCCAGAGATTTGAAATGAGGATGCTTCCCTGCCTGAGAAACTCCTTTAATCCACCTTTTTCTGTCCAATCCGCTCCTGTTCTATCTCTCACAACCCCCTCCTCCTCCTCCTCCTCCTCCTCCTCCTCTTGTCTTCTTCCTATGAAGAACCGCTTGCTGTGATGTGCAGAGTTTGTAAGTGGCTCAGTGTTTGCCCCTTTTCCTTTAGCACAGCCTCATCATCATTGCTGCTTTTGGCTGCTGAGCTGAATGGCGCCCTTCATGGCAGTCACGCTTCTAATGCAGCAAAGAGATGCTTGTTTGCGTCTGTTCTTGCTTAAATTTTGGCTAACCGGAAGTTGTTGCTTTATTCACACTGAAGAAAGTGTCCTTGCACTGAAACTACAGTCTAACTCACTGGCTTCAGTTACCCTGCTTGCATCACTAACAATATAAGAAATCTTAGATTGGGTTACGTTCAACACACTTGTGGTCAGCTGCTGTATATCCAAGTTTACGCACACACCCCAACATACCAACACATACACCTGTTTACCCACCTCCAAAGACATTTCCCGGCATTGATATTTGTTTTTCAACACTCATCCATTTGTACTACCAAGCTACTGAATCTCACCCTTTTGTTCAGTTTACGTGCTGTTTCATTTTACTTTACCTTCTAAAACAGCCTTGAGGCGACCATCTAACTCATTCTTTTAGTATTTTACGGGATGTTTTGCTAATGGTTTAATATTTGGTTTAGATCTGAAAACCCAGCACCCAACAATTTAGGTAGCCCTTTCTTTTACCATGTCTGTAATTTATTATAGATGGCGGCATAGCAACCTATAAACATGAAATGCATTTTTTATGCAATACGACAGGGGTTCGTAACTTTTTTGTGCTCATGACCCCTTAAAACTTCTTGCATTAGTATGGACAAAGTTATGAGCTGTGCAATCTAAAAACTATTGAACTGTGTTATATATATGTATATATGAATTGTTAAATTTGAAGGATTGGATTGAAGGAAGGTAAAAGAATTGAAAAAAGTCTTAACTGAGGATTTAATATTATAGCAATACATACTGAAGCATTCAGTAACCCCCTAGGTGGCTCCCGGCCCCCTAGGTCAGAACGACTCCATCCACTCTAAGATTGCTAATAACAACAAAGCATTACAAATATGATCATAATACAACAATATACAACTGAAATGATGAGTCATATGACCTCAAAAAGTCATTTATGAAGCAAAAATGTATGTAAATGTACAAATGTATTGGCAAGTTGCCGCTATACGTACTACTGATAATACTTTCCAAGGTGAAGTATCACACTTGCTCATATTCACTTAAACTGTTTTTAAGTCACTTTAAAGTTTGTAAGGTCTTACAAACGTCATGCTGCTTTCTTTAAATATAATGAATGGAGAGTGTCTCTCCTGTAAGACTTAATAAACTTGAATAGAAAATATGGAAAGTTATAATACTGTTATATTGTAATATAAAAAATACTGTCATATTTGACTTTTTGAAGTATTATGATTATATTTGTGTTTCCTTTTAACTATTAATACAAGACATTCTAATGCATTATCATTTGTTGTCATGCATTATGTAGGTATACACTCAGTTAGCAGTTTATTAGGTACACCTAGCTAAACCAAACAGAGTCTAATACAAGAGTCCTCCCTTCATGAGGATTATAAAGTTCAGTTTTCGTACTGTAAATTAAAAGAATGGAGTCTGCAGTTTGTGGTGTTGGTGTTGTTGAACTGTATTGCATTATACAGAGACATCCATATAAACGGGGTGGACAAAATAACACCTGTCCATGCAGTGCAATACAATTCAACAGCACCACAACCTGCAGCAGGACTGTTGTATCAGACTGCATTAGTTTTAGCTACGTGTATCTAATAAACCTGCAGCTGAGTATATATGATACATGGGCTTCAGAGATAGTCTTGTCAAAATGTACATGTTGACTTCATATTAACTTTTTGACTCAAACAAAAGCACCAAGCAGCCTCCTACTACATACTTTAATAATACTTGTTTTTACGTATTGATGCAGAAGTTGATACAAAAAAAGACACAAATTTTTTTTTTTAAAAGTCCACGCTTTGCCATAGGCAGCTAAGCCTTTAAACATGCATGTGAGTGGATCTGCTTCTGTCCTCAACAAAACACCCTAAACTTCAAGAAGAACCATTTTCCCAGAAAGTTCTCCTGAAAAAAAGTTCACTGGAACAAGCAACAAGTATTTGGCATTTGAATATCCTGTCACACACATCCTAATTCTCTTTTCCACACACTCTTGGTTGGTGCAGCCTATGGCATAGCCTGAGAGATATGTGCCACTGTGTAAATTCATAGTCCTCCACTAGGTTTGATTTGGCTGCATGGTTCTGCATCATGAGCACGAGTTGTGCACTCATAATGCACTCAGTTAGCAATTAGCTGACGTGTGCCACCCCACCCACCCCCCCTGCCTCACATGTAATCTGGGTCTCTCTCTCTTCTCTCAGGGGTTCGATGACCAGCCTGGAGTCGAGCCACAGCGGCTTCTCTCAGCTCAGCGCCGCCACCACCTCCTCCAGCCAATCGCAGTCCAGCTCTATGATCTCCAGGTAGAGAACGGAAGGAGAGGATTTCAATCCCCCCCACTGCCTTTACCATCAACACTGAAGCCAACTCTTCTCCTGTCCCCCCTCCTCCTACTCCTCCTCCTTGTCTTTGGACTCTGTTCCTAATGCACAGCCAGTCTGTATGGAACTGAAGCATGCTTGCACAAACAGAAGACAAAGAATTAAACAAATCTGAGGCAAAAAGAAAAAAAAACAGACTGTGTACAATTTAAAGGGCTGATTTTTTGCACAATGGTCATATATTTCTCGTGTCTGGCATCTCTGCCAGGCCGCAGTTTGAATCATCAAACATTAGCGGAATGTTTGTTTGCATCATGTCGTGTGCAGGGTGGAAAGGTTAAAGGTCGAGGGCTGGGTTGAGGTGTCTTTGCGGCACTGGAAGCTGAAAGAAGCAATATTCTCATTCTGGGAGCGACGGGACCGGATGACGACACTGGAGGCCACTGTTACATTTATGCATTTACATGTACATCCACATAAACTGTACTGAGGCGACGCATACCTCATTCATGTGCGTTGGCCGAAAAGACTACATGTACTGTTACATACAACAAAACACCACCAACACAAAAACATACACCTGGACATTTAATGACTTGCAAAAATTTAAAGTGTTTGCCATATTGTTACCAGAGAGGTTTGTTCGATCTGGTGAACTGTTTATAGGTCAAGTGGGCGGGTGGGGGAAAATCTTCAGACCAGGGTCGAATATCGCCTGCAATTTCTTTTTTTCTTTTTTTCTTTTTTCTGTATGGAATTAACGGAGTGGGTGGAGCTCACTGAATCATGACAGTGCAGATGGTGTCAGCAAAGTTGCCAGTTGACAGGAAGATAGAGATGCGTTCCTGTGGCTGTGTGAGCTTTTTGGCATTCATGTTGTTGTCTTATGTGGCAAAGCCCACCCGTCTGTCTCACGAGGGCTTTATCACACCTTGAAAAGCATTTGACTATTTGACCTGGGTCTGACTCTTGGCGAAGTAATCCGCTAGAAGCAATAACACAAGTTTGACTTTCTACTGTGTGAAATATTTCTATTTATCATTCAGATGTATATGGAAGATCATGGGTGCTGATTGCAGATGACTATTTTGTTGTGTACAGGCAGACAAGTCAAACTGAGCCAGTAAACCGCTAAACTCTGTGGCATCAACATTATCACTGATAGTCTCCGTTACCATTATGGCAGGAGAGACACAAAAATAACTGGTCAGAGTTTCTGCTGGGCAGTTTATTATACTCTTACATTGAAAACTTCAGTAATCATTACCTGGAATGACCACACTTAGTTTGCTTTATGTCCCAGCGTCTGCACGATTGAGGACCTCGAGTCAAATTCAAGTCATCATGGACATGCCTTGTCACTGATTTGTGAATGTGCTACTGATTGGTTAGCACTCGCTAACCAATGAAATACCTGAATTTGGAGGGTTGTGGTGTAATTGGGCAGAACTGCCACCATTGTCTACTTCTTTTTCAGAGTGATGTCGATTTCAGTGTGCATTGGGGATGAATGTTACTTTGTGATTATCATTTGATGGCGCGCCAGTAGACAACATATTGAAACTGTACATGTGCTTGGTTGGAGTTTCTTACTGTTTTTCAGAGGAGTACTTGATGGGGTGAAGCAGTGTGGTGTGTTGCTGCATGCTCACGTGGTGATTGGGTTTACAGATTTATTATTTAAAAATTTTAAAAGATAGCCATTCTAAGAGCCATGTGTCAATAAATACCATTTTAGCCTTTATAAGCATTACTTAGAAACGTACCTGCTTTTTTCAAGGTCACCACTGTAATAGATGAGCGATTGTGAATTGAATGAACATTTCTAAATGCAACACATCCATGCAACAGTTTTTTGTTTTGTTTTTTAATACAGTTTATTTGGTTAATAAGCATTGATGACTTCACATAGATCGGACTCCCTGTAGAGGGCAGAAATGATCACCATTGCCAAGAGTCATCGGGTGCTGTTGCCATGGTAAACGAGTGCAGCTGCCAGCAAAAAGAAACAAAATAAATGAAAAAAACACAGATAGGACGGAGGCTTTCTCCTGTAATTACTGGCCCTGCCTGATGTTGTTTTTTTGATACATGAAACTGCTTGTTTTTAACTGTAAATGAAAGGTCAAGGGTTAACGTGGTAACTATTTGTCATTAACTGCAATAACATGAAATGCTTTATTGAGATAAAGGACCTCCTCAGATTGAGGGATATTAGGTGTGTATGATGGTGTAAAAGAATGAATGTTAGGAACAGTGGCATAAAAGAATTGCCTGTAAAATGTGTGTAAACACTCTCTCTGACCCTTAGGGCAGGTGTGTTTCTCTATTCTACTAGAACCACACAACTAACCTTTCTTCACCTGGTTATTTATTTCTCCAGTATACTTGATTTCCTTTTCTTCAATGGTTCAACTGATGAAACAACAAACAGCATCACTTCAGTCCGAACTACTCTTATACTTCCTTTTCTCTCTCTATCTACTCTTTATCACTTGTACACTCCGGTTTTGCAGTTTTGCTTTCAAACACCTCATTGTGTATATCTTAGAAAGCAGAGTGGACCTTTGATTGAAGCCATAGGCATAAACACTGACCACTTTTCATCAAGATCTCATTGACAAATGAGGGCTATAACTGTTCGTCTTGACTGGTCAACACATTTGTCTGTGTCCCTGCTTCCTTTTCCGACATCGTTGCATATCTTCTCTTTACCTTGATGTGAGAAATTATGTAAAAAGTACATGTTTGGATTAATGAGAATATGGCGCCTTTACATGTTTTGAAAACATTAAACTTGAATTATCAAAAAATACATGCGCTTGTGTCAAATTCATTCATGTTTTTACCTGTGACTTTGCTAGTTTTCATTATGTTATCATGAAGTAAGGTACATGTTATCTTTCAAAACATTGTATTTAAACTTTGAATGACCGCTAAAAGTAACACTGCACCGTTTACCAAATTTGGAATCTTATATTTTGCGTTGTTTAATGATATATTGTTGTTATATTGACATAAATTGGTCAATGTGTCCTACATTTTGTAACCACTATGCCACCGGCTGCATACATTTTTTTTATGACTTGATGAGAATCTTCAGGTTTGCACTAATGCAATAATAATCTGTCCCCACTGACCTCAGTTTCTTCAGGTCACTTCAGGTCAAATCAGTGTTACTGTATGTAGGTTGACAAAAAGCATACCTGGTGATTTTCTGAAGTGCATATCAAAGGATGGAGAAGGACCAAAAGTAAGACTAAGGTTCTTGGCTGATAAACAGTAAGAAATACTATTATCTGATTAATAACCTGATTTTAAAGAATTTAGAAGCAGGAAGTTTTGTAATATCTGGTTTTTACAGCAGGCAGGCAAGCCTTGAATTTCCTATTATTGTTGCAATTATGAATATCATCGGTTTAGTTGAAATTTATTCCATAACTATGTATAATTTGGCCAAGAGGCGAGTTAAAAAGAAGAGCAGAGGACAGAAAACATACCCTGAGGTACACTGTATTACAGACATAATTAAGACGAAATATACCATGAAAATTTAACAGGTAAATTAAGTTTGTTGTAGTTTCTATGCTGTAGAAATGTAGTATTTGTTTAATCCTGCTGGTTTACACGCACATGTATTTACACATTTGCACATGTCTATCACAGATACATCATCTATGTATCTATCACACTGTTCCATTAGATCTGTCTGGGTTTTATCTTTAGGAGCTTGTTGCATCATGATTAGCCAGTATCCCGTCTCTGCTGGATTATTCTCATCAGCGGACATGTCAGTCTTGGTCCAGAATTGGTGCAGAATTCCTGTCTTGTTGCCGGGTAACTTTGGTATTCTCAGCATCCTCACCATTCACTTCATCTTCCTTTTTTAAAAATGTTAATTTTGATTTTCAACTCTTTGTGCTTAATTTGAAAAGACTGTAGATCATTCAGTTGAGATTTTATTTGCAGTGGAGTCAAGTGTAACATGTTCCATTGGTTCCATTTTTTTTTGGCTGAAGCAGTATTATTATCTGTCTGTCCATGTTATCATCAGTCAGTGTCATCTGTCTATTATGACGAATTGCAGTGATCACTTATTTCTCTATATCCATGAAAGTTTCTCTATAACTCATTATGTTCTTGTTATCACAGATCAACCCAATGATCATATTTTGGAGTCTTACTGGGACTGACTCTACTCCTGATCCAGATGACATCTTCCCCTTTTTTAAAATTAAAAATAATAAATAAATAAAATTAAATAAATAAACAAAATATACAGCAAGCTGCCTGTCAAAACTGCCAGTCAGTTTTGCTTATCGGTGTAATTTGCCCTTTGAACCACTAGATGACGGTATTTACCCTCATAACACCGCACTGACACAAGCGCAGGCCCCGCCTTCCCAGTGACGTCAGTACACGGAAGCAAAACAGCCTGTTTGGACTTCACGTTGCTTGTTTCAATTGAATTCCACTTAGAAAAACCATCTTTCTACGCTGAGAGCGTCTTCTCCACCAGGCCGACACTGATGTCTGCTCCCCCCGCAGAGGATCTGGTCAAACAATGGGAAAGGTCAGACGCTATTCTGTCGTTTATAGACCTCAACTTTATTCAGTAAACTACACACAGCACAGTTACTATCAATGGCACTTGTTTTCTACAGTGTAGCCCCTTGTTATCATTGGCTAATTTCAAACAGGAGCTTGTTATAAAACAAACCAGGGTCCATAAGGCGTTGACGGATGTTACTACAAAATAAAATGTGTTTGTGACCCTGTGGCCCTGTTGTAACTCTGCCAGCAGCTCTGGACCTGCGCCACCACTCCTCAGCAGCCATTGATTTGTGAGTTTGTAATGACAAGGCCACTGATAACACCGTGATTCTGTATTATGTCCTCATGCCGCCTGCTATCTCCACCTCAGATTTGTTAGTGTGTGTGTGCGTGTGTGTGTGTGTGTGTCCACAGCAGTTGAGAGAGATATCATCAGTGTGTAAGCCATGAGCTTAGTTTATTTTACAGGTTTTGTCACCAACAATCTCATTGTCTACTTCATAATCCCTGGTCTCAGAGTGAAGTGGTCTAACTTTTGCGTGGAAGAAACCTTACACCTAAAACCTACTGTAAGAAAGTTTTAGCAAGAGTCTTTTTTACTCTTTATTACAGTTTTTCTCAGTCGCTTTGGTACATTTCTCGAATCATCCTCGACATTTGCAAAACAGTAAGTGAATTTCTCAAAACAATTCGTACAAATAGCCAAACACCATGGATTACCTGCAAAAGCCAGTCTCTTGCTCAAAATCCTTAGTTCATCTCTCAAAAGTAAATATCTGTGTCACTGCCATCAGATGACAAGTCCTTGTGTTATTGTGTACGGATAAGAGTCAAATTGTTTAGTCGTGTTGTCAATATAACAGTTTACTCTGGAGGGATGTTCTGATGTAAACTATGGCTAAAGTTTTGGTGACAATTATTGTAAATTGTAAGTTACACCTTAGTGTATTGATTGCAAGAGACTGGACAAGATTCACATTTACGCTTTTACTGTTTGTACTGTAATTTGTTGACAGACCATGTCATTGCGATACAGAAAGGCCTCGTCTGCCTCTTCCTCTGTTTTGCCTCCCAACTCCTCCGCCACGCAGCCTCACTCCTCTTCCTCTTCTTCTTCTCTCTGGCTGTTGACCCTGTCCAATTCCTTGTCCTTCCATTGTCAGACATTGTAACATTGTGTTGTGCTACGGCTATATATATATATATATATATATATATATATATATATACTTGCCAGTTGGTTCATGAGATGCACCTTTGAGCTATTTCAGAAAACTGGTTGATCATTTGTTGATCTAATGCTTCACACATTTCTCTTCGTTAGAGAAAGTCAAGATTCACCTGGAAGCAATTTACCAATTCAGGACAGATTTAGAAAAAAAAAGTCTAATGGAAATGTATAGAGATATGCTTGACATATTATGACAACTCGTTCAACCATTTTGCATGTAAAGATTTATGCGATGAACTAATGCCTAAATGTTGTGGTGTAACATCCTCCTCATGTCATGACCTCGGTGTCATGAGTGGTAGCTACAGTGTTGTTTGACTTTTTAATGAAAAATCTACATGTAGTTTTTTTTCAGCGGACCATAATCACAGATCTGCAAATCTGCCCTGCTGTTGACTTTTATTAATATTACTGTGTAAACAAATCTCAAGTCAAGTCAGTTCTTATGTATAGAGCAGCAAATCACAACAGAAGTTATGCCAGGGCACTTTTCATAGAGAGCAGGTCTAGAACGAACTCTTTATAATACTGATTACAGAAACCATACAGTTCCCACCATGAGTCACATACAGTCACATAACCAGACTCCACAGCTCTGAAGACAGAAAGGCCTGCAGAGAGCAAACAGGACGAGAGAGACAACAAAGCACAGAACTACGAGAGAGAGAGAGAGAGAGAGCGATGAAAAGAGAGGACAAGAAGAGAGAGACAGGGACGAGAGAGAGAGGCACTCAGCCTGGGGACCCATGTGCTTGAGGGTGTAAACAAACAGTGATGCAGTGGTTTTCATAAAGTTCAGTCATCACGTTGGCAGCACCACATGGACTATACTGTATGTACTTGGTGTAACTGATTCAGTGAGACGAAGCCGAGCCGCTGGTGCTGGAATGGTAACAGGTAAAAAGCCTGAAATAGTAGAAGAATAAGTTGCTAACTGAAAGTTAAGGCACAAAATAGAGTTTTAAATTTCAGTTTGAAGGCCTCGACAGAGTCATGTCAGCAGGGAGATTATTCCAGAGGAAGGAGGCCTTATAGGAAAAGGGTCTTTTTAACTCTGTGGACAGACAGGAGCTCTGTGTTTTGAGAACACATAGAACGGGATGGGATATATGGTTTAAGGAAATCAGACAGTTATGAATGCCCATTTATGATTTGTATGTCATAAGAAGCACCTTAATGTCTGATCTGACAATGATAGGGAGTCAATGAAGGGAAGCTAAACTTAGTGTAATGAGGTCAAAATTTCTAGATTTAGTTAAAATTGCTGCTGCAACATTCTGAACCATTTGAAGACTTTTAGTACAATACTTTTCGAACACGTAGCAGGCCTGAAAACGAAACTTTACAATAATCCTGTCTGGTTGACACAAAGGTGTGAATTAGGATTTCAGCATCTGCCATAGACATAAAAAACAGAATTGTAGCTCTGTATATCTTTAATGTGCTGTTCAAACGAGAGGGTCAGAATATATGTGACACCCAGATTCTTGGCTGTCAGCCCGTGAGAAATCACACAGTTGTCGAGGGTTACTGTGTCTATGTCGGGCCAATGACCGGTATCTCAGTTTTATCTGAATTTAGGAGCAGAAAACAGACCTCTAACTTAATAATTCAAGAGCAGTTGTCAGCCTTCATAGACGCATACAGCTGGGTATCGTCAGTGAAAATTACTTCCATGAGGTGTCTTCAACCAAGTGAGAGACAACAAATTGGTTTTCCAATTGATCTAGGAGTATGCAGTGATCTATGGTATTGAAAGTGGAACTGAGGTCGAGTAAGAGAAGCACAGAGGTGGAATCCGAATCCATAGTAAGCAGAAGATCATTTGCCACTTAAGTAAGTGCCAAGGAGTATATTGTAGAATGTGTGTAAATTTGTACGTGCTTGTGTCCAGTGGCTGCACAATACTACTACAACTACTGGTGTTTGTGCAGTGAGCAGGCCCGTCTGAGACAGCAGGTGGTGGAGGAGGACACTGAGGACTGGCAGATAAGTCCAGACTTCTCCGGCCTGGAGAGAGTTGGTGGAGTGGATCTCTCCTTCATCAAAGGGGACGACATCAATGCCTGCGCCCAGCTTGTGGTACTCAGCTACCCCGACCTCGAGGTGAGCTATTACCTCACTGCAACCTGTAATTAAAAATGAACTAAGAGCTTTATTGACCTTTAGTGTTGACAGTGGAAACAGCAGCATCGTCATTTTATTTTGGCCATGGTCTGAGCAGAACAGGGGGATCAACAATATAGAATCAAGACAAATGTTCTTTCCATAACAGGTAGCAAGTATTAAGACATAGAAATGCCAATTAGACTCTAATATTAGATCTCTCCTACAATAACATGAAGGAATTATGAAATATGAAATAATGGGAAAGAAGTTGCTTGTCAAACCAAACCAAAAAAAAAAAAAAAAATCACCCTTTATCTTCATCTGTAAACTCAAAATAGACTTTAGAATTGGTATTGGTTCATTTTATAAAACTATCCTCTAATCACTTAACTTGTGCCTCCTTTGACAGGTACAATAGATTTTAATATTCTATGCCAATAAAGTGGTGGATGTCTAAAATAGATTAAATTGTCAACCTAAGCACTAAGTGGACTTGTCAAGTATAGAAAGCGATGTCGATTCACAGCAGAGCTGTGGTTTAATCTACAAAACAGCTCAAGGTCGAGTGTTGTTAGAGCGGCTGTTGTCATAGTGACCTTGGCAGTCCCAATTTTCATTTCGTTTACTTCTCTGTGTAGCCTTTCACAAGCACTTCTCTTTCCTGCTGTTTATCTGTGCATTAACAAGGGCTGCTGGCACCCTGTTATTATATAACCCATTGTAATTAATGACATTTGTCAGTGCACGTTGTTGATACATGGACCCAACAAGGCTAATGAAATGTTGCTCAGAAATGCTGCCCAATAATGTGATTATGTTCCCTGCTTGCTTTCAGTTTACTCCAACACTGCCACCTAAGGCCATTTGTGACACAAAGTAATACTGGTAACATGATGCACATTTAGTTTGAGTGTCACTGCTACTGATGTCTTACAGAAAAAAGGCAAAAGTAGGGTCAAACAGAAGCTTATCATTTTTTAAAGTGTGAATTGTAATAAATATATTTTAAATGTGAACAGCCCTAGTTATAGAAATTCTTGGTGTCAATACTTTCCCACATAAGAGGCAATATTTTACCACCGCTATTTAGTAGAGAGGGATGAAGGTCACAGCTGTCAAAAATACAACACTGACATATCCCTGAAAACCTTTACCTGAAAGGTAGTTACCATTTCTGATAGCTGGGTCTATTCAGAAAACATCCATGGGTCAAGACTCTGTGGGCTTGTTGCTTTGCACAGTCGAGATCTTATGCATGTTTTATTTGTAGCCACTGCTCGAAGCCTTGACAAAAGATGTTTGTGTCTAATGTTACATCATCTGAGACCGTGGAGCGTCCTTTCGCTGTGAGCACAAAAAGATTTTTCAAGCTGGTCAGAAAGTAGTTCAGCAACTTGAGCACAAGAATGTTGCAGCTTCTGGTCTCCTGAACCCTGTTAATACTCAGTGAGATACTGCAATGAGAAGGTCATCATGGGAGATGTGCTTACCTGTGCTGGTGCACACCTAAAATAGATAAAGATGTTGTGTAAAATGTGCATGCAGCCTGTCAATGTGTATTAACTGTTAAAAACATTACTGTATAATTTCAGTAAAGCCAAGGAAAATTTAATCGTTTTAGGAATCCAGTTCATGAATCCAGTGAGAGTTTAAAATCTCAGTTTAAGACTCTTTATAACATTGGTTTTCATATTTAGAAAAAAGGAAACTGTTTACTCTTGTCATCATCTTACAAAATGCATGTACATATTCACAAACAGCAGGGCTGTGGACTGTGGTGCATTTGGCAGAGCAGACAAGCAGTAAACAGATGATATGTGAGGTATTAAGGCTATATCAAAAACATGTGGCTCAGAAATTACAATACAATCACAGGAACAAGGAAGAACATACAAGAACATACCTAGTCAGTGTTTAGTGTATTTGAGTATTTGAATAAACAAGAAAAAAATATATAAATTTTAAATGGCAATAAATTTAGTGATAAGTACATACAGTAATGGCTTGTTTAGTATTTGAAACACACGACTTGCAAAGACTTCATAGCCAAGACTTAAGCCTCACTTGTGACTTGCGAAACAATTACTTTGTCCCACCTCAGTTGACTTCTACTATGCTCACAAATAGTATAATAGACATTTTGATTGCACGTACGACTAGGGCTGTCATGATATCAGATTTTAACAACACGATCATCATGACCAAGAGTCCAAAATAACAATATTATTGCATTATCAATAAAAAATGTGTAAAACAAGTGCTATCAGTCAAATTCAACTTTATCTTTGTTTATTTTCTGTTTTTTCTATTTTTTGTCAAATAAATTCGACTTAAATTTGAGTGTAGGGCGGTGGAGAAAGCGTATATAACCATAACACTTACACTTAATGGAGGAAGTCAGATGAACTGATGAACAAAATATCCACAAGGCCTATCATCTGCCATAATTTGTGTATTATTAACACAATATCAATATTTCATTTTTTAAATATTGTTATCCTCAATACCGGTATATTGTGACACCCCTGCTTACAACGCTACATGGATGCTGGCATTTGTTCTGTCTGTAGCTTGTAAAACCACGAGTACAACATACCAATGGACAGAGTCTTGTCAATCTGCCATTTGGATGATAAGATTTGAAAATGGAACTAGTGTTTTTGTTGATCTACTTTTAGTTGAAAATAATCTGCTAAGAATTTTTAAATGTGTTGTTAATATCTTTTGTTTCTGAAAGGAAAACGATGGAGATAGATCTCAGAAATGCTCATTTAGCCCTAAAGCCTCTTAGTGGGCGGGCCACTATAGGTGTTTGATTGACAGCTGAGCGAGCAGCGGCATTGGTGACACAATGTAATCAAATTCGTGCTTGCTAACTGTAGCTAAGGACAGACAGTGTTTTGTTAGCAGCAATGGTGATGAATGATAACGACCACACCCTTTAGCATCATTGAAACTCTACACTGACTGATGTTGACATTTGCAGGTTAGCTTTCACACTGTTCAATGTGCTTCACTGGATAGCAAGCAAAGATGCCACTTGAGACGTGTGTGTGCTTGTAGATGAGGAGATATTTATGCTGCAGCACACAAAAACCATGCAATTTAATCTCAGTTCAATATTAAAGCTGGATAACCTTAATTTGACAGTGTCCACTTCTGGAAACAGGAGGTAATCTAAATATATTAACTTTGTCTGATGTTTGGAATATGTTCACGGCCTTTAATCAAGTAACAGATGTTTCATTTTGTGCCAGATGGGGGATGTTAGTGACCATCTTAAACGGCTTGTGTATGCGTCTGTGGACTTGCCCTTACACATACACTGCGGTGCACGCATTTGTCCAAAGCATGCAGCCCCTGAAGCCAAACACTGTCACTGCCTGAGCTCCATTCAGGAACACACATTTTTGTATTCAAACTCAGTGCTGTCATTACAGTGAATTGACAGTTATTAAGGGTTTTACTCATGTGTGGTTTACAGGACACAGATGGATGTGGATGGACATGTGTAGAAATACAATTTTTTCATCAGCCACTGTGCTGCCCTGAAAAAAAGTCATAAACAAAACCCTGTGTTTGTGTCCCCTCCTGCCAGGTGCTGTATGAGGACAGTCAGATGGTGACCCTGACAGCCCCTTACATTGCTGGCTTCTTGGCCTTCAGAGAAACACCTTTCCTCCTGGAGGCTCTGCAGCGGCTTCAGAGGAACCAGCCCACACTTCTCCCTCAGGTCAGCTTCTGCACACATATATAAGTGGAGTGGAGTGGAGCCAACCGTAGCAGTGGCTGGAATACTGATTACACATGTAATGTGGATTAAAATATGACTTAATTGGAATAGTTCAAAATTTTGTAGAATCCATGTATTTGCTTTTTTCCCAAGAGAGAGATGAGAAGAATGATACTCTCATTTCTGTGAGTAAGCCTGACTTAGCATAAAGACTGGAGGCATATGGCTCAGAAATGCTGCAGTTAAAATCTATACCTAACTAATAAACATGCTATCTCAGTTGATTAATCTGTGCACAAACCTCAATGACAATTTGTACTTACAGACATATCTGGCGACCTGTGTTATAGCCGGAGAAGCTGCACAGACGTACTGGGTCTGCTAAATTGCTAGCTAAACTGTTGGCTACATGACGTAACACTTCTAATACTAACTAATCATTGTTAACCCCAGCTCCTGTCTTATGCTGAGTCATTATTAACTGTGGTACCACAGGAAAAGCCATGTTGTGTACTGTACTTGTATTAGTAGAACTAACATACCGACTGCAAGCATGCTAACGTTAAATGCTAAATTGAGTATTTGAAGCTTGCAATGCTAGTGTTAATCTTAAATTAATTTTGCTCATTCATTCTTGAGGTATCTGGGATAGACTGAGGAGACGAGTGAGTGGACATTTTGGACTTTGAGTTATAGGTTAGTTACACAGTGAACAAGTCTGATAACTTATTGACATTATTGTTTGTTTTAATGGTGTAAACCTTACTTTACTTCAGGCACATGTAAACACACTGAATGAATTGTAGTTACTGTGACAAAGCTCCTCTGTTCTATGTCCCACTGTTTCTCAAAAGTGAAGTTTACAAAGAAGTGCTTTGGCACGGCTGGCTGAGCGGAGCTATCCATGGTACTGAAATGGTGTTTATAATTCTGGCATCTGGACAAGGCATGGGAGTGAAAATGTCATGCTAGATATTATGAATTAAAGTTTTAAAAAATGAATGAAAGTTTTCCTGAAAACACAGTGTTTAAGTTCATGTTCTGAAATTGTTTTATTAAAGCTCATAATTATCCTGTAAATGTTACTTTAAGAGCTTCATAGTCTGTATAGACCCTCTGTGCTTCGTGATTTAGTTTCATGAATAAAAATGGTTCAAAAGCACTCGTGTGTGTGTGTGTGTGTGTGTGTGTGTGTGTGTGTGTGTGTGTGTGTGTGTGTGTGTGTGTTTGTGTGTTTGTTTGTGTGTGTGTGTGTGTGTGTTTGTGTGTGTGTGTGTGTGTGTGCAGGAACACACTTGCAGCCCTCCCCAGACACACACACACACACATACACACACACTCAGTTTTACTTCAACTGCAGTCCCTTTATCTGAAACCTTTTGAAGTGAATTTTTCCTGTGACTTACGATTCACTGCAGGAAAAATGTCTGCAGAGTCCGCTTCAATGTCAAGAATTCATTAGTGTGTTGGAGCTAGAAGAGTTAGAGAATCAGTTTGAGGATCGTGTTTAACTTTTGAAGCTCAGGGTGAACGCTATCTCACTCTACATCTGCTACATCTGACATTGTATCAGTTGTAACAGTCTTAGTCGTGACCAACTTCAGCTTCAGACATTTTAACTTGTCATATTAGGGGGAGCGCAGGTGGGACTAACAACATTAACAATGCCTCTGCTCCACAGCCATCGTCAACATTATTCATCAACATTATTCATCAACATTATTCATCACCCCTGTGCTTTTCTTTCTATGACGTGTCAAAGTGTCTGCTGTACAAAGACCTGAAGTGTGGCACAACAGCTCAGGCCAGAGCTCACAGGGCTTTAGAAATACATATTTTACTTCACCTTTGTGATGTTTTAAAAATGAACAGGTAACAGCTTTTGTGCTATAGATAAATTAATTTAATCTGTGTATGTGTTGTGTTTCCTGCCCTGTAGTTGGTGTTTGTAGATGGGAACGGTCTCTTCCACTACAGAGGTAAGTAAAGCTGGTCTATACTGACCTAAATGTTTATTAATCCGCAGCTGGTTCAAAACAAATGCACTAATGACTTGTGTTTGATTAATGCTTTTTAAAAACCACAAGCCCCATGAATTAATAGGCCCATTTATTTTTGAACAAATGAAACTATAACTGCACTGTGATGTCATTTGATTAAATCAGCTTGTTGAGCAAGAGATCAATTAAGAGCAAAGATTTCAAAGTGAGCCCAACAAGTTGTGTAGGTCAGTGGATACAGTTTGCCAGCTGTCTTGGTGTTCAGCAGAGGTGCACAGTCTAGTATCAGGTGGGTTGAACTGTAGCCTGCCTGGACTCAAATCTATTTTATATCAGTGCTGACTCCTTGTTTTTGTTCCTGTCACTGTTTGGCCCCCCCAGAGTTCGGCCTGGCGTGTCATCTGGGAGTGCTGTCAGGGCTGCCGTGTGTGGGTGTGGCCAAGAACCTGCTGCAGGTGCAGGGGGTGTACAAGAGTGAGGAGCACCAGTCACAGGTGAGACAGTCACTTCTTTGATGTTAAGGCGTTTACACACCTAAAGCTTGTTTGCTCTGGTCCAATTGAGTTGATCAGTTTGTAAACCTTATAGCATTTTCCCCTTGGTTTGGTTTGCTTTCACACAGAGAAAAATTCAATCGAACCCAAAATGCATCATTACAAACCACGTGAGAACGTTCACTCCTCTTGGCTGGAGCAGGACAGTAAACACAGGAAGAAGGTTATGGGAACCGTCTAGCTCAAACCTGTGAGTTCACCTGCTAGTGGGCTCAGATCCAGTTCAGAACTCTTTCACAGCAAAAACAAACGCTCCAGAGTTCATTTGGGACCGGACCAAGACCACCTCCTCAGAAGGGTCTTGGCGCGATCTCGAGTGAGATTACTGTTTTCACACAAACGAATCGTACCAAAGGGGAAAACGAACCAGGGTTTGGTTTAATTTGACTAAATAGTGCAGGTGTGGAAGCACCCTTAAACTACCCTTTGACCTGACTTGAACCAGCGCCTCCGCACTGGTAAAAGTTGTGGTCGTAGTCATTATGTTTTCGGGTTGTCTGTTCGTCGTATTCTTGTGAACACTTTGGGGGCATATCTTTAAATTAGGGGCAAAGATTTACTTGCTCTAAAGGATAAACTAATCAGATTTTGGTGGTCAGAGGTCAAAGGTCAAGGTCACTGTATCTGATGTTGAAAAGCTGTTGTGCTGCTGAGTGTTTCTTTCAGATGTGTACAAAAGCCTCTCCTGTAAGAGTCGCCAACCTTGACAAGAGTCAGTAGATTAATTATTTAAGTTTCTAAAGTGTGTAATCACTTTTTCCTGTTGTGTTTATTGCTCACTGTGTTCTTAAAAAAACAAAGAAATGTCAGAGAGGGACGAGGCAAAGGACAGAATCCTCAATTGCTTTTTAGTGTGTGTGTGTGTGTGTGTGTGTGTGTGTGTGTGTGTGTGTGTACACTGTTTTGACAGTGTGACTTTTATTGCAAGCCAAGGCCTCCTTGTGTAGCTAATGCTAATGTGACTTTTTGAATACAAATCAAGCTGGAACAAATACCTGTTGGTCAAAGTATACCTGTGGGACAACAGAATCTGGATGTCGTTAATATGCAAATGTTCAAGCTCTTTCAGTCTGGAGCCTCAGTGACCTGTTGAGGAAAGAACAAAAACAAGTGGAAGTTAAGTCGGCTGCCGTCTGAAACAGAAGGATAAACATAGTAAATATTGTTTTTTTATTTAGAAAGGCTTATAAGAAAAAACGAACAAAAGGACACAATACAATAAAACATGCGTAGTGTTATGCTCTGTCATGATATGCATCTGGATTATATTTCCACTTATGTCTTTGCTATACACATGAAAATCTGGACTGTCACACTCTCCATTTCTGAGCTGGATTTCTATTAAAAATATTTAAGAAAAGATTTGTACATTTACATAACTTCCACATGTGGACTGTAGATGCATTTACACGCAGTGGTGCTAATGCATGTGTCATCCCTCTGGAAGATGGTTAAAATGGGAATGTCAGTGTTTGGGGAATGTAACCTGAAGAAAACCTACACAAACATGGCTAATGCAGAAAAAGAGCCCTGTTTTTCTTTTAATATGACAGTGATAATAATTGAGCTTAATTGCTTTTCAATATTTCTTTTTAGATGATGTTGTTCTGCGGCAGAACAGTGATGGGCATTTCCTGTAATGTTGATGACAAGTGCTTCTCAAAAGGGAACCAGAGTGGAGGCTCTAGCAACCGTCTGATCCACTGCTAACTCAATTAGCAGGCCATACACCCTCTGTTTATAACCCCAACAGTCTTCATGTAGCCGTGTAACATGCTAATCAATTCTCTGCAGGAGTGTATCCATCTCCCTCAATTACTGTTTGTGGCTTAGCGTCAGAAAATTGTCTCCGCTGTGGGAAGATCTGATCTCTTTGTTCACGCAGAGCACGGTCACCTCTGACAACGCAGTCACACACATCTACTGATGCAATCAAGGACAAAATCCTAGCGGCTCGGACATGTCCATTTTAGGTATCAGGTAGCATCGTCATAACACGCCCATGCTGCGAGTCAAGCGATGGATCAGTTGCTGTGCATGAAATTTTAGAACTCCCTTCCCGTCCATATTGATGTAATTGTTACTCCCTGGTGCTCCGTCTAATTTGTCTACAGGCACGCAAAGACATGCGGCGCCTCGAGTCAACACCATCTTTGGCGTTTCATTGCTTGGTGGGAAATTAGTTTTGAAGTAATCTGCGGAAACACAAGCCATATCAGGCTCGCCACCAAATTTCTACAAAATCTGCCGTTTAGAAATAAGATTAGCCATAACCAGATCTACACGCAGACCGCCTCATACCACTGACAACTGATACGCTGCCACACTCAATTAGATGTCATCGAGTGTATCTGAAAACATTTCCAGCTCACTGGCAGATTTTAAAAACCAATATGCTGTCTGAGAAGTGTCTCTGAAAGTTTCAGACACAACTTTGCCACTTTTGCAATAATTAAATGTGCAAGTCTCAAGAGTGAAAGTTTGTGTGTTTGTGTGTGTGTGTGTGTGTGTGTGTGTGTGTGTATGTGTGTGTACTTTTAAGCAAAAGTATTGTGTGGTTCTATATTACAAATACGCAATTTGTTGCTTGTCGTGTATTCTCCTGTATCCACAAAGTTACAGATACATTATGTGTGTATAAGACGTTGATCTTAGCAGCTAGTTTAAGAGATTCTTAAAAGAATAGCTCAGCATTTTAAGAAATACTCTTCTTCAAATGTCTGAGAGTGAGATGAGAAGATCGATATTAATCCAGACCTGGAGTCAGGAGGCAATAAGCAGTTAGCAAACAACAAACGGTGCTCAGAGACTCTCCCAGATCTTACAGTGAGGTTGCTGAGTACGTCAGAGATTGTATCTATACATTCGCTAATACTAATGTATAGGTATGTTTATATGTGAAATAATAAAAATCCAATCCAATCCACTTTATTTATAAAGCACAATTTAAATAAACACAAAGGTTCCCAAAGTGCTGTACATTTAAATAGACATAGTGAAAGACAGAATCATTAAAAACACAATAAAACATAGTACAAAATGGCTAAATTATCTGTGCACATAAAATCAACAACCTAAGCAGTGTTAAAAGCCAAAGAAAAGAGGTGCGTTTTAAGAAGAGATTTAAAATTGGACAATGAAGAGGCCTGCCTAATGTGCAGTGGCAGTTCGTTCCACAGTTTCGGGGCGGCAACAGAGAATGCTCGGTCCCCTCTGAGCTTCAGCCTGGTGGTGGGAACCCTCAGGAGCAGCTGGTCAGCTGACCTGAGACATCGGCTAGGTGCATAGGGGTGCAGAAGCTCAGAGAGGTACATTGGGGCAAGACCATTTAAGGCTTTAAAAGCAAATGAAATGAGACCAAGTGTCTGTGTGTCATGCCTGTGCAGTAAGTTCGAAGCTGGAGTTGGGACGTACGAAGACTCCCAACACATAATTCCCCAAACAAGATGCATCGCAGTGATCGGTGAGCCTTAGAGGTGGGTAGGTTGGTGTATTTCTGAACTTTGAACAGAAACTTCCAGTCTCCACCACGTTCTGACTCTAGCTCCTCTGTAGCCTACTCGTGCTGCATCCCCATAGTGTTGGCAGAACGAGAGGAACAGGAACACATCCTGTTATTCAGGCGTGGGAATTTTCAAGCTTTCTGCCAGCCTTGTTGTCACATCATTTAAATAAATGAGCTAATTTAGCCTGAATTAACTAATTTTGCAGAATTACAGATTTGGAGCCGCTCTTTAACAAGTGAAAGTTGGTACTAACAAACAGTGTACTAATAGCTTCTTTCAAATGAACTGAGTCAATTGTACTAGTCTTACTATCCAACTCACAGACGAAAGACAAATGCAGCTTTAACGACAGATGTAAGAGCGGTTTTTATCTTCTCATCTCACTCTGGGAAAAAATAGTAATAAATGAATTTCACAAGATTCAAAGTATTCCTTTAAATGAGAAAAATGTAGCTGTAGTTTGTAGCTTGTGATGCCTGGAGTTAAAACTAAAAAGGGTGAAATGGCGTTTAGCCACGATGCTGCTGACTGCTGGAACCAGCTCCCACTGGAGGTGACATCTGCCCAAACTGTAACTGGCTTTAAAAAAGAAGCTAAAAGCTGCACATTTGCCTTGCATGGCTTACTTTACCACAAAATAATGGACAAGATGCCTTGATAAGAGGAAACTTCTTTGCAGTGTATTCTCCTCAACAGCCAGTGTCTCCATTAAAAGACGAGCATGCATCCTTTTGAAGTGCCCTCGAACAAAAGCCTTCGTCTCTACCTGCTCTCCAGCCGCCCTCTCTTACTCGCAGCTGAATTCCCACAAGATGTAAATGTAATGTGTCTGTACTTGAGCAGAGACAGGGGAGTGCAGTGTGTTTTTGTCTGTGCCAAGTCTGAGACAAAACAAACAGTTTCCTGTTTGTCCTTGATTCAGTTTTAGAAAATTACACCCTTGTTGACGTTCCTCTCTTTTTACCTCCAGTGTCGCTCTCCTCCTCTCCTGCTCCATCCTCTTTCCTCCTCTCACTTACTTTTCCTCCCATCTCATCTCTTTTTCTTTTTTCCCCTCTCTGTTTCTCATTGTCTCTTTCTCTTTCTCACTGATAGTCTGGCTGTAACTCAAACTAGTGTGTTATTGATGACTTGCTTTGTGTTTCTGCTGTTCTGGCTTCAGTCCTACACTTGCTTCTTAGGAGCCAAATCTCTGGCACACACACACACACACACACACACACACACACACAAACACACACACACGCTCTCGCACACTGTTGGCCTCCTCCCAGCCGGGATCAGAGGCCCTGTGCGGCCCCTCCTGTCTCCCTGCTGGCTGCTTGCTGTAATCAGTCATAGTAGAGTGGACACCCCATCCATCACAGAGGCTAAGCTCCCTTCATGGCTCTGGCCTATAACCCACAGCACACCTGTCAACAGCGGTCCACATCTCTGTGTCTGACTTTGCACTGTGTCTTCAAGTGTGAGAATAAAAGTTTAGTTCGTACAGAAGAAAATGAAGGGGTCATTTCAGAATAAAGTTACAGTGAGTTCATCATCCTCCAATCATAAGTATGAGGTATCAATCTTGTCTAGTTTGTGCTTTTATTAAATATCAAAGATTAGCCAGTCAGTTTATGTAGTGATAATATTTTGACATCAAATCTGAAACAGGCATTAGCATTGTGTCTATACTGTTAAAGTTGCCATATCTTTAGAAATATGTTGCATCCCTCTCTGAGAGTGTATACGATCTTTTCATTTGTATGTATTGTATGTGTTGTGTGAGCTATGAGGAGATGGGAATCTGTATATATATATATATATATATATATATAATATATATATATATATATATATATATATATGTTTGCATACTTTATTTAATCAGAAAGTCACACTGAGATAGAGATCTTGTTTTCAAATGAGACCTGAGAACAGAAAATAAAATAAATAACAAAAAGAAACACAATATTAATAGAAGGGATACAAAATGTCAGTGATTTAAGTATACATTCATATATGTAGCCTATTTATATAAACAACGATCAGAGTGTATATTTGAATGCATTTAAATATATTTGCATTCGAATACACAAGCATGTAGTCAATAAGATGACAGATTGTACACATAAGTGCATTCTGTAATAGTAGTTAAAAATAGATCATGTACAACAGTTACACCAAAAGGTCAGTAAGACTTCTAAGCAGATTTTTTGAATTGGCCTGTCAGTGTCAACGTGCCAACTCTCAGTCAGCTCTGTGAATTATTCCAGACAAATGTGGCGTGATATCTGAAGGCTGTCCCACCAACATACTGAGCCCTAAAGCAACACAACATCACACAGACAGAACACATGTATAATAAAAAAAAGATAAAAGTTGACAACATTTTGACTTTACTCTTGGAATCTACTCGGACAGTGAAAAAGACTGTTTGGATTAGAAGACTGGTTTGTTCCCATTTTAGAATTTCAAAACAGCTTCACTTGGACATGAAAGCCGAGACGCACAGAGGTCAAAGAGAAAGAAAAGAGAGTGTGAACCTCTCCAGCAGGTTAATAGTTTGTTTCAGTTTGCTGCTGTTTGCTCTGCCCTGCTGTACATCTCTTTTTGACTTTGATTTTTGTTTCTTTGCCTCCACAGATAGCTGCTCTGCAGAAAGGAGGAGACAGCTTCCCACTCACAGCCGCCTCAGGCAAAGTGCTCGGAAAGGTGCGGCAAAGGACAGACGCACAGAAATAGAAGCAAATAGTTTTCAGATCAGTGTTGTTTTGTTGCTGCTGACTTCAAAGAACGCACGCCGTGCTAAAAGTCAAACTCGACAAAATGTGTGTGACGATTACAATCAGGGAGAGAGAGAGAGAGATAGAGGTGGATGTTGAAAAGTTACCAGAGCTTCTTTGTGTCCAGGCGCTGCGGAGCTCTGACAGGAGCTCTAAGCCGGTGTACGTCTCCGTGGGCCACAAGATCAGTCTGGACACAGCTGTGCGCCTCACACACTCCTGCTGTCGCTACCGAGTCCCCGAGCCCATCAGACAGGTACATGCACACACACACACACACACAAACACACACTCCCACTACAGAGCTGCTGAAAGGAAGCTTGCCATAGCGAAAAAGGCAAATTCAAAAGACTCTGTGATAAGATGTAACAAAAAGTTGAACTGTGAGGCAGAGCGCTGTGTTGGAGAGCGAGCAGTGATCATCACTTGTGTAACAGCGTCCTGCTGTGAGGCAGGGAGGTGTGATCATCACGCTGTGTGCGCTCTGCAGCAGAAGGGCCTGGGAGAAATGGAGGGAATAACATATGCAGTCAAATTAGGGATTTCTACCAGAACTAGCGCAGATAACCATGGAAACAGTTTTGGACAATAACATGATGTCAACTGTCAAGAACTGATCCAAGCAACAATGTGAGGATTTTTTTTTCAGCTCCATAGCAGAAAAACAATCCTTGTTCCTGCCGAGGAGTTTACTGGCTGTGCTGTATCTGTATCTGTATCTGTATCTGTATCTGTATCTGTATCTGTATCTGTATCTGCTGCTGCTGCTGCTGCTGTCATATTTAGATAAACTGTGTGGACAAGTGAAGGTTTCAGTTGATGAATTAGCCTGATTTTTCACACGATTGCAGCGCATATCTGTGAGCAAAATGCTAAAAAATCGCCAGTTATACATTTGCCTTGAGTGTTGCTTCGTGTGTATCATCCGTCATTGTTTAGGTCCACGTTTCTGCCATGCACAGTCAAATTTAAAAAGCCAACAGGCTGCAGGATAACAGAGCAGGATGATTGATGTTTCAGCAGGTCAGTGACAGTAAGCAGAGAACACAAACGTCCGCTGAGCACCCGGTAACTCGGAGGATGGAAGATACAGATAGGTGACAGATTAAAGGAAAAACCTGCATTAATGAGTGGAGAAACATAACAAATGCAGATCCTTCCAAACAAGACGTCAGGAGCTCACTGATGTTTGATGAGTGTTAAAAAGCATTGCCACCAGACGAGAGAATTGTCTTTTGGATGAATGCTGTTTCGCCACACAGTGGAGTTCAGTCCAGTGGACTGGGAGAATCTGCTCTGGAGGCTCGTGCTGGACCATCACTTTACTCACACACTGTATGAATCCATTTGAAAGTTTGTGGAATTATTTGAAAATCATATTGCTCTCTGAGGTTTAATCATGAGGTTAAAATCCTAAATAAAGTCAGGGAGGCTGAATAAGGCCTAGAAACAGACAAACCCATTCCTCCTTATCTTATATGTGAAGTAACTGAACAGCTGTCCAGAGTGAGTTAGATTGCAAAAATAGAATAAATAGGACATAACGTTACATTAGATATGAAAAAACTCTGTAGTTCTGAAGTAGAGCAGGTGCATTTACTCTCATGCACCACTACACCACTTACATGAACAGATTTGTTTGCGGCACATGGTGCAAAACTTACGTTAATTTTACATTTTCTCATATTTAGAATTTTCTCTTAGTTATACAAAACTCATGAGTGGTCCAGGCACGTCACAGCTACAGCTAGTTTCCTAAATCTTGATGAATTGGGAGATTAAACTTGTAGCCAAAATCAGCAAGAAACAAAACTGACTGACTGCCATTGGAAATTTAACATTCTGTCCACTGTTCACAATGGGATGTCCATCATGGCTGCTGGACACAACATGTCTCCTACCTCACTGAGAAGCCCACTCTCAGTGTGTGTGTGTGTGTGTGTGCGCTGGAGGACTTGTGGACTTGTGTATGTTGCACACGGGACCATCGCTGGCTTCCAAACTATTGAACTCCACCAATTTTATTTATCAAAGTATGTGTGCAGCAGAACTACTGCATATGTGAAAAAAAGTTGTGAAAAGACTTTTTGTCTCCAGAGGGATCTTTGTAAAAAATTTCAGAAGTGTCGGTTGGTGATGAAAAAAATCTGTGTGGAGTTAGAAAGAAGTGAGCTCACCCAAACTCTGTGGCCTGCTCTCAATTCTGCTTGAGGCTACTAGAAGCTCAAGGCTACGTTAGCCACTGCTAGCACAATACACCTGGTGTTGGTGGTTGAGTTGCATTTTGGATAATGTGGGTACCAGGTTTGACAAGGTAGAAGAGTGTGTGGAATAAAAACAATTGTGAGTGTGGTGGAAAAACTATTTTAAACTTAGATTCAAGGATGAATAAGAAAACAGCTGTGAGCGGAGGATTGATTTTCCTCGTCGTGTTCAAACATCACAGAAAAACATACCTAGGTTTAGCAAAGGAATATGGAGTAAAGTTGCTGTCCATTCTCTGTGTCTCTACTTTGTCAACAACAATATAGTATTGACCCAGAGATGGTGAATAAGATCACTATGACCTGTTGTCTCATGTTGTTCAGCCACAGCGTCGCCTTCCTCTTTCCAACTGTATTCTAGGGTAAGTGGGTATTGAAAAGTAATTTTACAGCCTTCACGAGACCTGTTAACGGAGTAATAGCTTTGACAGTGTTTTGCATGTTCTTTATAAAAAGTTGAGTCTTAAAACATAAAAAAAGAAAAACTTGACCTGAACCCGTCCTTCCTCCTCTTCCTCCCTCAGGCTCTTTTCTTCTCTGCCACTAGGCTGTGCTGTGCTTCTGCTTTTACTTCCACTGCACAGAAAACACACACACACAAACACACACAAACACACACACAAATACACACACACACACACACACACACACACACACACACACACACACACACACATCTCAAAATCAGTTTTTCACCAAGGGAGCTGCAGTAGCAGCGGCTTACTCATCCCCTCCTGTGTGTGTGTTTATTTCATCAAAGTGTGGTGCGATGTGTTTAGCTGGTGGGAGGAGGAGGAGGAGGCGGAGGAGGAGGAGGAGGAGGAGGAGGACGAAGCAGCAGGGACTGAATATGGACAGGGACACTCACCTTCCTCTGTCCAATCACTGACACATCTCTCTTTATCTTTCTCTCTGTCCAACTCTTTTCCTTTTCTCCGACGTCCACATTCCCTCTTCACTCTTTCGCCCTGTCTTCTCTCTCTGTCTCTGTCTGTCCCACAGATCTTACCTATTCTCTTTATTGCTGACATCACACAAAAACACTCCTCACAGATCCAGTTCTGGTGAGTGTCATGTTCGGAGCTGAACTCTGCGTTTACGTCGCTCTTTCGCGGGCTGAGCGAGATCCGTGTCCCTCTGGCCTTTTGAAACCTCAGTCACAACTTGTGGAGAAAAATTCTCAAAAAGCCGTCGATCTGACAGGAAGACTCTGTGAATTACGTAACAGTCGTCTTTTTGAAGTTTGAACACAGCAGAAAACAAGCTGCGGTATCCTCCCCTCTGTCCAGACACTCGCCGTGAACAACAACAGGAACAGGCCAGACAGGTCAAATTATAGATGCTCGAATACATAATATTGTCACATCTCTCTGTTGGTTGTACAGACACACACACACACACACACACAAATACACTTGTACACACTTGGCCAGACTCAGCAGCTAAAGGTTGCCAGGGTGTCTGTGGCAGACATTGTGTTGCGGTTTGTGTCTAGTTGTGGTTCACTGCCGGGACACACACACACACACACACACACACACACACACACAGAGCAGCGGTGGGGTTTGTCAGATAAGGGCACAGCTGACACATCAGACTGTGAAAAAGTACAAAACAAAAACACAAACACTCGTCTTGTTAATGTCCACAGACCGTCATCAGGTAACTCATACAGTGTGTTTCTAAATATGGTATATGTATGTGGTTTGTCTATATGGTTTTTACCTGATTGCGAAGGTTCAAAGATGAAACGTGAGAACCAGTACCAGAGTATATTCATGTTAAATTATCAATAACATGGAAGAAAGCAGCAAAATTTCATGTTTGACAAAGTAGGAAAATAAGAGAAAAGGGAGAAAAACATTAATCCTTTAAAAATGTTTTTTCATTGATCAGTGCTCAACTAATCATAATAATTATCTAAATCCAAAGCAATTATTTCAGATGAGGCCGTCTTAATATTCTACCATGGTGGACATTTATTAAATTTCAGTTGAAAAATGAGCAAAATCCAATTAGATATTGTAGAAGGTTTTGGATTAGCACATGGTGTCAGGTGTTACTTACAGTTTTAATAATCATGACTGACAAAGGTAAAGTGTCACAGCAGCTGGGTGTTCACCTCCGAAATCTATGAATTAACCCTTCACTCTGCCGTGTGTTCTTCCCTCATCCTCCGCCCCCCCCCCTCCTCCTCACCATCTAATAAGATCCTCTCACCTTACATCATGAGTCAAGTAAACCCCTCCTTCCACAGCCTGAGAGATTCAGAGAGAGGAAGATGAAAGGGAGAGATGACATCATG
This sequence comes from Seriola aureovittata, assembly GCF_021018895.1. Taxonomy (NCBI): domain Eukaryota; kingdom Metazoa; phylum Chordata; class Actinopteri; order Carangiformes; family Carangidae; genus Seriola; species Seriola aureovittata. The sequence continues at coordinate 5,156,506 of NC_079366.1, read as the reverse complement.
GTTGGATTCTGCGGAGAAGGCTGATGTGTGAATGCACTGCAGCAGAATCCTATGTACCACAATGGAAAAACTGAAACACACACACACAAACGCAGAGAGAGAGAGAGAGAGAGGAGCTCAGACTAATTCGCGCCCCATCTCAGCCTTGCTTCCTAACACCATTAAATTCTCACACTCCTTCTGTGTCCCACGCTTCACTTGATAAAGCCTAAGAGAGCATGTGATGGGAAGTAGAAGGCGAGCAGATACCTGACTCTTTTATTGTACTCCGCGGTCACTGTGACAGTGAGCGAGGTTAGAGGGAGGGAGCTGACACATCAGGGGGATGTGTCATCAGTGACCCGAACACAAATCACAAATCTAATCCCTGTACAGGCATTTACCTGGTTTTGGGTCACTGTCTCAGAGTCATCTGGTGTTTGTTTTGGCCTGCTGCCATCATCTGAGGTGGAACTGACTCCTGTGTTGATGTATTAATTCTGATCAGAAGAGTTGACTTCAAGCTTAAAGCAGTGTTACCATACATTACCTCAGATTGGCAGATTTAACTACAAGCTGCAGGACAATTGATGAAGTAAGGCTCAGTTGTTCTTGAGTTGCAGGAACAAACAACACAGAATACATGTATTGTTAAATCTGTTCAAGGGATTAATGTCTGTCCACTTTTGACTTTTAATTTATTAAGGTGCTCTTGTCTAAGCTGAGCTGTTTTCCTGCATGGCTCTGTTTTGACATTCACAGATTTTTGTGTACCTACTGTCGACCACTGAGCAGCTCCACAGTAACAATACACTGTATTTTACACGTCCATCATTTGCTAATAATCTCCTATGAAGTTTTATGGAAAGAACAACGTAACTCGGCACAAACTATTATAGGTAAAATCAGGACACTGTTCGACTGGAACTGTCCAGTTTGTCTATAGGCAGGCGTGCAGTTCACCGTATTACTGTATATGATAAAGTTTATGATAAAGTATATGATAAAGTTTCCAACAACAAATTGATCAAAAATAACTTTTTACTTGGGCATAAATGGAGCCGTTTTCTGAAGGAAATTCCTCTGAATCAAAGTGAAAAACCTCACCAGTGTTTACAGAGAAGCTGGATTAATTATCTAAAGAGAGGATGACAAAATATTTCCGTTTTCTCCTCCTTTAGTGTGGAGTTTGGAGCTGAAATGATAAGTCAGTCGAAAGGAAACTGGCAGCTATTATTGACGATGCTGTAGATGAAATGTTTAAATAATTTTTAAGCAAATGTCAAATATTTGCTGGTTCCAGCTTCTCCAGTGTAAAGAGCTGCTCTGCACGTCATTGTCAACTGAATGTCTTTGGGTTTGGTTGAACAAAACAATGACAAACTGGAATTCTTTCCACTATTTTCTGACATTTTATGGACCAAATGATTAATAAAGACAATAATTGGCAGATTAATGTATAGTAAAAATAATACAAGTCCTAATGGACTTATTCCATGGAAGGAAAGGGAGCGTGCACTCGTCAAATGATAAACAGTCGTCATTTGTTCAAGTCAAGTCAAGTCAATTTTTATTTGTATAGCGCCAACTCACAACATAAGTTATCTCAAGGCACTTTCCAAATAGAGCAGGTCTACACCTTCTCTTTATGATATTATTGACAGAGACCCAACAATTCCCACCAAGAGCAGCGCTAGGCAACAGTGGCAAGGAAAGAGGCAGAAACTCATATGGATGTTATTGTAGTTCCTTATATGTATGGCTAATAAAGGCGAGATTGTAATTCATAATGAATATTTTTCCCTTGTTTACCTTTTGGGCTTTTCCAACCTTTTCAGCGTGATGTTATAAATATATACTGTATATATATATATAAATAATACTGTGGTTGTGTGATAAGATGTTTCACCCAGCATTTATGTAAGAGACAGTCGTGATGCTTGTTCATGTTCTTTATGGAGGTCGTGTAGACCGAACCTTTAGAGGTAAATGTAGCAGCAGCAAAAATGTTCACCTTTATTCCGGTTGTGCTGCCGTCACAGCCACCTCACACATTCATGTTTTTTCTTGCTCTTTTTTTTTTTTTCTTCCTCTAAAGAAATTCCTGTTAACTGAACTGTTCTATAACTATCAAAACTCAGAAATGTGTCTTTATTGCTCCTTTCAATCAGTAGCTGCCAAACCACTATATCTTTTCCTTGGAACTAGAAGAGAAATGATCAGGAAATAACAGATGGAAACGATGGATACAATAAAATACAAACAGAGCAACTTTCTCACTTCTCCCTCCCACATGTTCAGCTTTGAAACATGCAGCCCTGTGGTCAGAAGCTCACTCCTCTGACCTCTCAGCTCAGACATGCGGTGGCCTACACATATAAAAAAAACATGTGCACACACCGGCCACACACACACACACACACACACACACACACAGGCACATCCCCAGCTCCTGACTTCCTTTCCAGTAGTCAGTTAAAAGCGCTAATGGACAACAGTGGAACAGAAACCTAATTTTCCTCAAGCTAATGTTCCTTGACAAACGCAGTAGTATCCTGTCAGACCTGCTCACTTGGGATTAGCAGGCCTGTCTGTTGGCTCTTGATCAAATAGGTACAAAGAATTATAAGAAATAGAGTGGTCATGAAGGGTTGCAGTTTCAAGTTCTATAAAAAAAAATGTCACTGTTTTACAGTGCATTTTATTTTGTAGTGCAAATATTAAGATGTATAATAAGACGTTTCATCAATCATTCGATGAACTGTTACAACAGTATCTCTACAACTCACTCATCACTACTATACGTCCTGTCATGTGGTTGACGATTCATAGGCAAGTCTCATGCTTGTTTTCACTCAATAGGTTTATGCACATTGTTGTGTCATGTGTGTAGTCTTGGCCCATGTTCAGTCCAGATCCATTACTTCCCACCCCACCACCACCTCCTCCTCCTCCTCCTCCACATACCCTGATGGGAAGACATCCACTGGTAATGGGGCTCTGAGGAGCTGGCTGAGATGTACAGTAACAGCTTGTTTCCAGACCTCTGTCTGAGTGCTTTGCACAGAGAAGGAAGTCACTAATTACACTCCCTCTCCCTGTGCAGCAGTCACCTGGACACTGCTGACTCTCTCAGAGCCGCCCTGTACTGCAAAACCAAGTCAAAACCAAGGACTGTGAGAAGTCACAGTGCAGTCTAAAGTTTGTCTGGCTTTCTGGCAAACTGTTTCTTGGAAGTATCAAAGGGGTTTAGATTAGATTAGATTCAACTTTATTGTCATTGCACAGAGTACACGTACTAAGACAACGAAATGCAGTTAGTATCTAACCAGAAGTGCAAAAGAGCAGTTTAACTTGTGTTTCTGTGCAGCCGACGTTTATCCGTTGTTACATAAAACAATCTCCTGCAGAGCCATGCACAACCTCCTTTACAATACTGTAGAGCTCTCTGGATATCGGATGTATACAATTTCCCTGCTAAGAGGCGATAAATGTGGCTCCATGTTCCAGTCTCCATTTTGTATCTCCAAGCCCCCCCCCCCCCCCCCCCATCCCCCCTCTGTAGGAAGACAGGAAATGTAAAAGCTCCACAGCTGCACTCCCAGATTGCAAAAACAGATGGAATTTCAATGTGAGTGATAGGCGATGGGGAGCCTGCATGCATAGCATAAAAGAGATTGAGAAATGCATTCTGTGTGTGGCTACGGAGGAGGAGGCATGCAGTGTGTCTGTGTGTATGAGCGGGAGATATTGCAGATGCATATTTTGTGTGCAGATATTGAAGACGAGGATATATTTCTGTAAGAAACAAGGACTTCTGTTTTTTGTTGTTTTGTTTTTAGTGCGACAGTATGCAGATGCAAGAGATCATCCTGTACAGCCGGCCAAAACAGAATGTATGTTGTCGTGTGTGTGTGTGTGTGTGTGTTTGTTCTCTCTTAAGTCACCAGCCCAGTCCGGTGTGTGTGACTTTCTTTTGATAAGTCCCCACTTTTTCAACTTTTTCTTTCAACTTTCAACCTCCTTGTTCTCCTCGACTTTGTTCGTCCTCACTGTTTTTCTCTTCTCTCGCCGCTGTCTCTCATCCATCCATCTATCTCCACCCAACCCCCCCGCTGCTCCGTCTCCACTCTTTGAATAATTCAGGCCTGCAGAGCTAGTGTATTTTTGGTTGTTGTCACCTCTGCAGTAACATAAACACAGCCCATATCAGTGAGCATACACACACACACACACACACACACGCACGCACTCATGCACACGCACACACACACAGACACACACACACACACACACATGCAGCCCTGCACACGCAGAACGTCACAAAAATGAAGATGCCAACAGCAAAGAAAAAAAAAGAGTGTGTGAGCCTGCTGAGACTCACACCATCACTGTGCTCCGCCCCATCTCTGCTTCGCTATCCCAGCAGTGACTAATAATATGTCTCACTTTTCTGTGTCTTCCAGAGTTACACAAAGTTTGACTGGAGCAATGTCACATGGATCCTCCTTCACTTGTTTTCTTGCAAGGTCCTGAGTTTTGTGTTTGGACAGTTAATGGAGTAAATTGAGGAGTCATTATGAGCCACACTCTGGTTTTTATCAATTTAATCATCATTTCCCTTCATTATTCCTGTTGAGATCAAGAATCTATCATTAAACAACCTGTAAAATCTGCTGAAGACAGCAGCATATTTACATAGTAGTTAAAGGCCAGTTTTGAATCTGTAGACAACGCGAGGCTCCACTACATCCTCTGGGCATCATGCATCAACAAATGCTTCTTTTAAAGCTGCATAATTGATTTTTTTTTTTTTTTTTTGGCCACTTGGGGACAGCAGAACCATCTGAAAACACAACACTGACCTCACATTATAAAGCTGTAATAGTGAAAATGTTCTAGAACACACAGAGCAACATTAGCACTCATTTGAAGTCGTGCTTTTGGTCGTCATGGTCCTGTTGTGTCTCGGGCGATCTGATCACAAGTGGTCAGTTCACACCTGGCATTAACATGCGTCTCCAATGCATCTCGAGTGACCACTTCCCCGCTCTATATGCAAATTAACACGAATGTGATGCTGTTTTTAGCCAGTCCAACAATGACAGACGAGTCCATTGTGTTTGTATGTGAGACAGCGAGAGAGAGAGGGAGAGGGAGATGGAAAGGCATGGAGGGGTTGAGCAAATCACTGAGCACAGCTGTATAATGAAATCAGGTTTTAGTCATTTGAAATAATAAAATGTTTTTGGCTGGTTATGAAACTGTGTTGGGGCTAATCAGACTGTGACAGAGGACGTCAGTAGAGTAGTTGGTCCTTGTGTCCACACTGTTAAAAGAATGTGGACATGTGGCTCAGAATGTGTGATTGGCTCTCGAATGCTTGGGTGTGTTCACACCTGAACTGAAAGCTGTACACCTGTGATCAGATCAGCTGAGATGGATGTTAATACCAGGTCTGAACAGGATCCATGATGCATATACATCTAATATTCACTCTCCTTTTAATTCTGTTTTGGTCTCCACCAACTTCTGAGGAAAATACCTGGCTCTTGAGCTGCTAAATGATTCACTTTAATCACGATGTCACAACTAACTACCTGGTTTCTTGTCTCTGCAATTTGATACTGGTAGGTAGCATACAGTCAGTTTATCACAGCTTATTAGGTGAAAGCAAGGTACCTGTTGCATCTGGAAACAGTGTTTATTAGAGCAGAGTTTGTGGCCCGGAGGCCAGGAAACCAAAACAATGAGCTAAAAGAGGCTGAAAGACTGAAGATCTGAGGGGAATTGCAGTCAGTCATTACACACAGTCAATTTATCCTTAGCTAATATAAAAATATATATGTGCACGGCAATGTGCGTATGTTTAGAAAGTTACTGATATTAAAAAAGTTCATGGCTCAATATAGAGTGGTTCATTCATTTAATAAGGTAGTTGATACTGGTTGTCTTCTGCTGTGTTGATTCATTAAAATAATAAAAGTGTAATTTATACGTGTAGGATACCAAGATATTGGATAAATGGAAATTTAGATTTGCTGGAAGCAATAGTAGAAAGGTCAGGAGATCACCAATGTCATTATGATTCCTCCTCTGTGACCAAATTTGTTGCCGATTCATCCAATATTTATGGAGATATTTCACTCCGGGCCGTGGTGGTGAACCGACTGTTTGACTGAACGACACGGCCCTCAGGCTCTCAAATGTGCTCTTCTTTTTTATATCTTTGTAAATTGAACATCTCTGGGTTTTGGACTGTTGGTCAGACAAAATGAGCAGTCAAAGTACATCACCTTAGCTTCTGGGAAACTATTTTCTGACGTTTTCCAGAACCTCCGAATAGACATTCACAACTATCAACAGATTAATGAATAATGTAAATAACTGCTAACCACACTGATAGCAGTGATACACATCACTTCCCCATTTGTTCCTCTTTTAAAATAAAATTCTCTGGAGTGGCTTGAATGTCATGTTGACTTGACAGTGATCGCAACACAACACAATGTGTTTAGTGAAATCTGAAGGATAGATGAGTCTTGTGAGAGAAAGACAAGGTTGCACAGTCATAAAACAGTCATGTTGTACAACTGACAGGCTAAAACATCGGTGAAGAGTGACACCGCTGCTCTGCTGGCGCCAGCTGTACCAGTAGGCTTGTGGAACTTTTCTGAATATGCCGAGAGGATGTGACTGATTTAAAGTGGAGCTCCCCTTTGGGCCCCGAGGCTGTGTAAATGTTAATATATGGCTGTCTGACATTCTAGTGCTGCTGCCACTGGACTCTGGACCTCCACAGAGAGATTGGAGGAAGGTTGGAGAAAGACGAAAGAGCAGCCCGTGGGTGGATATGAGAGATAGAGGTGTAGATGAGAGGTAAAACAGAGGTATGAGGAGGTAGGACAGAAAAGGAAGGAGGGAGATCTGGAGGAAAAAGTTTAATGATTAGAGTGATAAAAAGGATTTGGCTTGAAAAAAGTAGACTGGCATAGCTGCAGGGCTTAAGAGGCTTTGGGGGGCTGGAGGATAAAGACCTGCCCCAGGCCACTGGACCAAAGCCAGGACTCAGACTCCTCTCTCTGTATGTGCGTGCGTGTGTGTGCCTGTGCGTGTGTGTGTGTGTGTGGCCTGAATGTACCAAAAGCCGGCAGAGAGCGAGCCCTGCACATCTGTTCACCTGTGCATTCCCGCCCTGCCAGGGACTGTGGCCAGAGGAAACAAGATCTGAACTGATGGAAATTCAATGAAGGGTTTTCTTTGCTGTGCAGCAACACAACTGTCACTTTCTCCTCAGTTTGTCACATTTACTTTCCCTCTATTTTCTCTTTGTCAGGTACACACAGTGTGATAATTTATGGTGCTACAGACCAGAGTGGGAAAATGTCTTTACTGCATTTGTTTTACAACGCCTAATTACAAACCAACCAGGTTTGTAAATAAACGTCGTAAGGAGCTAAGAAGTAGCTGCTTTATTGGACAGATTTTTGTCGGCTTGCCAAGTAAGAGTATTTTGGTGAAAAGACAAGTCTAAACATTTGGGTTTTAAGTTTTAGGTTCCTCTTGTGCAGCTGCTTCAGTTATGTTCTCTCTTGCTTTAAAGGGTTGTTTTGACATTTTGGGATATTGGCTAATTTACTTTCTTACATGAGACTGTATAACTTGCTGAAAAGTAGCCACAGTAGCTACATGTGACAATTACAATATAATGATAAATGAAAAAACATAATATACATAACGTATGACACAAATTCCGAGTGCACTGAATTGAGCAAGGGTGTATATTTATTTAATCGCTCATGAATTTAACTTTTCATTTGTAGCAGAAGAACAGAGTTATTTCTCATTTCAAAAACTACAAAATCTCACTTGGGAGAATTTGAGTTCAAGTTGACAAGCTAGGAGAGCTGTCAAAAAGTAGTGTACTAATGCCTTCAGCTGTCTCCGACTGTCACGTTCCCTCACCGTGCAGGTCATAGCAGTCTGTCGTGAGTCTCCCATCTCCCGCTATGATTGACACACCGTCCAGGAAGGGGATAAAATTTCAGAGTGAAGCTTTAGAAACACAATAGTCATGATTTAGCATGCTAGGATTTGCTAATTAGTAGTAAACGCAAAGTACAGCTGATGTTTATATGGCGGTAGTTTGTAGTATTTTTACTATTTGGTCATAAACCAAAGACATTAAAAATTTTACCTGATGATGTTAAATGAGAACTTAAGGGATCATCAAGTTTATTACAGTTCTGATTGGAACATGAATGTCTGCACAAAATGTCATGGTAATCCATCCGGGCGGCCTAATGACGAGATGGATGGCCCCGTGTTACTGTTGTTGTATCTGCTCTCTTTGTGTGTGCGTGTGCGTGTGCGTGTGCGTGTGCGTGTGTGTGTGTGTGTGTGTGTCTGCATGTAAACACAGCTCAAGCAGCATTGGGGACTTTTTTCTTTATGGCACTATGTAAATGAGGAGTCTCAAACCTGCTGTTCTGTTCTGTTCTGTTTTGAGGTTTTCAACATTTCTCCAGCTGTAGCTTCTGCCTGGATCTTCCTCTCCTCTCTCAACTTGAAGTATTTTTACCCACAGGGGAGGGAGCAGCGATCTGAGCAGGGACACAAAACACTACAGCAGGTTAGCTTGTTGGCCACTGCAGATTTAACATGGTTTGCTACGCTAATTCAGATCCCCACAGGCACTTTACATCAAGAAGCTTGAATGAAATATGCAGCGTAATGACCACGATTCAACATTCCCAGACAGAGATGAGCTGCTGCTGAAGTTAGTATCTCAAGCTTAAAAAAGCACTGACATCATACTTTAAAGTAGGTGTATATTAAATATGACTTTGGCTTCACCCTAAACATAAAGGTGTGTGTGTGTGTGTGTGTGTGTGTGTGTGTGTGTGTGTGTGTGTGTGTGTGTGTGTGTGTGTGTGTGTGTGTGTGTGTGTGTGTGTGTGTGTGTGTGTGAGTGCGTGCGTGCGTGCGAGTGTTGATTCGTATTTATTCTATCTGACATAGCAGCTAGCTTGTGTAACTTGTGAAGTGTTGCTCTCTCATAACACAAATACTGTCATGGAGATGTGTGCAGACATTCGCACACATACTCTTCACACAGACACACACACACACACACACACACAAACACATGGGTCCTTGCCAGCAATTCACATCTAAATTGCATAACTGGTATCAAATGACTGTGCAGCAGCAGAACAGTTTGATCAGTGGAGACCAGGTTTATGAACTCAAATAGCTTCACTGAACAAAGCATTGATCAAAAGCTGGTGGCAGAAATAATCAGACTGGGCCTTATTTCTTCAAGTATTTTTCATAATGACCTTTAATAGCATTTGCAGAGATTTGATTGATTGATTGATTTATGGCTCTTCAAAACACACAGATCCAAGGGATATTTGTTGAAGTGAGAACTCGGATCATCTGACTACAGTATTTAGTCAAGGCACTGTACATAAACACACACTTAAGGCATGCTGAGTATGGACCGTTGTTGTCTGTGAATGCAGACAGTCAAGGATATACCCAGTGATGATGATGTACATATGATGCAGCTTCTGTTGTTCTGCCCTCAGCCGTACAGGCAGCACTTCATCATCCTCACAACCAGCATGAGTTTGAGAAGATGCTTTCAGTAATTTTGCATCACCTGCAACTTGTTCCTAAATTTAAATGGTCAAACGATCATATCAAGTGGAATGGGCATAATCAAAATAAAGGATGGTTCTTACTTGAAATTGAAATGGAATGGTTTACTGGCACTCTTAGAAAATCCTGTTATTCCTGAATGTGCAGCAGATGACTGAGATACAATTTCAGTTCTGTAACACACAGATTCTAATGTTAATGTCTCTTGCAACATCCTCTTAGTTGCAAATATGAATGACTTAGTTATACCCAAATGCACTGAAAGCTAATTAGCTACGAGCCATTCTCTCCCACATCCTAATTCTGCAGTGATCTCATTCTTACTGATATCTTTCCCAGAAACCAGTAACAGAACCCATTCACCAGAAGCTCGCCTTTAACTGCGGTTCAGGGCTGTTGCCTAGGGCGCCACCAGCTGGAGGAGCCAGTTGGTAGAAAGCAAAATCCTGGAGTGACTGTTGAAAACGTCCACATGAGACAACCACTGCTGACAGTCAAAAAATGTCGCATTTTGTTAATAATGAGAGTCGAAATATGTGGAAACCCCACTTCTGCAACAGATTTACAACGGGTGACAGGTCTTGTATATGTGATAGATGTGTGGGATACAGCTTCAGTTCTGTGGCACAATTTTTTATGTGTTTGTCCTTTGCAGCTTCTTCTTAGTTGCAAGTAAGATTGAGTTTCTGGAATGACTGGTTCCTGAGTATTGGTAACTCCATGAATAGGATACAAAGCACTAAAGGACACTTTACAAAATATTATAGGAAGCCATCAAAGAAAAGCTGTGGGTGATATGGGTTATATTTTCTTAATGCAGAGCTATTAGGCTGTCAAACATCCAAGTTGCTTGAGTAATTTCAATGCGGGCCTAATGCATGCTAAATATGCACTGGAAGCTGTGTAATTTAAATAGAACTCCACAATATATTGGATAATAAAATACGACCAGGACATTTATAACTATAAATAAGTATAAATAAAAGAAAATACATGCACTTCAGGGCAGAAATGACAGAGAGTTGGTGTGTGAGTAAAATGACACACCTGCACACATGATCAGAAACTTAATATTAGAATATGAAAATCCAGGTTGCTTTTGTTCCATATCCCATCCCAGACATGATTAAAATCAGGATAAGAGATTACAGGGAGTAATGTGCATGTAAAGGCACTAATATGATGATGATAGGACACAGAACAGAGGTTGAGGTTGAAGCTAAATGAACTTGAAATAAACTAAAATGTGATTAAATTATTCTGCAGCGGTGGGTGTGCGGTGGCCTATAGGGCATCAAAATGATCAGAAACAGCCCTGCCTGTTATGGTATCTCTGTGTCTCTCCCATAGTGTTTCTGCTCTCCTATCTTGCCTTGTGTTATGTGTCTGCCTGGGCGTGGCCCTCCGGTCCCTTCCCCCACCAATCCACTTGTGAACATGCTGCTCATCACCTCATTAACTCAACAAGCACCTGTAGTATTTAAACCCGGGCTGCGGTCAAAAAGTCAAAATAATCTCCTCTCTAACCACTTCTCCTCAACCTCGATGGAAAGTGTCATGAGGTCAAGGAAAGATGTGAAGGAGAATTCATAAGGACTTAGGAAAAGGCAATTGCGGTGCGGAGAGAATCCGACTGCATTTACACTAAGCTTCTTTTTTTTTTTAAACTAACTTGGAGGATAAATACTCCTTCCCTAACCACAAAAACTGAGCAAACAGGAATGAAATTTTAAAATAAGATGACATGAAAGAAATATACAAATATAGAAAGCTGTGTCAGTAAAATAATAATTAAATAGAAATAAGGGACTGAGCAAGAAATCTGAAGAAATTATATTCAGACATAAGTGTAAAGTTTCCTGGCATAGAAGCTTTTGACATTTCTATGCAATTGTTATAGAGAAAATTAATTTTTAGTGAATTCCTCAATGAGAGGGGATTTAGTGAAATGACATTTATGTTTAGGCTATAATGTTTTGTTATGATGATCATATTGTTAACTAGAAATTCAATATATTTGTTTTTCATGATGACTTCTAACTGGACAGATTTGAAAGAGAAGAGATATATTATACTATATTTATGGATTTCGGCTTCAGTCGATCAAACAAGGATTTCCATGATTGTGTCACAAACATAAAACAGCTGCTCTGTTGTTTCTACATGTGCATGGGTCTGACGAGGTGAAAATTCAATGGTGTATTGCTTTAAATGTTGCAGCTGCAAGGAATTATGGGACGGCATTTTATCCTTTCCTTTCATAAAGGAAAGTCCAGTGTTTCCTTTGCTAAAGGAGATAAGATAGGAAGTATTGAAGCTCCTTTCCTTATCACTGAGAGAATATGACCAGCTCTTATCATGGCTGCCGCTGAAATACTTCCAGGTCATTTCACTGAGTTGGGAACCTTCGTAAGTAAAAAAGACTTTTCGACCCAAACTCTTCCCTCCAGTCTTCAGCAAATTGCTTAGTTCATCTACGTGCTACAACTCTTCAGCCAACTTGTAGTTTTTCTCGCCTGAATACTCGTGTTGTCTTTTGAACCCAGTTTAGCTTTTGTCTGCTTGCATCTTTCAGCAGTTCACACCTCCTTTGATCCTTTTGGATCCTGAAAAACTTTCTAAATCATAACACTGCTGCAGCTGCCATGTAATTAATCTGTAAAGATAAGAGAGGCCCTAATATTGAGCCTTGAGGAACCCCACTAATATCCTTAGCCTTTGACACAGTCCCAGTCCCATAGTCCATGAATGATGATACAAACCAAAGTTGTACCAACTTCTTGAAATGACAGCTGATTGGATCATAAGCACCAAATGAACAGGTGAAGGGTTCATTCATGAGTACTCTCCCTGACAGCAGGGGGTTTACCATCCCAGTCTTCATGTCATGTTGCCTTTATGGAGCCTCATCTTCACAGCATGAGTTTTGATTTGTTAGTACTATTTAGTGAGAGTAACCTACAGCAGCACTGTGATAAATAAATGGTAGATTTTAAGTCTTAAGAGGAGATCACAACAAAGAATATTTAAATGACCTGAGTATGGGTGCTGTAATATCCTAATGATGTTTAGATGGAAATATTGCTTAAGAAACATGTGTACAAACACCTCACAGATAATGATTTATGTTGTTTGTCAGATTTGGCACCAACCACAAGAGCTCAGTTTATTCTGTGTAACTTCAGCATCGAGGGACTTAATTTTCATTTCAAAGTTCAGAGGAGCTTGTTAGGTGTGTAAGGGCGTTCCTGCTCACCTCTGACAGCAGCTGAGCAACTGCAAACTGTTTGTGACAACTTGTTAAATGTGGAATCTCTCCCTCTTTTTCTCCCTTTTTTTCTCTCTGTGACTCTTACTGTCTGTCTCTCTCTTTCCCTTGTCCCTTCTTCTTCCTCTCTTCTTCCTTTCCTCTTCTGTAGGCCGACTGTCGCTCCAGAGAATACCTTCGCATACACTTCCCAGCTGCAGATACAGGAGTCAAAGAATGAGGCAAGTGACAAATAATATATATTAGACCTTTGTGTTCTCACACTCCAGTGCACACATTCGCACATGCAATTACACAAATAACTTGTTTGTGTGGTACCTTGGCACATGGTGAGAGGAGTGATTTACACAGTCTTAAAATAGGATTAAAAGCCACTGCAAGTGACTCATTGAGGAATTTCCCCAAATCCTAAAGTAAAGCCAAGTTTCTTGGTAGAAAGCTTAAACATTCTTATCTAATTTCCTGTTAAGCAAATTTATTGTAGAGGAGCATAAAAACTCTGGTAACTACAGAAAACTGTTTAGAATAGACAGACTCTGAAGAATTGTTTTTGATCAAAATATCTTCTTCTTGCCTTATTAGCAGGCACACATGTGGAGAAAAGGGAGTGAAGTCAAATTAAACCCATACATCAGATCCAGTGTGTGTGTGTACATGGCATGTTGGTATGGTAATTTCTTTTTAGCTTTATCCCGTGTCAGCAGGGAGGTCTGAGGTCATGTATGAGCACTCCTGCAGCTAGTTGAGATTCCTCATTTTATTTTAAGATGAGAGCTTGAACCCAGGCTTCCTGTTTCAGTAATAGTACACAACTCTGCTGCAGAGGACGTGGAAAGTTTAAGAGTTTAAGAGCCTTTGACAGCTTCTCTGCATTTTCAGAGGGGTGTGGAAGGGGCAGAGGTGAGCCAAGGATGCCTGAGGTTAAGCAGAGACACACAGGCAGAAAAGGAGAAGTAACGATGAGCAGAGAAAAAGCCTTTGATCCTGTGATTCTCATCTGAAATAACAGGCAGCGCCGCTCAGTTTGGCCCTATCTTCCTCATTACCAGTCAAAGCTGCAGACCGTTAGCACACTAAGATGCTTCAGAAATGTATTTTCAAACATGCACAGAATTGAACATTCAGCACCCAAGTGCAGCTGCTTGTGTGAGCTGACACTTATATGTTCATTCACAGTGGCTCACACACAGGCACACTGGTGTGTGTGTGCACTCTAACATCCCTCAGTGTACCCCACTGGGAAACATAATGGGGTGTCCGTGCTGATCTGCTCAGAAGCTCCCTGACGTGGTGAATCCTCTGAGCGCGCCCCTCTCTTTGATCAGCCTCTCTACAAAGAGACTGAGACAGGGAGAGAGGCTTTGTGCTGAGTAGGCAGCGCTGTAGCAGGTTCCTCAAGGCCTTAACCCAGCTTTACCCTTTCACTCACTCAACAGGCTGCAGGCACATTCGATCAGACCTACTGTACATTAGCAGTTAGAGCTGGTGAGCTTTATGCTACAGACATGTGATCCCATCATTTCTAATATTTATGTTTTAACAGGACTATAATTTGTATCTGAACATCATTGGTGTTTGCTGTGGATTTGTTAGGAACATGATTATTCAGGTAGGCTTGTCTGTCTGTTCGCAGGATATCCCAAAAAACTACTTAAAGGAGCTATTTGTAAGTTTTGCTACAGCCAGCATTAGCATTAACAGATGTTCACATACCAGTCTAGAACAAACACGAGTTCAGCATCATACTTAATGCCTTTACTCAACAAGAGCTGTCCCCAGAGGTAGAAAGCAACTCTCTTGTTTTGGTTCTATTTTTCTCACTTATTTTCTTCTAATGAAGTTAGCATGCTAACCAGCTAGCCTTGGTCTGGTTGGACTGACTCGTTATTCACTGATACTGAGTCACTGTAGTGTCCAGCCTGCCCTGAAGAAGTAGCGCTGCTCAGAGGATGTATTTTAACCTCTTGTACTATAAACAAAACGATGGCTGAAGCTCTTGCCAATACTGGTAAGTAAACAGCTGTTCATGCTAATGCTGGCCATGCAGCAATAGCAAAACTTACAAAGAGCTCCTTTCAGTTATTCAATGAAAAGTGAGCCCACGGGCCAAAGAAGATGTAATTAGATTTGTTGCAGGTGGTGCCAGCATGTGGTTATTTACAATGCGCTTAATGTTTTGACTTGTAATTCCTGAACCCTGCAGTAAATGCGATTGCTGTTAGTCATAGCTTAAGTGGTTAAAATAATAAGTTTCATTTAGGCACAATTATATAGTTTGTGTGTATACATATATATGTGTGCACATATATACAATGTGTAATTCCACATTCTTGTTTGTGAACTGCTTTAAGTCTTAAAAATGCGCAGTTGTGACAAATTGTTCTGTTTCTACTCCAGGTGACCCTGCAGAATTTGAGTGCATTTCACCCATGCAAAAGCAACGTGGTAAATTTGAATTTCCATTACTCAGACGTCATGGCTTATTTTGAATATTGAATTATTCAGAAGAATGAAAAGCATGGGAAAACCTCCAAGTTTGTAGTGGTAACACATAATTGCCTTTGAGTTACACCAGATAAAGGGAAATGAAACCTGAAAGAGACATTTTTTTGCAAATTACATATTTCTAGTGGTCTGAAACCAGGTTTTTTCATTAGCTAAATAGATTGTGTCAGTGTTAATATGTTTTAGATATAGCTGCATCCAGTTTTGCCACCGATTTGCTTACAACACATGTACAAAAAATTCCTGATATCTTGGACCTAGACTTACAAAAGGATGAGGACATGAACAGTTTTCCCACTTGGTCGCTTACATTTGTGGACAGTGAGATTTGACATAAATGACAGGATTTTTGGTATTTTTTAAAAAGTCATATCCATCATCCAGCTAAGGTTTGTCTGTCACTTAATAGCCTACAGTCAGATGCAGATCCATCTTCACTTGCAGATTAATCATTTATCAACATTTTCTATCATCTGTGTTTTGTGGGCTGAGTGGCCTTGATGGAGACAATTCCTCCCTGAATGCTTTTTTAGTTTTCACATAATGTTGAGTGTGTGGTGTTTTAGAGACGTTCATGCCTCTTGTGCCCAAAGAAACTCAGCCTGCTACAGCAACGGTAAAATGATTTTGAAGGAGGATATCAGAGTCGCTACATGTCACATTCCTGGCATGCATCTAGAAGTATGTACGTTTGGTTTCTTTACTGTAAATTATTTTGTCTTTTGCTTTCGATTTCCCTAATGAGCTCTCTATATGCAAGCAGGCAATGATTGTTTGCATGTTATCACACAAATTGTTGTCTCATGTCAAGATAGTTTGATAGAAGACCCTGTTTTTGGACACAGATTAGTATCTCTATCTGATTTAAGACACATAATCTTGTCAAGACTGAATAAGAAGGTTGAAAATCAGCCTTTTGCTCCGAGTTCCTCAGTACGCAGCTGAACTCATTGCGGTGTTCAGCTGCAGATAGGCTCGAGGAGCGAGCGGCCTGACAGCGGACTGTGGTCCGTGTCCCTGGGTGGCAGAGGAAGAGAAATAAAGTTTCTGTCTCTGTCAAAGACAGAGGAGAGACACATGAAAGATGGAGCAGCAGGAGAGGAGATGAAGAGATCCCATGAGGAGGCAAACAACGGGGTTGCAGAGGGAGGGAGGGAAAGAGCAAGAGTGTGGAAAAATCAATGGCTGCGTGAGAGAGAAAAAGAAAGGAGTCAAGGCAAGAGGATAAAAAGCTATCAGTGGTTAGAGTGACAGAGTGATATGCTGGTTGTCTCTGGATTTAACTTCTTGTATGTACTGTTATTGATTGCTTTTATTGTTGTATGGTGATACAATATCTGAACTAAAGAATACTAGAATACTCAAACTGGTCTGATTTCTTCTACATTAAAGCCAAGTGAGGCAATAATTGTTTTGGTGTCAATGGGCAGAAATCACCCGTCAGCATATTGCATTTGAAGTGGTCTGAGAGTAAACCAGACGTGTGCACCCCCTCTTGGCTCCGTTTCAGGAAATCAAGCATGTGACCGGAGACTTTGGCCAATCACAGGTCTTTTCAGAGAGAGAGAGAGAGCGCTCCTATTGGCTGTTCTACTAATGCAGATGCATGTGCATTTTTGACATTTTTGCTTTTATTTGATTGAAGGATATTGTAATGTGACAGGAAACACAGGAAGAGCAACAATGACAATTATCAATGCTGCTATGTGTGAGTTATATTTAAGTTTTAGTACCATGGTAACACCGTGGTCCCAAACTATCAGCAAGCCATCAGGAAACTATTTAGTTTCGATTATGAAGATTGTTTCAATCAACTTCATGCTGTTATTCAAACTGTACTGCCCTTTTCAAAAACTAAAATGCCATGGAAAATGTTGTGGAAGCAGTCGGCCCAAGGTTGGACCAATGAGCTCTGTCGGGAGCAGCCGCTCTCATTAAAAAGTTATAGTGGTACAAGGACACAGCTTGTTGCTGGAGGTACTATTCAGTGTCAGTATTAACTGGAGGACTGAGCTGCAGAGGCAGTCATTGTTTCATCACCCTCCTCCGCCCCAGTCTCCATCTCAGAAACACCAATTCAACCGTATCACTGACTGTCGGCTTGACATTTTTTAAACACCATCACCCCAACTCACCTCGTTGTGGACTGATTCATACACAGTGTGATGCATATACATGTGTGCTGGTGTGTGTGTGTGTGTGTGTGGTGTGTGTGTGTGTGTGTGTGTGTGTGTGTGTGTGTGTGTGTTAAAGGTCAAATGTCAGTTTGGACTACGGGCGGATTGTTCGGTCAAGAACAAAGTCGCTGTTCCCACTTTTATTTCTACAGAACCTTTTTTATACACATGCACACAAATGAGTAATTTGTATTCATCAATGCAGTTTTCATGCAGTTTTCTTTTCATTTTGCACAAAGAATCATACATATATTTTGTTTTGTGTGTGCATGTGGTTTTTTACTAGTACTTTGTGCACACAAATTGGTGTTTTTCCTCCTTTGCTGACATAAACTGGGCACGTTTATGTCACTGCAGTTTCATTCGGCATTATGTAAATTTGATTCATCATTTGGGATTTTGTTAAACTGATCCCATGTAACTTTTGCTGAACATTGGCACCTGTTGCAACAAGGAAAGTGGGATAATGCTAAAAGCTAAAATGCAGTTTTGTTTAAGTAGACTCAGCAGTCACAGGAGACAAAGTGAGGCTGTAGCAGTGTATTGAATTGAGTAATGGCGCGTTTTCTTGCTCATGTATTCGACTTTTATTTTTTAACGGTAAGAATGTGTTATGATATTAATCTGTTACAGTTAAAGAGTAAATATAGGTGGACATAATATATCAAACTCAAAGTTTGCTAACTCAATGTGTGCGTGCGTGCGTATGTGCGTGTCCTGAAGGACTGTAGCCTCTGGCTGTGTGTATCAGGTGCTCGGCCCAGTCTGACCCAGACCGTGATGCAAACACTTCTGATGCCAACTCTGCTTCTAAGGGACAGCAAATAAAACATGTTAAGGTGACTCGAGGGCACAAAGCTTTAATGATATTTTTTTCTCTCCATCTGTCTCCAGCTCTCTCTCTCTCTCTCTCTCTCTCTCTCTCTCTGTTCTCGGCTCTTGTATTTTTCTCTCACACACATATATTTAGAATTCAGAAAATCAGTTATGTTAATGTGGAGAATTAAGATTAATTGATTTCTACAGGGTGGAGAAATATGAGGACATGTACAATGCCAAAATCTGCTAGTCCATTTACAGAGGTGCACACTGACTTGTATGACTTTGCCTCTTATTTAATACAATTAAAGAATAACACCAGGTTAATTGCTGAGATCTGGGAACATGGCAAAATCATTAGAAAGAAATCAGATGGGAAAGAAACATGAGCAGTGGGGCAGGTTTTAAACAAGCCCCCAGGTTAGTCAAATTTACTTGGAGGATATGCAACTATTAACACCATGATTCCAGGTGTCTGGTAGGTTTACTACCCGTCTGATGGTACGACTGCTGTTAGACCTTGCTGTACCACTGTAGCATTCAATATTTTTGTATTTCAACAATGTATAATGTAAAATGTGTCACTCTTGGCAACAACCATACAGGGATTTGTCATCCGACTCTGCCATTCCCGGCACCTCTGTGAGGCTGTTTAGCCTCTTTTAGCGCATTGTTTTGGTTTTATGGCCAGATAACCATTTTGATTGAAAGGCTCCCTCTGCGGGAACAAACAACAAACAGAAACAGAAAGGTTAGCCACTAGCTAATGAGCAAAGTGAAGATTTTTTAAAGATATTTCCCTCAGGGTGGGTGGTGGAAACAAAAAAATAGCTAAAAGCAGTGTGAATATTGGACTTAAATTCATCAGATGGTCAGAAACAACTTCTGCTGGATGTGTAAATAGTATAATAGTAGAAAGCCATACTATGTCAAATGTGTGTGTGTGTGTGTGTGATGGTCAGCTTGTTGTGGAGCAGCCAAAAACACAGACTGATGCTGCTGTAAAATGTGTTTTAAAATGGGGCATTTGTGCCGTTGACGCTTGTTCTCTGGAAGTTCATGATTGTTGTAAATCAACTGATACTTTTGGCCAATAGTGGCAGGGACTTTGGTGCGTCTTCTGAATTCTTGCATCATAGACATTATTACATCCTGTTTGAGTGGGAAGTGCAAAGAACTTTTAATGTCACTGCGTCACTACTACTTGGACTGTTTCTTCCACAATTTGTCTCCTCCCTCTCTCTTTTGTGAGCACGAAGTATGAACCTAAAACAAAGAAAAGGCTCCCTGTTCAATTTGCTGTTGAAATCGGAGCTGGAGTTACAATAAAGCCATTTTGCTCCACTTAAGAATCTCTGTGGGCTTTACTTCTATTGTTCTCTTCTTTCCTCTTATCTGTCCTTGTTTCACCATTCTCGCGTATTGTTTCTTCATTATGCCTCCGCGCCGCCGACAGTCACAGCTGGAGACGTGATGTTTTCGGTCGTACATCTGTCCGTCCCATTCTCCTGAACATATCTCAGTAACGCCTTGACGGAACTTCAAATTTGGCACAAACATTCTCAAGGACTCAAGGATGCACTGATTAGAATTTGGTGGTCAAAGGTCAAAGGTCACTGTGACCTCCCAAAACACGTATTTGGTCATAATTCATTCTTATGCTGATTAGCACACAGTTTAAAACAAATATCTAATAGGATAAAATGATGACATTTTCCAAATTTGTCAAAGGTCAACTTCAGTGTGACATCATAATGCAAAAACACCTCTGCCCATTATTCAACGCTGTAACTCAGGAAGGGGAGATTGTGACCATATTTCCTGCAACTTGGCGGGTTGGCAGAGGCAAACAACTGCGAGGCAGTAATTCTAGTTTGTTACAGTTCCACTGGTTTGGCTTCGTGAAAATGAGTTTGCACTTCATATTCAACTCTCTCTAATCTGTTCTGTGTGACTCCTTCCTTATCTGGCATTAAGATGGAGGCACATTCTCCTTTTTGTTGACATATTAGCTGATGGAGTCATCAGTTATTTAGAGCAAGTGAAGGACAACTTTCAGTTGAGAGCTTTTGGTCTTTTTTTGCTTTTTTTTATCACTTGACCCTCCATCGCCTTTATGCCTCTTTCCCTCCCTGCATTCCTCCCAGTAGAGCGAGCTGCACAGTGTGCCTGAGGCAGCTGCAGGCATTCAGCGGCACCACAGCAGTGTATGTGTGTGTGTACAGTGTCTGTGTGTATTTGTGTGTTTATGCATTGAAGTGAGGCATTGGGGGGAAGAGATGATAGGGAAGGAGATAAATTGCGAAAAGGTCAGAAAGTGTAAGGGTGGCAAGGGGGTGTGTGTGTGTGTGTGTGCGTGTGCGTGTGTGTGTGTGTGTGTGTGTGTGTGTTTACATGCTGATTTAGGGGGTTGAGAGCAGAGATGACAGGGAGGAAGATAAATCAAGAGATGGTTTGAAAGTTAAAGGGTGGGAGGGAGCGAGAGGGAGAGTTGACGTGGCATCATTGGACTGTGAAAGAGTTTCTCTCCCTCTTCATCCTCTGTTTCTATCAGTATTCTGTCATCTGTTTCCACGCCAACAGAGATTTAGAAATTGCATAGGAAAAAGGGAAACAGAAAAAGTGTGCATTGCAAATTTGTAGAGCAAACCCTTAAAGACTGACTCCATGGGCCGGGAGGGGGAGGGTGGGGATGGGGATGATGTGGAGGGCGTTGCTGTGGGAGAAAAGCCAATGCTTGATGTGGAAGAGGAAGCCTGCAGATCGAGGAAAGACCCTTCCCTCTTCCCTCCCCTCTCTCTTTCTTTTCCTCTCTTCATCCATCCTCCCTCCTGTCTGTGTGATGCAGCAGAGGAGAAACCGCATCCATTTCATCATGCCCGGCCTCACACAGAAAACCCCTCAGTGTCAAGTTTTTTGCGCCGCCTCGCCTCGCCTCCGTCTGCCTCCCTCTGCCAGAGTGCCGCCATGTGCTGCACAAGTGTTGATGAATTGCCACCACCTGCCTCATTTTTCACCACCGCCATGTCGTCGTCAAACACACTGACACAAAACTACCGTGCACTCCTCAGCGATAACAAGAACAATCGCCGAGCCCCGGGAATGAGAGACGGGAAGACAGAGAGAAAGGGCAAATGAGCGAGTGGATAAGTGGGTGGGGTGTGGGGAGGGGGCAGATGAAGAAAACATTGCTTCATTTAGATTTTGACAGACAAGTAGGGATACAGTTTGCCAGTGACAAAAAAATCAGTGTGCTGAAGAGGAAGAAATCAGTTTGAACGAAGTTTGAACAAATATCAGTACTGTTACACTTATAGTTCACTGGCTGCACTGAATCCACACAATCCGGGATTTCAGTAAACCAGGGAAGCACTGACACAGGTATGAGAAGGTGGAAAGCAGGAGTGTTACAAAATCCCTTTAGCTGCTCAGCAGTTGTGTATTCTAACAACGTCACTGCATCAGGATGCTACAAACAACAGTTTCGTTACCTGCCAACACCCTAACAACACTGTCATTTCCAGCAGCTGTGTGACTGTAAATCACCCTGAGGTGGTTGAGTCGCGAGGGGTTGAATCCTGCCATTCACTGATGCAGGATACTGCTGCTGTACAGAGGGTACTACAGCAGGAGAAAGGTCTGGATGTGACTCAAACATGTGGACATACACACGAGTTAATCAATAGAGTTTCCACTTGTCTGTTTCCATTTGCTCCCATCATGCTCTGACCTTTTCCTGCGACTGTTTCTTTTCTTGGTGGATGATGTTAGTGAGAAGCATCATAGTCTGAGGGTTTAATACACTGATGAACCTCTGACAAATCACCTGGTGGAAAGATCTTGTTTGTACGTTTGTTAGTAAAAAGGTGAATATGCAGTATCCTGAAGCCAGGTAGTGTTTTCAACCCATTTTTATGAGCATTTTCAATTTGTGCATAAAAGAAAACCTGAATACAAACCCAGGAAAATGAAGGGAATATTGCAAAAAGGGAATATTGCAAAAAAGTTTTTAAACCTAGCTGAGGTGGGAAAAAATGGTTTATAGACAGAGAGACAATGTGTTGAAGGAGGAGACCGTAAAAGATTTTTCAAACACACCTTCACATTCCAGTACCTGCGTCTGCTCACTGTACTGTAGACGCTCACTGTCAACTGCCTCCACTCCACCAGAGAGGGCGTAGAATAAAGAATCAAGTCCAAACAGGGGCTCTCGTTGTGTATCACATGGAGTGATAAAATCACTGGATGAAACACCATCTGAAGTGGGAAGCGTGAGGAAATATATCAGAATTACTGGTTATGTTACTAGTCACATGTTCTTGAATATATTTGTTTAGTTGATGGAAATGCTCTCATTCAGATTTTGTTGCTCTTGGTAAAGCTGGTTACGTCATGTCCATGTAAATATAACTACAGGCAATGTGAATATGGAAATGACAGTTTAACTTTATTATATGCGGAGGTGACGTGATTGTTATGTGTCCTGTTTTAAGGCTGTAACTGATGATTATTTTTGTAATTGATAATCTGTAACTTATTTTTTGATTAATTGTTTTGTTTATTTATTAATCAGAAAATTGTTGAAAAATATTTTCCACAGCTGAGAGCAGGAGGTGATATTGTGACATGACGTCTTGTTATGTCCAACTAACAGTCCAACACCTAAAAATATATAATCAACTTTAATGTTAAAACAAGGAAAAACAGAAAAAGTTCACAATTCAGAGGCTTAAACAAGAAAATGTTGGAGTTTCTAACTTTAAAAATGACTGGAATATTCATCTTTGTACATAAACTTACACTCATGCCTCTTTTCTTTTCATATGTTAAATTATTCATAAATAATGATACAGCTGAGAATGGGGAAAAAGCAGCAGGCGAAATTGTGAATACGATTGTATAAGTTGCTGAAACAGAAATAAAAGTTTAAGAAATTACTTGAATAATCAATTATCAAAACAGAATAAATTTTCCTGTCAGTCGACGAACTGATTAATCAACTAATTGTTTCAGCTCTAGTGCAGTTATATATAGTCTATATAGTCTTGACAGAAAACCTGCAATATAACCTGTGGGCATGGAGTTTATAGTGGCCAGAGAAGGTCTAATGAAATTTTATATCGAGTTGCATTATGGGAAATGTAGGTTCCAGTGTTTTGATACTTGACTCATACCTTCGAATTTGGCCATTTTTAAGATTGTTCACTTTGTGGATGTACAATACTAAATCACTGCAGTAACCTTTAAAAAGTTGCATTTACATTTTAGTTCATAATGATGGATGAGTCAGTGTGACATGTCACTGGGATTTTAGTTTTGAGAAAACGTCTAAACAGGAAAACACACAGGAACCGTGAGTGTTTTCTGTTTTGTATCTTTTCAAAAAAGTGACAAAAAGTGTCCCTGTGGCGAAGTAGCTTATCTCCACCATTGACAGCAGCCTCTTATTCTGTTGTGGCATCCTGGTGTGTGTGTGTGTGTGTGTGTGTGTGTGTGTGTGTGTGTGTGTGTGTGTGTGTGTGTGTGTGTGTGTGTGTGTGTGTGTGTGATTGATAGATGACTGGACCAACATCGCCTGGCACTTGAGTTAAAATGACAGATGAGCTGCTGCAGTATCAAACAAACGGCCTTGTTTATCTCCAGTAGAAGCTCTGGCGCCAAGCTCACCCTCACCCTCTCCCACTCACACCAACATCACGCATACACACCCGTGCGTCCCCACCCCTGCCCGGTCTCCAGCCGTCCGGGTGTCTTGCCATCAACCTCATCTCAAGCGCAAACTTCTCACAAGCCCTGGCTGTAAACCAGAAAATCAATTGGGCCTTTATTTTCCCCGAGGCTTCCAAAGACAAATCAATTGAGGCCGATCTATTGTAATAAGGATGCGTCAGCCTTGGACGAGGCAGAGGAGATGCTGCGAACATCGGTTATTAGATTTTCCAGCAAGGGGAAGAGAGGCTCAGCAGACAGGGCCGGGGCTTTTGTTTTCATTGAGTGGCTGTTATGTGAAGTCCACCCCTGCTTAGTAACTCCATCGTCGGTGCCAGCGGGCCGCTGCTTGTAAGGTGCTTCAGTCAGCAGCGATGCTCGACTTCGTCGGGAGTGGGATTAACACTCTCAGAAGCCTTTCCCACTGACTGGAGGCTTCAGACATTAATGAGATTCCCACCTCAGCTTTGTTGTGTAACATTGAACCCTGTGTTAAACTATTCAGGAGCTGTTTGCCAGATGTCGACTGGCTCCCTGATTAGAATGTTAACTTTATTGCCTGTTGTACATTGTGGACACTGTTTAACAAAAAAAAAACACACAATGACAGTCAGGCAGTCTGCTGAGTCGGTGCTTTGTCCCCATACCCTGCTGGGGGGTGTCTGGAGGAGAATAAACCCCCGAGCCTGTATCAACTCCCCTGTTTCTCCCCCTCTCTGACCCCATCATCAGAACACTGATATTTGACAATCATGCAAAACCCTAGATCCCCACCCTCAGGAAAACTCTCTTACTGCTTGTAAAACTCAGAGAAACTTGTCAGTGTGATGTTAGTTTCATCAAAATTTATATTGTGTTTTTTTTTTTTCTTCTTTTTTAATAAACATCACAATCCCAAGGGACTGTTAGCAACTCTAGCGGTGGTGTTGCTACACCCTCCCTCCCTCAAACTGCTTTCCTATTCCAGTGTACACCTTTCAAAATATTCAGACAACATGTTTCATTACTGTGGCTCAGACGTCATCTTCAAAGCTCTGTTTACTCTCTTTTTTTTTTCTGCTGGAAAAGTAATCAGCTTTTCTCTTAAACTCACAGACAGAGTGGAGGCTCTTCCACATCATCGCTGTGCTGAGATCTATGGAAATGATACCTGGAAAGATTGTTTTTGTGTGTGTGTTTAACTGTGCATACATTCATACGAATTTCCTTCTGTATTTGTGCAATTGATCAGTGTTGGCTGATGCTGATGAATATTAATAATCCTGCTGAGAGCATTGGATAGACGCTGCTCGGAGCATGTCAGCGCACCTCATCACAGTGAACTCAGCCGAGCGTCACTCACTGAATGAGGATCTGTCTGTCTGTTTTTCTTGCTACAGAGATTTCCCTCCATCTGTCTGTCAGTGCAGTCAGGCTTTCACCTGCTCAGAGAGTCGGTTGACGACGACAAACATTACTCGGTGCTGTGGGCAGAAGTCAATTACTTGTGGATTCTATGATTGTTAACCAACATCGGTTGAAGATTCAGTTACTGTTGGGACAAAAGCGACAGTGAAAGTAAAGTTAGCAAATAATGTAATACATCTCAACATTTTTTCTGCACTGATTGCTGGGGAGATGGTTGAAACATGTATCTGCAGACAGTCGCACACGACTGTCTCCAAATTCTACTTTTAATGGAGCAAGACAAACTACCTCTCGTCCCTTGTGAATATAATTATGTTCTTGAGAAAACAATCTCCCTTTCCAGTAAGTGTTTTCCAAAATCCCCCCACACCCCCACACCAGAACTCTTGTCCCAGTCACGCTGACATCAGTTCAGGTCAGCAGTGTCAGCTCATTCTCAGTCCCTTTCCTACTAATGTTTTCCAAAGAAGTTACATACACAAGTACATACTGGGGAGATGGTTGAAACATGTATCTGCAGATAGTCGCACACGACTGTCCCCAAATCCTACTTTTAATGGAGCAAGACAAACAACCTCTCGTCCCTTGTGAATATAATTATGTTCTAAGTTCTTGAGAAAACAATCTCCCTTTCCAGTAACCTACAGTAAAAGAGCGCGTTGGTGAGTTTAATGGATTTGGACCAAGCTGTGTTAAAAGTGTTGCGGTGGACAGTGATGCCACTTCCTATTTAAAATTCCACCGTTTCCTTCAACATGAGAAAAAATGAAACATTCAAACTGTAATGAGCTGATTGAATTAAATATTCGCAATGAATAAATGCACCAAACCAAAGTAGTTTGCTTTGTGGTCCAAGAGATTGATCTATTAAAATACACTTTCAGCTTGACTTATTGCTGCCCTGTTGACCGGATCGATCGGTGAACCAAGCTATTAAATAAAAATGGAGACAAACGATCAGAAGCAAAATGAGCTGTATTTAAGTGAATTTGAACATGTTAGTTGAATTTGTTCTCAAGTTTTTATAAAGGACACAGCCCTGATGTTGGATGCCGAATTGTCTTAGTAAACCCAAAGAACACCCTTTATTTTTCCGAGTGGCAGATGAAAGAAATGCTGAATGAGAGATTGTTTTGCAGAGGTTAGTGGTCGTGACTTCAGCTCTCTATAGGTGTTGTAGCATATAACATTTAGCGACTGTATCTGTCTGACTGACTGTGTCTTTCTGGCTGGTTCTCCAACAAGCTTTGAGGTTGTGGATACTTTAGAGGAGTTTATATTTAGCACTATAAGTCATATTTAGTGGTATTAAGCGGTATTAATAGTGATGCTACATATATAAAATAAACATAAACAGGACGATATTTAGGTCCAGAAGGAAACAAGGACTCAGTGTGATGTACTGGGATTATTTTTCCTTCAGTTTGGTGAAGGCCTTTGAAACACCACTTGTGACCACGTTGGAAAATAAAACTATATACTTGAACAAATAACTGTACTGATAAAATGTTAAAAATCCAAATAGTTTGAACATTTTAGATATTTCTGGTGTCTGGTCAGGCCTTTGGAGGAAGTTGGACTCATGACTCAGAAGAAAACCTAGTTGTTGGTTTGTCTTGCTGTCTTGCTTTTCTAACTCTTATTAATTCACAGATTCACCCACACACTTCACTCTCTTCACTCGTTCTATGATGCATACGCCACCAATATGCTCTCAAACATAACCCCTGAGGAAATAACACAAGCAGCTCAAAGGTTTAAGCCCCTGAAATAATCACACGCTGATCAGCAGCATCAGCCTCTCATGTCAGCCCTGACGTCTCATCAGCAGCCTCAGCGCCGTTACCCCCTCTCTCACGTGTGCGTATTCACACACGTTCCACTCCGTTCAGCTGGGACTCTCTGCATGTATGTGTTTGTGCTCACGAGTATGAGTACATGTTTTGTGGGAAAACACACACACACACACACACACACACACACACACACACCTCCCCTCACTCACACACATCATTACTTACTGTAAAGAACCCCCAGCCCCTGCGGCTGTTGCACTGCAGCCCACCGTAAAGCCTCGTCTCCCGGGCCATTCATAAGCGGTAATGTACGTGTTGGTGCGGAGTAGATCAACATGAGTGGTGGCGCCTTGTATCGCCGGCGAGTTTCCTGAAGACACTACATCTAGCTCCACGCCTCACACCCACTACAGCTCATTTGCATCAGAGTAATATGGTGTTTTACTACAGGCGAGGCCGGAGTGTGATTTGTTGGCGAGATGAGCAGTGAATCAATGATGTGGATATTTGACTTCAAACTCAAATGTCACACAAATGTGTTTTTTTTTTCTCTCTCTCTGTGTGTGTGCCAACATCTGCTGTGTTCATAAATTTGTGAATGACGCACCGGCACATTACTACATAGTTACAGAACATATAGAACATACCGTGCGCGGTGGTAAATCATGGCTGTTGAAAGCCAGTGGTGCAGATTGTACTTTTTGTTATGTCAATTCTCTTCACAGACGGGGTCTAACAGAGAGACCCTTCACTCCTCCTCCTCCTCACCCCACCCCTCCCTGTCAAGGCTCAGCTGCCTTATAAAGCCTGTGCTTTAATGTCAGACAGGCAGCTTCAAACAGTCTGTCTTTCTCTTTCTACATTTCTCATTTCTGTTCTCACCTCGTCTCCCCCCTCCTCTGCCTTTTACGTCTCTGAACACCCCTTTCCTCTCTTTCCATTTTCCTCTCCTCCTCCACATTTGTCCAATATTTTCTGTCCTCACACCTTGCTCTTTTTTGTTCATCTGCCTCTACCTCCTTCTTTCTCATCCCTCCCTCCCAGAGACCGTCTCTCTACCTCTGCCTCCCCTCCATCAGCTTCTCACTCTGGTACACAGCTGTCAGACATGGCAGTGAATCGTATCGCACTGACCAAATCAGAATTCAGTATGAGCAGGCATCTCTTCAAAGCGATTGTGGGCCATTGGTGAGCAGCTGCTTTTGGAGGAGAAACCAGGGCCAGACAGGCAGACAGACAGACAGGCAGATAGACAGGCAGACAGACTGGAGGCAACAGGGACTGAACTTCTTACTGTTCACTGATTTCTCTCTGCTTGGAATTCCTGATTAGTGTGCGTGTTGTAGTTGTTTTTAAAGGAGCAGTTCACTCAAATGAGTGAGGCTGGGCGTCAAGCGTGTGGATGCCATCAGAGACGTGTCTGTGTGACGAAGGTTTGAGAGCAGGGAGGTTGATATCAAGGTTCAGATTGTATGAATGTCCAGAAACATCCATGGCATTATAAGCAAAATGTGTTGGAGCTCAGACCCCCGCTGTCTGTCAACCATCACAGTAGCAGACTGTTCCTTCTCACTTCCACAGGACAATATTACATTTGTGGTAAATACGTTCTACTTAGTTAAGGATGTAGTGGGCTTCAGCAGCCAGGTTGTTGATGAACGCTGTCAAAAGCTGTCTGTATCAAATACTATACAATCTCTTCAGGTGTTATTAATGACAGTCTTTTCCCCTGTGAATCTACCTGTTACTACTGCTATTGCTACTAGTGCTATTTTTTGCGACTACTATCTGTCAATCACTAACACTCGGGAGTACCCGTACTACAAACTCTTCCACCCACTACTATTGAGCAAGTTGATGCATCGTCTTGTCTTCTGCCTGTGATTCTCAGATATTTCCTCTTTTGCCACCGACAGGTTGATAATTTTTCTTTTCAGTGAAATATCTCAACAAATATTGGCTCAGTTGCAGTGAAATTTATGTTCCCTTCAGGATGAATTTTAAGACCATTTGTAAGTAGTTAGACACTTTACTTCAGCAGCAAGAAAAACCACTGTGTCAAATATTCTATTACAGGCACACGTCCTGCTTTCAAAATTAGTCATAATATTATCAGCAGAATTTACCTTAAAGGTGTTTTTTGTAAGTTTTCTCTGCTGCCGAACGTGGTCTCTCTCCGGGAGCTAGTGGTGTTGATTGTAGTTTGACAAGAGCTTCAGTCATTGTTGTCTTTATAATGCAAGAAGTTACAATACGCCCTCTGAGCAGCGCTACATCTTCACAGCAGACTGGAGGCTGCAGTGAGTCGCTATCGGAAAGTGACGAGACTGGCCGGGGCTAGCTGTTTAGCGTGCTTACTTCAGTGGAAGAAACAACATGATAGAGACAAGAGTTAACATTGGTGTTGCTTTCCACCACTGGAGACAGCTGCTGGCGAGTAAAGGAATGAAGTTTGATGCTGAACTTGAAACGTTTTTTCTAGACTGGAAAGTAAACAGCTGTTAACGCTAATGTTGGCTATGTACCAATAGCAACACTTACAAAAAGCTCCGTCAAGTGTGTCCCAGAATGTCCCCTTTCAGGATGTTGCATTATTTGAATTATATTACTGCATTTGTTTCTCATTCATATGTTTTTATTATTTTGGCCGCCCCATTGCAATCAGTGTGGATAGACTAAATTTTAGAAACAGCATCACAAACTACAAGCTTTAAAATGACTTTAAGATTCAACATCTCTCTAAATTTCGACTAAAACTTTATAACCTCCATGAAGTAATGAAAATACTACTATAGATAAATCACTGTATATACAGGGAGACAGTTTAATCATATTTTTAAGATCATATTTTTTGATATATCAATCTACAAAATAACTAGTTACAATATCTGTCAAGTGCAGTGGAGTAAAAGTATAAAGTAGCATAAAATGTAAATACTCGTGAAGTACAAGTACCTCATACAGTACTAAAATTGTACTTCAGTGCACTTTACGTGTCTGTCATAAATATTTTGCAAAAATGTCACCTCCTATAAAATATGCTGTGGATGTCATTTTGAGTCATGAAGGTACCAGTTCTTAAAAACTCAGCCTCTGATCTTGACTTGCGGCCTGTCACTGCACCACAGATGTCACCCCCATAAATTCAGGTGTTTGTTTTTTTGGTTTTTTTTCTGTCCATAAGTCAGTCAGCGGTTTACGTAGGAAGTGAGCATCTCCTGGGGACTAGCTTGGTGGCAGGTGTCTCTGTCTCTGTCACGCTGCCATGTCCTCATCAGTCAGGTTACTGCTAACGTCACACAGTGTAGCTCTGAGACCTGATACTGCAACAGCTCACGTTTATTATACTCTTCCTCTTTATTTATTCATGAACAAACCAACAGCATGTTTGATGTTGTTCAGGGAGAATAAGACTAATAAGATTATGTTATTTTAAATGATTTTAAAAAATGTGAAAAGGTGTGATTTTGAGACCAAGCGATTCATCTTTTTTCTTTTTCATCAGATTCTTTTCAGATGAAGCCATGAGAGAATACTGAGCAGAGGAGGAGCTCAGTGTGATTTGAGTTAACATTACTCGTGTGGTTAGTTAAAGCTTGGATAAAAAACTTTGATGAAGTTAGAAAGCTTTGGGACTTGTGTAAAATCAAAAGACCTTGAGGCCAAATCTTGGCATGTGTGCACATTTTTAAAAGGTTTATATGAAGTCGTCGATTCAGACACACATGAATGCACAAATATGCATCTGCACATAAAGACATCTGCAGTACAAATTCATTTTTATATAAAATGAACCTGGTTGCATTTCAGTCATACACTAAATATTCTGACAGCAGCAGAGCAAAACTTATTGAATGACCCATGTAGTTAAAATTGGGAGTAAGAAAACAGTAATAATGATGTTAATTGATATTAATTAATATTGAGCTCTCAGGTGAACTTTAAAGTCCAATCCCCAGGAATCCTATTGTACTTCTAGTTCGAACAGCCATGAGTTTCAGCAGATTAGTCCTATTCCCACTAAATGGTTAATATATTGCACATGTAATTTTAGCCCCTGTTCTGTTTGTGTGTGGGTTGCAGAGACCATGCAAATACATTATACATCACAATCAATGCATTTCAATACAGTATTTTATTCTACGTTAATATCTGTAGTGTATTGTGGTTTTATGATAATGTAAACTGGCTTTTTTAATTACACTGTATACTTAAAAGCCCAACTAGGGACAAGAGTTGAAAATTAGCAATAAACAACAAACAATAAACTCTGTTTATTAGTTTCATGCATTGTATTGAAGTAAACTATATTAAATTGCATCACCCTTATTAAATAAATAAACTAAACTAAAGAATTACAGCAACAAAACATGCAATGATGTAAGGCTACTGAGCAGATATGAGAGTGGTATCAATATTCTCATCTAACTCACAAAAAAGCAAATAAACATATTTCCCGAAATGTCAATCTATTCTTTTCAGCAAGTCGGACTAGTTCTGTTCCCAAGAGATAGTCAATAGTTTTTGTATATCATCTGTTTTAGAAAAAGGGAAGTGTGTGTGGGTGGCAGAGACCACGACTGCAACGATACATACAGTCATGTAAACATAATTATGTAAGCAGCCGGGAGTAAACTTCTATTGTGTATAAATGCATTTCAATAAGGGAGATCAATATATTTGTCTTAAAATTTTCAAAAGTTTCATAGTCTTAGTATATCCTCTAAACTGGACCAAAGGAACAATGTTTGCGTCAGCCTGAAAAGGTGGTGGTTATAAATAAACCTCTGTGAATCCATGTAACCTGCATCATTGAAAACAGCTCTGCAACTGTTCTCTGCTGACAATATCTGAACTAGATCCCTGACCTCCCTCTGCCCCTCTGATTCCACACACACACACACACACACACACACACACACACACACACACACACACACACACACACACACACACACACACACTGAAAGACCATAACAGCCAGCCTTTGCATGGCCTGTCAGGGCCCCCTTCCCTCTCTCGCACACAGTGACCCCATCCACCATGATTCATCTCCCTGGCAGTGTGAAGTGTAAAGGAGATTATTACCAGTGAAGGGCTCAGCCCCCCCTGAAGATCTACTGCTCTCCTGTCTGCCCTGCAGAGGAAATGGGAAAATATTGCTAATGTTTACAGCCCTGAATGTGTATGTGAGTGTGTGTGTGTTTGTGTGTGTGTGTGGGGGTGGGGGGGTGGGGGGGTGGTCATGTTATGTGCACTGGTAATGCCTGAAGCCTGACCAGCATGGCTAAGCAGCTCTCAGGCTTGTTTAGCATCTAGAAATGTGCTGACTTCAGGGGGTTTCGTGTGCAAATGTTTCTGTATCCCTACGTCTCTCTCTCTCTTTGTGTGTGTGTGTGTGTGTGTGTGTGTGTGTGTGTGTGTGTGGGTATGTCATCATGTGTAAATTTGTTTTTGCACATCAATAAATCCAGCAGGAGTCAGCTGTTGTTGAAGCCTGTGAGCTCCACAGTGTTTCTTTGTTTGCCTCACTTCTTCTGTTCTGACCAAAACAAGACTGAAGCCTATTAAAACTACAGTACCAAACAATCATCACGCTACTTTGATCAGTAAGTCTGCTAAGTGAGAGGGAAGCTGACTAATGTGCTATAAATGAAAACCTATTAGCACATATCATGTAAATTATAGGTCAGTCTCATTATTTGGTAATGAGTTGCAGGGTAGGGGGATTTTTATCGAGACTTCACTCAGTTCACCATTCTCCTTAAATTAACATAAAGATATCGAACAAGTACCTAGAGCAGTAGCTATGATTGCAGTGTGTGCATGTAAATGGTTCGAGCAGGGATGAGCAGAGTCCTCTCTCTGAGGGTGTTAATGTCACAGCCAGATTTGCATACATTCTTAAAGATGAAATCTGATGCAACTTAAGCACCAAAACATGAGGAGGTCGCCCTCCCAATGACATCTTACTGAGTACGGAAATGAACATTACATCCACTCATTATCAGCAGCATAGTTAGATTTGAATTTCTCTGTGAAATTTGTGAAGGACCATTGTTAATAGATCAGTATCAAAGTAACCATATATCAAAAGATCAAAAACAAGATGAAAACCATTTCTTGGTTTTTCTTTCTTTCAGCTCGAGCTCAATGAACGGTGGTGTATGTTGCTTTGTTAGTGACCATTGGTTGTACACTACTTTTCACGATGCATTGCAGCATACTATACTGTACTTACTCTCACTATACATTCAGACAGCACTACAAAATGGCAAACTCACAATATAGTGGCAGCCTATGAGTGTGCAGCCTTTGAGGTTAAATTCTGAGCTAACAACAGTTAAGCTGGATTTATAATCAATGCAAGGGGTCAACAGGGGTCCTGCTGCCTGCTGTAGGTACATGACGCGTAGGTTTTGAGTTATAGTTGTGTTTATATTCCCCACAGAGGCTGTTTTTACATTCTTTCATTTACTCTGTGATGCAGAGCCATGGTGAGCCACACTTAGATTTATAGAACTGTAGTTACATTTAGGTCATTGCTGTATCTCATTTCTGAGATTTTAGAGAAGCAGCCAGAGTCCTGGCACAGAAGCTGAGCGATGCACAGCTGTGGATAGGGCCAGCAAAAAAACATGGGGTAGCCACTAAAAAAATGTCTTAAACTTATATCAGTTGAAGTGTGGTCTTTATTTGGAATATTTCCCCCTCTTTATCTTGCTGTCAAACAGCCCTTTCCTTTGGAACTACAGTTTGTGAAGCGTTGAACAACCGTATTACAATGTACAAGGGCACCTACAGCATGCACCGAATTACTCTGATGATCAGCTGTTGGAGTCAGACAGAGCTAAGCAACCCCAAATTTAATAACCCAAACTATCACTTTAATGTTGTCTTCATTCTCAACAAACTCCACCGGCATCAGAAACATGAAGGGGAAAACAAAGTGACTTTAAGCAGAATTATAGATCCAGGTTTATTCTCACAAATGTTAAAAATGTCAACCTCATGGTGGCGCTAGAGAGGAAAAGTTAGATGATCATCAAAGTCAGTGAGGATTCATCTTTTGGGAACCATGAATGTCTATACAATGTTTGGTGCCAGTCTGTCCAGTAGTGTATAGACTGCATTTCAGACTCTGGACCAACTGACCGACTGACATCGCCAACCCTAGATCCATGCTCTTGGATAAAGATAAAGAATTAAAAGGCATTATTAATCAAGGTGTTATAAACCCCAAATAGATAAAAGTATTGCTTATAAAACCTTTTCCAGTAGCTTTCAGTGATGCAGAGGTCCTCCCTCGCTCTCTGGTATATGTCTATATTGTGTGTCTGTCAGACAGTTTGACTGTGGCAGGCTGATGAAAGCGAAGCTGACCTTGGCTGTCCAGCACAGACACACAGGTCAGACAGATTAGCAGAGATGATAGTGCACCTGGCTGCTGCAGGTCAAAGGTCAACCCTTTCATTTCTTTCTCTCCCTCTGTAAGAGTCCAGAATTGTTTAATTGAAGTAAGCTCTAATCTTCCATGTGTTGGTCAGGATTAACACTGCCCTTTAATGTCAAATCATGTTCTCCTTGAAGTTAAAGAACTGTGATACAAATGCAGCTCAAAGCACACTGAAGGACAATAAAGCACTGAGCAGAACACAGGCTACAGAAACATGATGTACATGGACAACAATGCTGACAGCACTTTATGAGAACAAAATTAACTAAAATTACAGCCTCATGGTTGTCTGCCTCCGCCACTCAGACTAGTTTCAGGTTGCATCCCTGTTTATCCAGAGTCATATAAAATATGAACCATTTGTGTGAAGTTTTGTCATAAAAGTCTTTAAAAAGTCTTGTGTGAGGTCACACTGACCTGGAGTCAGAGTCAAAGTCTAATCCGTTCGTCTTTGAGTCCAAGTGAACATTTGTGCAAAATCCGAAGGGATTCCTTTGAGGAGCTCTGGAGATGTTGCGTTCACAAGGCCAAAACTGTCTTTTGTGAGGACAGCATGACCTTTGACCTTTGACCACCAAAATCTAATAATTTCATCCTTGGTTCTTAGTGAATGTTTGAGCCAAATTTGAAGAAGTTCTGTCAAGGCATTGCTGAGATATCATGTCCACAAGAATTGGACAGACACCCTGAAAACAATATGCCCCTGGCTCTGGCTGTCGCTGGTACGGAGGCATGAAAATGGTCATTTTAATAGAACATAACTTCAACATAAGACAAAACAAAATACATACAAACCAGCCTTTTATGGTGTAAAGCTCAGTCAAGAGGGGAGAAACTCAAACTCTTCATACAGAGAATCAAAAAGAACACATTTGAGCCTTTGAAACTGCTCTCTTGGAGAAAATGTGAGACATATGAGGCATTTTAATAGAGCCTGTTTCAGGTGCATAAATGCCTAATGTTCTCACCAGATTTGGAGAAAGCTCTAGGAAGATGAAGGACATATGTGCCTTAAGGGTTTAAACCAAAAGCACGTCTGAGATGTGGTGCAACGAAGAGGATCTTGAATACTGAAAGTAAAAGGTAGCCAACGCAGGTTTCTGAGGATAACTCTAAATGAGCTGCAGTCCATGAGTGGCTGTAATAGGAAAACCAATTAAAAGGGAAATGCAGTAAAACAGCTCATTCATAATCAGCATTCTGAGTTTTCATAGTCAGATGAGGACAGGGAACCATAAAACCTCTGATCTTTTAAAATATCTCTTGGCAGTGATGCTGTTAAAGTTCATATCGACATCAGTAACAACCCTGAATTTGGTCATTTTTTACATTTTACTTCACTATGTTCTTTGAGTCTCTACAACCCCAACCTGATATCTAGTAGTACTTGATTCTTGTCATTAGCAGACGGTGAAATGGAAAGTTGAGTGATGTCAGCATAAGTATGACAGCCAAGGGTTAGCATGTATGAAGAAGTGCTGGGGTATGTGAAGGTTATGCTCTTCAGGTGTGTGAGTTTATCAAACTGCAACAGCCAGACTTGGATACTCTTTGTCATACTGCCAGCTGTTTGACATGCACAGAAACGTGTCAGTTTGTATGGGTGCTGGTAGCAGCAGCAGCCGAGTCCAGTCAAGCATACAGGTTTGTAGTGCTGAACGATCCCAGCAGCGAGTGTGCTCCACTACAGTGAGCCTTAAGGGAAGAGCTTGTCAGTCACCACCCACCCTGCTGAATGCAGGCTTAACTTTTCCACACAGTGCTCGAGTGAGTTTTAATAAGGTTTAAGGTTGTGTTTCATATTGTAACACATCATATTTATCAGACTAAAAGTCACAGAGTTTGATGATGGAGTTCCAGAGGAGACACAGGGGTAAAGAATATCTATTCCTTTTGTGTAAGTCTGTTTCATTTCACTTTTCAAATCGAACTTGGTCTTTGTAACGGTGATTGTGCTCCTTTTAATTTATTAGACAAAACACAAGCAAATTCAGAAAACATCCTCATCAATTTGACAACACGTGAGCTGCAAATACACACAACACAAAACCAAATATTACAAACGTGCTGCAAATAGCACAGACACAGGGGACACAAAAAAGTGATGAACCCAGCTGGAACGTACTTGTGTTTCAATGCTTTTTGACTTCTGAAGTTAAAAGGATTCAACAGTAAGTGTGAATGTATAACAACACATCCGTGCAGGTGCATCCCAGCTGGGTTCATCACCTTTGTGCTACTTGCATCGCTTTTCTGAATTTGCTTGTGTTTTGTCTGTTTGCATGTGTTTTCTTAAGCTGCAGTGCATTGACCTCTCAGGGCCACCGTACATATGCTATTGCACCTATCTTTTTGTTGCAAAAGCAAAGCTGCATGTTGAAGGTGATCATTTTTTAGATTTTTGCCAGCAAAATGTGTGGCCCGGCTGTTTGGTATTTTTTGATCAGTTGTTTACTATTTCATTTCAGAGGTTACCAGTAGCATCATTGTTTCTGGACTCACTTCCTTCATCCGTTAAAGAACTAGAGGCCTTCCTTTTTGAAGAACGCTGCAGTATTGCTCGACACAGTTGTCTGACAGCAGAGCAAGGAGGACTGGAGCTGAGAAACCTGAGGCTGCTGACTGAATCTGAGCACGGTCTGACAGATGCCACACAGCATTTTCTACTGACTGTACTTCTTTATTAGGACTGAACATAAACCTCAATGTAACTAAAATTTTTAAATGTTAAGTTTGGAAATTTATAATATTTGGATATAATTATATAAATGAAAAAGTTCCCTGTTTATAATTAGTGCCGGGTCCCTGTAATATCTCCCTCATGTATCATCAAGTCTTATATCTAATTATAAATGATGCATAATAGCCTATTAGAGTAACACTCCTCAACTCTAATTGCCTGAGTCATAAGCCATCAAAGCCTTACTATGCACTTTAAAAAGGTGTTACTTCCAGAAAACAACACTCATCATGTGCCTTTTATCAACAGTAACCTTTTAGCAGAAACACACACAGTGTCAGACTGTGTCGCCTCAAGCATGTGTGTAAAGAAGAATGAGGCCACACTGACCAGCGAGGATGCTTTTACTGTAAGTAGTGTGTATTTTAAGAGACTAGATGGGATGGTGGGAAAATAGAAGAAGGAATGGGAATTGGTCCCTTTTTATTTTTTTCCACTTTTCAGTGTCAATTTGACGCTGAACATTTAAAGGCAATGATTTGAAATGTAGCGTGCCTCAGTCACTTTACCTCATAGACTGTGTATAAAGATAGACATAGCCTCTGTGACATCATCTATAGGTTTCTGAAGAGGTGTTTTGAAGCTCAGAGTGAGCTGCTCTACTGTCGCCATCTTGGCAGTACCTGACTCCGCCTAACTCCCAGCTAATCCCAAAATGGGCAAAGAGGTGGGGCTTGTGTGGAGAGAGACTTCGGTGATTACCAGTTTGTGTCACTTATAGCGGCACACCCTCAGTTATGCATATATTTTAAGCCTTAATAAAATTCAAACTGGTGAGTTAAATAAACGTTCAGTTGTCATGAAGGAGGAAATTGGCTATAGAGACCAAAACAGTTTTTGTACCAGGCTGTAAACATGTTTGTTTCTACTGTAAAGTTGGCTGTTTTAACATGGGAGTCTATGGGGGTTGACTCACTGTTGGAGCCAGACTCCAGTGGTCATCCGAGGAACTGCAGTATTTGGCACTTCTGCTGGATTTTCAGTGTTCAAGTTGAAAAGCAAATGAAGAAATGCTGCTCCTCTATGAAATACAGATGTCTAAAAACATCCTTTTTTGTATCTACATTCATTGTCAAGTCGATACTTTGTAGAAGAGGGCTTTTTACTTTGTTTTCCTCCTGTTCTCTCACCTCCTGCAGGAAGCGCTTGGGGAACTGCAAAACAGTAATTCACCTCACTGCTACATCACTGTTAATAAGCTCTGAAGGAAGTTAAACTGTATACTAAGGCCTCTGAAAACTTCAAATGTTACATTGTTTTTTTATATTAACTATGAATTACTAAATAAGCATAAATCAGTGTTAAAATTTGGATTAAAAAAATCCATAAATATTTTCAAGAGTTTATTCTCATAAACTAAAGCTAATCTGCTTTATCAGGACTGTGTGGGTGTGGTCCAATCACATTTGATTGACAGTGACCTGGAAAAGTAAACAAACCACAGCACAACTGTCAACCGACTTTGACTGAAGCGGTACTAAGTCCAGAAACCCAGCACTAGTGCACAGAAATATGTAGCTCAACCTGTTTTCCATTTCATTTATGTCCAGATTAAATCAGTGAGAAGTGCACAGATAAAACAAAAAGTAACTAAAAAACACACCAAATCTCTCACATCAAACACCCCAGACTGTTCCAACTTTGGCAGAAAATGTTGTTTTCATGTGCTGCT
Source organism: Seriola aureovittata (assembly GCF_021018895.1). Lineage (NCBI taxonomy): Eukaryota > Metazoa > Chordata > Actinopteri > Carangiformes > Carangidae > Seriola > Seriola aureovittata. The sequence goes on along the minus strand of NC_079366.1, from coordinate 5,117,312 downwards.
CAAAACAATTTCATTGAGAAAATTGTTTTTAGTGCCTTCACTTTGAGAAATCCATTCTTTTCCATTTGCTCAAATGCTTCTCAAACGTGTGTTCTATTTAAAATCTGCCTGATTTTCTTTGCCCCATCTGATTTCCAGTTTCCAGTTTCCACAGCTCTCAGCAGGTATCCTGATGAGTACAATTTTATTACTACTGATACAAATGATCGCCAAAGCAAAAAAATAAGACCCAGGTTGCTGTAAACTGGAATTATAATTTAATCCTGGCGCTGATAGTACCCAGATCTACCAACTGTGCTGCATGGTGATACAAGGTGAGATGAAACAGTACTGATTATATGTTTAGAGCATAATCATTTTCTCTGCAAAGCGACTACTTGAAACAAAAGAGGAGAAACAAGCCCTCCGGCTTCACATTGTGCACTCAGGGGTGCTGTGTGTGTTAAATAGACGTCCACCTGCAAAGACGATTTTGTAGAAAACAATATGGTTCCTCGAGTCATCAAACACACGCACACTCACACACACACATTAAACCCCACCAGTAGAACTAATCATACCTCCTCGTAATCACTGGCCGTGACATAATGTGTCTACATCTAATAACTAATCTGTGCTGCAGTATATTAACATCAGGTCCTCTGAGAGCCCCCCTGCTGTTGACACAGCGGGGGCCTCATCTTCTTCCCTCTAACACTGACCCTGGGTCAGCCTTATGGAATGTCCACTCTCCTGCCATTACAACTCCATTATGCTGTCCTTTTATTGCCCATTCAGCACCTTGACCGGCTCTGTGGCCGCCTGTAACATGATAACAGCTCTCCTTCTTATTCTCCATCTGGCTCTCTCTCTTTTTCTTTTTATCCATCCGTCGTTCTCGCCCGGTCTCTGACTCTACTTTCTCTCCACTGCTCTGTCGCTCAGTGACACTCTCCCCCAGTTTATTTGCTGATGCTGATTGCCTCTGTAATGCACTGAAAATGTCCTGGGTGGATATTCAGAGCGAATTGCTTCATGTTGTGTTGCTGTAGGGCAAAAACTAACTGGACTGGGGAGGCAGGCTGAGGCCTCCACGGTGTGGGGGGAAAATAATGACGGAGGCTGCTAATGGGCCTCACTGTTAGGCTCCAGTTTTTGCTGTTACAGCACAGAAAAAGCTGTGGCATGATAGTATTATGTATTCAGTGCAGTGTGATGAAGCCCCTGGGTGTAAACTCACTTGTAAATTAAACTACCTCTTCAGATTCATCTGGATGGATCAGAGTCTCAGAGTCAGATATCACTGCAGACTACTGCCCAAAATGATCCCAGTGATACATTTCTGGTCCTACTTTTAGGGCTAGGAGTAAAAGGATTTTATCAACTCTCTTAAAGACGCCCTCCAATGTTTAACCTTGTTAACATCCATATGTTACAATACAAGACATATCATGACAAAAATAAACACACCACCATGACTGAGTGTTTCCACCTTGAACTGCAGTGAACCAATGACAGTCTCATAAAAACAGATTCAGACAGACGGGATTTCATACGTCACAAACCTAAGGAACCAATCCCGTCAACTTTCGCGGACAGCGGCAGGGCTGAATAAACCAACATTTTGTCAGTACAGAGAGTGAGAGTTGTGTCAGACATTGCTAGTTACATGCTACCACCCAACATAAACAAATAGAAGATGCTAACTCCGCTACCCATTCTGATACGTCTGCTAGTCACCGATTTTGGGGTAGAAGAGACTCCTCATCTGAGTCTGGGTCTGACTCAGCACTGTGGCTGAGTGTAGCATCGTGATACTCTCTGCTCTTTCACTGGTCAACTTAGCGCAAGTAGTGGTGGTGGGCGTGGCACAAGGCCTGATCCCGATTTTTTATATTAGATTTTTTTCACTTTTTAGTGGGAAAACCATGTTAAAAATATTAATCATTTAACTTTACCTTTCGAAAATTACTCTTACCTCTGCTGATATGTAGGAATGTGCCAGAAGTCGAGAAGTGATTATTACAAATGTTCCTGTAAAGAGATGCCAGGAGCTTGAAGAGAGATTCAATGAGAGGACAGATGTTCTGAGATAGCTTGATGACAATAAGCTTATTGAACGATCATTTTTACATGAACGGAATAATATTTGAGACTGACCTTGTGTCAGGATAACAAATGCTGTCCCTGCATGTCCTCACGACGTTACACAACAGGGAAAATGCAGGTTTGCAACAGTGATGAGTCAGAGCCACAGTTTTGGCAGCAATAAATAAAACTTTGTGCCTATACGCGTCATAAAGATAATGTGCAGGGCGAAGGACAGGAGACTAAAACTTATTTGAACACAATCATGTCCCCCTGGCTGGATGTCAGCTGCATAATGACTCATGTCTCAACTCAATTACAGCAGGTAAAATGTTTTTATAAGGTATTATATCTTATTATTTTTTATTTAGGCTCTTTCAAATAATAGCTCAGGCTAATATGCACTATAAAATATATTTTTATATTGTTATGGTGTATTCCCCAGGACTATGTGACTACAGACAAAAATAAAAAGCTAGTACTGATGTACATGTCGGGCAGACAGTTAAGAAGGGGTGTAGCTGATAGGGGGATTGGAGGAGAAGTGTTCTTCATGGAGTTGTGCACCACAGCATACAGAAGATTTTCAACATGTGTCTGTGTAATGCATGTCTCACTCACCAAGAGCTGTCTCCAGTGGTGGAAAGGAACACCAATGTTAACTCTTGTCTCTATGATGTCTTTTCTTCTACTGCAGTTAGCATACTAAACAGCTAGCTCCAACCCGTCTCGTTACTTTCCAATAGTGACTCACTGTAGCCTCCGATCTGCCCTGAAGACGTAGCGCTGCTCAGCAGATGTATTATAACCCCCTTGTCTTGTAAACGCAATAATGGTCAAAGCTCTTGTCAAGTGACAATCACCACCACCCGCTTCCAGCAAGAAACCACATTCGGCGGCAGAGAAAACTTAAAAATAGCCCCCATGTGATTATACTGGCTTCATATTTTCGTATCTATAACCAAGTTATTTGCCTAAACATGTAAAACCTACACATAATAAAGTTGTGCTCATTATCTTATTGTCTTATTATCATAAAACTTAATTTCTACTTTGCCGCTGTGAGTTTTGTAAAAGAGAGATGTCACACTCTCTCAGAGGAGTCGTCCTTCTCCTTGCCAACAGAAAGTGTAGGACGCTTCATAAATAACCCTCTGGGGTAAGAGTGTTGTTAGTCCTAGGTTAACTTTCAACGCAATTACTAGGAGTGACTGTGAGATGCCTGATAAATACCCAACTCAGGCTGGACTTCATGTATCTGCGGGGATTTTAGCAATTTGAGCTGAGAGCAGCTGCTGAATGCTAAAGGACTCTGACTTAAATGCTATAAAGCTTTGCAATGTTTTTGTTTTTCATGTTTGAAAAGTGGTGACGCAGCAATATAGGTGTTGTGCTATTTTTATTGCAATAAGAGGTTTGTTCTTTGTCTCCTCCTCTCTTGTTTCAGGTTGCAAATGATGCCAGAAAGGACCTGAAAACCCTCAAACACCAGCAACTACAGGAGACTCCTAAAACTCTTTCATCTGTGTGTGTGTGTGTGTGTGTGGTGTGTGTGTGTGTGTGTGTGTGTGTGTGTGTGTGTGTGTGTGTTGGAGTGAGTGAGTGAGAGAGAAAAAGTGCAGTAACTTTCATGTGCTTTTAAAAGCACAGCTGTTTTAGTCTGGGCCAAGAAGACACCATCAGACTGACTGTATCTTTTTATGCACTCGCCCCATATTTAAACTGGATATGGGTCAGACTGGCTCTTTTTATATGCTGTTCTCATTACATTTTGGGTCACTCAGCTTTTTACACTGGGAGCTTTGTAAATAAATCATAAATGTCCCTGATCATGTCTTCTGTTAATTTCTGTGAGGTGTGTGAATTTTGCTTTATGTTGAATTATACTGTGAGCTCTTCCCATATGGCTGCGTGTGGGAACAGCAAACACTGTAACACAAAAACATACCCAGGCCTTGTGTACAATGTGTGGTCACTGAGCGTCTCTCTTTAAATGAGTCAGAGTTGGCAGAGGGCACCGCTGTGCCAGGCTGGTCCCAGCGAGGCGAACGGAAAAGAAGGGCAGGGGGGAAGGGGGCTGACTCTGCAGGGATGGTGGCCAGGAATAGAAGTGGTCAGATGGGGCAGTATTGATCAGCAGTAGGGGTCAGAGGATCAGCTGGTGGAGACCGCAGACTGAGCCCACGTCAGAGCGATGTACAGAGTATAGGACTAAAGTGCTGTAGATACAGTATGGACAGATTGTGAGGAAAGAGTGCAGGTCATCACGTGCTCACTCCATCAGTGTGCAGAAATCACGCAAGATGCTCGGTGACTGATGCTAAGTGGAAACTAGAATACTCGATCAAGTTATCCCTGATGTGATCAGGGATTAGGGAAACCTCTTAGCACCTTAAATGTTTAACATTACCGCAGCAGTTAGACATTTTTTATATTGAGTATATTAAAGGCCCCTCTGCTAAAACACACACCCAAAACTTGTAATCAAAAAATCATCAACATAACCATCATATAATCCCACAAACTAGTGTAGTCTTGATCTTGAAAGTAATACTCAGTTGCTACAAAGCAAGTTAGCCAGACATGCTAACAGTTGCAACTTCAAGGTCAGGTGAACCCAAATCTTTCTTTTTCCACTGTGCAAGATTTTTACAATCCCATGGAAACAAATTTTTTCAAGTTGGATTGTCAAAATTTTCTAGGTCATATCCTGTTTTTGATATAAAACCTTATACACATTGAAGTTGCAAGTCAGTTCCCATCTCCACGTCCTACCTCCTCACATTTCTAACTGCAACCACCATGAACACTTCTGCACTATTCATAACTATTCCTAAAAATCTAATCATTAAGTAGAATTAATTCTACAGGGTTTTACATCATCATACATTACCTCTTCATTAGACCTTTCAGTTGGATCTCTGCTTTAATTATGTACCTCTGTGGTCTGTGAGGACCTGACACTCAGAGAAAGAATTTGACAGCTTCCTGCTCTGCAGTTTGCTCTCTTTACTCCACAGTTTTCCCATCTGCAATCCCTCTATCTTCTCTTCCATCACCCCTCTCACTCACTCAGTTTCAAAGGCCCTGAGCAGTTGAAACTTGGGTGGACATCTTTGCTTTTTCGTTATTTAGACCCTGTAGACTCTGACAGAGGGCAGCGATCCTGCTGTTCCTCCTCTGACAGCCCTGCCACTGTTCTCTCAGCAGCATTTGTCTTCTCCGTTCTCTCCCCTGTTCTGTTTGAAGAAAACCTGGCTTGTTTTGGCTCACCATCAACTATGACCTCCTTATATCTTCTTGTCTTTTTCCCCACATTTCATTTGGTGTTGAAAAAAGTGATTTTTTTTTTTTTTTACTTTAGTGGCTGATCATTTCCACTGTTGTATTTTACGGCTGTGCCCTGATCGCTCTAACTTACTGTGAAATACGTTTTATACAACTAGAATCAAAGGTTAGAGTTTTAGTTGTTGGCTTTTGGAGTTGAAAACACAGATATGATATTTATTAATTCTATAACAGTGAATTAAATTAGCAAAAGTTATCGTCAACGATACAAAATAATTCTAAATCTTCAGAAGCCTAAACTTAATTTTTACTAAATCATCGTTGCTTCTTAAGGGTCCTCTTCATTAAGTTACATATTTAAATACAAAACAAACTGATTGTTATTGGGAGAGGCACTGAAGCCGACCAAGGCAAAGAGAAAGGAGAGCATGAAAGAAGACCAAGAGTATAAAGTGTAGAAAACAGTGCAGTGAGGCACAATACATGTCTAAAAGGTGGGGAGCAGTGGCATCTGCTCCCTGTATCCCACCCCCACGTTGTGAGGAAAAACCAGCTGTGAAAGCCTGAAACAAGAATCACAGAAAAACTTAAGAAATGAATCATTCAAACTCTTGACGTTCTGACCAGGACTAATGAGAAGATGCCCTAAAGCATGGCTGTCCTTGAGACGTTCCTCTCAGCTGAACTGCATCAAAGCCAAAGGTCGGTGAGCAAGACAGTGGTGAGTGCTGTGGCAGTCAGTAAAGAGAAGAGCAAAGTGTTCAGTTCTCTTTTGATTGAAGTCGACAAGCTCCTGAGTCTGCAAAGGCGTCGGCAGAAGGCTGAGGAATTTTGTCTGAGAAACAGCAGTCATGTAGAGACGTGGTAAGCTGAAAAGAAATCCTCCAGAGCGGTGAATCACTGAAGGTATTTTGTAATCAATTTTGCAATTCACTTTCTTTGTGTACTAACTTGTCTCATCTATTTCTGCGTCAGTCTGTGATTTCTTACATTTCCCAGAATGAACTCTGGTGTCCCTTAGAAAACAAACTGTGTCTCAAATCGGATAGGTCAGTCAGTACACTACATGTAGTACACTGTGTGTGCCAGTATTCTGTGTAAACAGTGTACTAGTACACCTGTACACAGTATACTGGTGTAGTGCGTGAATTTCGACAGCGCAGTGTTGCTCCAAAAGCCACCATCAGTGCAGATGATGTGTCCTCCCATTCCTCGGTCGCATTTTTCTCAAATTTGAAAATATGTTGACGGTCCCTCCCTCTCCGATACGTGGCTAAGATGGCAGCTGTTGGGTGTGAGAAGTGTCCATCGTTTTACACTTAATTTTTTCCCCTGTTTTGAGTTCACCATCCGGGTACTTACGGTCTCAAAATAGCAAGTGTGACTATGGAAGAATGCAAATTGAGATGCAGCAATAGTTATTTAGTGGTTAGTGGTTAGCTAGTTCATGAATATTGTCTATCTGTCCTCAACTGCACAACACCAACGCAACAAGGGAATATTCACAGATAGCTTTTCTTTTATACTTGAGTAATTTAGGGTGGAGAAGACCTTTTAATTATTGATCCAAATGGATGTTTCATTGTCAAAGCAAGGGTCATATGTTTTACTGCCTCTTGCCTTCTAGTTAATCAAAAAAAAAAAAATCTTTTTTGATATTTTGATTTGTTTACTTTAAAAAATATCAGAGCCACTGACACTCGCTTTTATGTCTGCAGTTTGATTTTTCTTCCATATTTGCTGTTCATGAGGATTCTAAACCATTAAAAATATATCAAGAAGGATTAGAATGATTTAGCACTAAAGCTATGTTCAAGTTGAGTCACTGTCATATCTAAATTCAAATAACATCAGTTCATGTCACGTCTCACATCAGTCAACACAAGTTCAAGTCAAGTCCTAAGTCAGTCGACACTGGTTCAGGTCTAAATTAATTCAAAACAAGCCCAAGTCAAGTCACAAGTCAATTTATACCATCAGGCTGTTCAAGACAAGTCCAAGCAAGTCTCAGATCATTTGAAGTTAGTCCAAGTCAAGTCTGAAGTAATTTGAAAGTCGTGTCATGTTCAAGTCATTCAAGACAAATGGGGTGCCAAGTCATATGAGGCTAGTCCAAGTCGAGTCTTAAGTCATTCAATATCAAGTCAACATGCAATTTTTTAAAACTGAATAATGGCTATCAAATCCTGCAGTATTAGAACATTTTCCTTTCAAAAGTGTGTTTATGGTGCGGTTTACATAGCTATGAAAAGCTCTTTCAGCATACAAACGGCCTAATAGTTTAATATTCAAGCAGTGTGGATATGTAGGTCAGGCTGGCCTTGTTCCAAGCTTGATGTTTTTGCTATTATGTCAAGTCCTTAGGAAGCCTAAGCTCAGACAAGTCAGGTCTCCAAGCAGTCAAGTCCCAGTCAAGTTTCAAGTCCTCATTTTTGTGATTGAAATTTAACTCAAGCCCGAGTCTCAGGTCTGTACTTCTCTTTTGCACAATGTGAAACATATATTATGCAGCAGATGGGATTAATATGTTTAATATGTTTTATATCAAACACACAAACACAGCATCCTTCGTATGTTGGTGAGTATCTAAGCAGACCTGCTAATGCTTGGTTGCACAGAATCACAGGGATTTACACTTTGCTTTTTCTGTGGTCCAAAACGATCTCCAATTCTCTCAGATGAATGACTTCCAAGAGAAAGAAGAGATAAAGTGCTTTCAGTCCCTTTTATCCTGAGGGTTTCATCCAGTTGATTTCTCATCACTTGGTTTGACCATCAAACAGTGTTTCATGTGGTCCCCAGCTCTTCGTGAGCTGAAAATCTCTGCAGACATGAAATATTAACTGTCTGTCTGTGTCTCCCTCCTGGAACAGCTATGGTATACCTGGGCCTCGTGGTGGTGTTCAGCTGGCTGGAGATTAAAGGGGTAAGGACAGAAATCACGTCATACAGAGCTGCACAGAAGATCAGCAGAGCGAACACACCGCCTCCCTTTGTGCCTACTTGACTGAAGGTTACACTAATTTATGCATTAGGACACTGTGTGCTCAAGTACAGGTGAATATGCAAACACACACTAATATATGTATTAGTGTATGTGCTAGCAGCAGTTCACAATCCCCCAAAGTATCATGCAGGAGTCCTTGTAGGAAAATCTGTTTTGAGCAGGAGCTCCATCTCCATCGGGCCGACTCTGTCCTCTCCTTGCCCGCCTCCTGGTGGTCTCCTCCTTCACCTTCAACAGAGTGATACTTCAAGGATGATCAAGCAGAACTGGAATTTGGGAATACCACCTGTATTTTTATGATTAATCACTTATTCATCAATCAAAGTCCTCGTCATTTGAAATTGCCCTGTGATGCCTTTTGGGAGGAGAGTATTGTCTGACCTGCCCAGTTTTACTAGAAATTACATCTATTACATACACCTCATGATTTGCCAATGCCAACATTACACACTAAGGAGGGAAGAAGTGTGGCCTTTATGTCGTCAAGCTAGGGGAATAGAGGTCAGAATGGTCGATGGACCTGAGTTCATCTGAGTTTGAGGGGGCTATTTGTTCGTTTTCTCTGCTGCCGAACAAGATTTCGTGGTGGGAGCAGGTGATGATGATGATCGCTTGTCAAGAGCTTCAGCCATTGTTGTGTTTAAAATACAAGTGATTATAATACGCCCTCTGTGTAGCCTTACTTTTTCAGGGCAGACTGGACGCTGCAGTGTCAGAAAGTGACAGGAGACTGGGGCTAACTGTTTAGCATGCTAACTTCAGTAAAAGTGATAGAAGAGGCAAAACAACTGCTTTCCACCTGTGGAGACAGCTTTTTGTGAGTATAAGAATGAAGTCTGATGCTGAACTTGCAACGTATCTTCTTGACTGGTAAGTAAACAGCTGTTAATGCCAATGTTGGCTATGTAGCAAAACTTACAAATAGCTCCTTGATTGTTTGTATCCTGTCACAAACAATGCAATTCACATTAACCTTTCTGTGTCCATAACCACAATTATTAACCAACCTTTACCAAGAACTACAGTTACCTAACTGTAATCATATCTTAACCATCGTTTATTAAACATTTCCCTAACCTCAACCAACTAGTGGCTTGAGAAAACATTCAGACCTCCTCACTTTATTGTGTTGTAAATTGTTGCCCATCAATCTAAACTCAATAAACTCTAATTGAAAAAAATAGCAAATTTACAAAAAATCCAAAAACCTAAATCTGTCATTTACAAGTGCTCATTACAAGGGAACCACAGACAACGGTCATAATTCACATGTATGCAAGAAGTTCTTCAGGTAAACATATACTATATGCGGGTTTAATTTAAGCCACAATTGCTGTTGTTTTTCTTGTGAGATCAATCTTAAAGTTAAACCTTGATTCAACAGGTCTTTTTCACAGCAGACAAAGCACAAGTCAAACTCATCACATTAAAAAGTGAAAAAAGACATCATAGATGCTAATTTTTGGGGGCATTAGTGAAGGGCAGGATTTTCTTGGTCAATGAAATCCTAAATTCAGAGTATTTTTGGCCAAGTTTAATATTTAAACCTGCCCTTCACTTGTTTTTCTCTTGGTTTCTTATTACACACATTACTTTTTAATACAGTTTCTCTTTCTCAGTGATCGTGCTCATTCCTCCAAAAGAGTGCATTCAGCTGCATACTACATTTTCACTGCCAAGAGAGTACATGACAAATGTGTCTGAACTGGTGGTGAACACTTTTCATATGTAGAGTTCTGTGCATGGTCATCCATGTGACGGTCAGTCTGAGGCCCAGTTAAGTAGAAAATAGACGGGGGAAGAGATTCTCAGAGGTCTCTTAGGGGAGATGTACACATGAGAGAGGACCAAAGAAAGGGATTTTAATGAGTCTGTGAGCTACCTGTGTGTGGTTGGAGGGAGGCGAGGGATTTTTGCAGTGTGTGTGGGGCTCAAGTTGTCTTTCCTTGGGACTTCAGGGCAGTAATTGGTAAGGGGTACTGGGATAAACTGACAGGGAATTGCTTGTCCTTTACCCCATGTGGAGCTGTGTCCAGTTCATGAGGTCATATTCAGCACAGCATCAAAACATTTCCATTTTCCCCCAAAGGACAACTACAGCAAGACTGGATGTTTCAGCTCATTTTTATGATTCCAGTCCCTTTTAATCTGAACCAGAGGTGGAAAGGTGGACATCTCCCCGAGGCCTGAGGTCTGTTTTGGCCTGCACCATGAACAGTCATCTTATCGATAAGATAACGAGCAGGAATGAGTTCATGGACCTTTTGTATCACCTCACCCGTGTTTGACGGCTGCCTGAACTGCTGCACCACGCAGTGTGTGCCCGCACCGTTGCTGCTTGCCGTTTGCCTTTGATAATGGCCATCAATAATAATAATCATCCACTGTTGATGAGCGGTCTGAAAAGGGAAGACTTGTTACCAGCAAACAGTCGAGTGATTGCTGTTTATCCTTGTTCTGATTAAGAGAGAGGGAGCACTGGAAAAATACTACCCATCACCTAATGTTCTGCTAACTTATCGACATAATTACAGCCAACATGGGGTTTCTGCTATGATTATATAGCACACATGAAGCCTCCACTTTCTCCTTTGATAACATCTAACTGCTAAAATGGTTTAAAAAAAATAATATTTAGAATTGAACATATTTTTTTTTATATTTAGACATACATCAGCATATAGGGTTAGCCTACAAAATTATTAGTTTGTGTGAAGGGGGTCTAGGGTGGAGTTATAATTAAATTAATAATTGTTTAAGTCTGCCCCTGATCTGAATACTTACCACAAATAAAACTATTTTTAAAATCACTTTTGTGACTTCAAACCTTTCACATTTAAAAAAAAAAAAAACTCAATTTGACATGATGTACAGTACTAATGTGCTGATCAAGAACAATCAGAGTCATGCTGAGTGGGAGATCTCCTGTGTCCTGCATTTATGTTACTGTGATAGTGAGCAGACAGACCTGTCGAACTTGAAAAACACTGGTCTGCAAAGACTTTTCAGGTCCTTCTCCTCCCTCTAAATTACCACACACACCTGATCTCCAGCATAAATATTTGAACCAAAAGCAAGTTAGTCCGCTTCCTAGTGCCTTTCTCACTTCTCTATGTCGTATTCAGCCCTGAGCCCACAGGTTCCTATTAAAGACATAAATCTTCAAAATGTATAGCTTAATTTTCAAAAAGGGGATTAAGGATTTCCTTACACAGCCAGACGCTGTAATTTTTAGTAAACGTTAATCCTGGCGCCATAACCAGGTGCTGCAGGCCACAGCAGAGATCGTCAGTGCAGGGATCTCCACCAGCAGGCATAACAACTAGCAAGGCACACCATCACCTTTGTCAAAGCCACAACAGCACCCAAGTCAAGTCGAGGGGGCTTCTGGTATAAGCATTGGACCGGCAGCTGAAGATCGACCAAGGCCGACAGCTCAGATTCCCAGACACCATCGCAGTGACCACGCTTAGGCCAGACATGGTTCTGGTGTCAGAGACAACGAAGCAGTGGTCCTGCTGGAGTTGACCGTCCCCTGGGAAGACCGGATGGAGGAGGACTTTGAGAGGAAGATCGCCAAGTATGAGGAGCTGGCAAGCGAATGCAGAAGCAGGGGGTAGAGGACCCGATGCAACGCCATCGGGGTCGGATGCAAAGGCTTCACAGGCCCGTCACTCTACAGAACTCTCAAGATGTTGGGTGTCAAGGGACTGCACAGCAGGAGAGCCATCAAGAACATCACTGATGCCGCAGAGAAGGCATCAAGATGACTGTGGATCAAACGGGGCGATCCGTGGACCACATAAGCTACTTAGACACAAGCTGGAGCCTGGGTGAGGGTGTTTGATGTTGAAAAGACCCGAAATACCCAATGACCCCAGGTTACATCACTGATGATGTGTCTAAGTCGCATCGAGAGATGTGTGTTAAAACCAGTGTCGGGCCCACCACTCCCCCCTGGTTGGCCTCCCTCCCTCTCCCTTTTTCAGATCGTAGACACAGTCAGTCACCTTCCAGCTGTTAGTTATTCAGCAGTTCTCTAGTGTAGTAGTAGTGTAGTCTACTTGTCTTCCTCTTCCTGCACCATTCCCTGGTCTGACTCCTGCCTCCACTGCCTGAATCGCTGCCTGGATCCAGTCTTCCTCCCCAATCTCTGGACTCACTCTGCCCCGCTCCCCCTGTGTAAAGACCCCGACCTGCTCAGCTCTGCTCCCCAGCTCAAGCCCCCCTCCTTACCCCCTGACCTCCTGCTGCCTGCCTCTGCCCTTGCTCCTCGTCTCTCAGCCCCACATCCCCTCAAGCCATCCATTCCGCTCCGCTCATTCCCTGCCTCTAATACCAACCTGCTCATAAATAATTGGGTCTATATGTTCTGCACTTGGTTTCAGACTAGCCTGAAGAGTAAACAGTGAATTTGTTGGGACTATTTTCAGATGCGGATTAATACACATTTGATGGTCAAGTGAGTATTTATGGCAAAAGGATGGTGTATGTGGGATCGACTTAAACTACAATGCACATGTTCAAGAATATGTCTCCCAGTGCGACAGAGTGACTCACTGATGACTTTTTAATAGTTACGGACAACAATGGAGCTCTATGGCACAGAGGAATAAGATATATCAGTCTTGTTAGTACTTAAACAACACTTGTTTAGGATCAATTCATTGTTGTTTTGGTCCTTTCATGGGATATATTGACAAAAGGCAGAATGTCTAATGTGATGTACACATTTATCTTAAAATTGCTATGCTTTTCTTTATGGTTAGAACAGTGGAATATGAGGTGATCGCTGTGAAATGCTTTAAAAAAGGTGCTGGAAAAAAAATATGACACAAGCTTCTTGCAAACGATTCACCCTATATCGCTACAGTGATGTGCTGTAAAGCAGTAAGGGAATGCAGGAAACCTAAAATAAAATTCCTCTAATCATTTCCCTTTCCATCACAAGACTGATTGGTTTCCTCTCTCTGCCTGTGTCAACTTGTCATCCACATGCAAGCCGCAGTCATGTTTACAGAATAGTATGAACAGGTGAAAACAGGACATCAGAAACATTTGAGTGTGCATTATCTTCTCCTGTATTCTCCGTCTTTGACTCTGCTCTTTTCTCCCACTTCCTCATCTCTGCGTTTCTCCTAGTTTTCTGTGCTCTTGTGTTCTATCAGTCTCTCAGCACCAACCTCATCTATCGAAGGTGAACCCGGGTCCTCTCCTCCTTGTTGCCTTGAAAGTCTTTTCTCTCTCTGCCTTGTCATCGTGAGCTTCGCAGCCACATGGCTTCTGTTTGGCTTTCACTCAGTTGCTGAATCATCGCTTTGATTCCCTTCTTTCTGTCTGTTTCCCTCCATCATCTGCCAGTTCTCAGTCCCCAGCCGCTGATCCAAGAAAAAGTTGCTCTGTGCTCGCTTATGTAATTCCAACTTATTTATATGTTATATTATGTAATGTTTTTTGCTGCAGTAGCAACACTCAAAACAATATCCTTGCCAGTGAGGCTTTATGCAGAGATGAATCATATTGAACCAAACAGTTGTCACGACTAATGAGCAGCATTGTGTTGGTTATTACCATGAGGGCTTTAGCGAAGCATTATTACGGCAGCGGCGTGCTAGCTAGCTCTCTTGGCCCTTGCTGTCTTGATTTAACTTGCTCGTATGCACTCAGACTTTTAGCAAAGCTCATTCAGCGGCTGAGATTTTGCTTTCAATTCCCTAATTGTTGGCTCTGCATGACCATTTAAATACTGATTTAGAGTTTTATCTGCTTTTGCAAATCTACATCTACTGCTTTTACATCTCATGTGGCCGCAGGGTTTAATGCTGCACCAGTTTAGATGCCCAAACTGGATTTATATTAGAGCTTGACTTCTGAGAAATTAACCCTGATGATGTCATCAGCCTTACAGACTGGGGCCATGGTGTTAAGACATGGCTGTTAAATAAGCAGGGAGGATTTAAGTGTGAGAAGCCATTAAGTCATCATGGGAAATGTAGGACCCAGATTTTGTGGAGCTCAGTCCAGATGGTTATTCTCTGCTGTACCGATATGACCTTTCTTTTTCCACAGCATTCACATGTTGTTAGGTTTTTCAGCTGTCCCAAACCTCGAGTGGCATTTGTAAGAGAAAGTGGTTGAAATCTTCTGTTGTCAATCCAAATGCAATCCTAGAATACATTGCTAGACACGACCACTGGCTGAATTCGAGCTTTGGAAACCAGAGACAGCCTGTTTCAAAATAATGTCAGTGTCAGAAATTTAGGATACAACCAAAGCTTATTTACTTATTTTTTTGTTTTGTAACATTAGCCATTCTTGCAGTGTGGCTCCAGGGGTGCCACTGTCGGCTGGTCATTTGGTTTACCACTTTAGTCCAGACTGAAATATTTAGGTAACTGTTTCATTAAGATTTTGTACAAACGTGGTCCCCATGTGATGAACCCTAATGACTCTGGTGATCTCTCAACTTTTTATTGGTTGACAAAAGTCAACCTCATGTTGGTTTTTTAGTGAAATGTTTAACTGTTAAATGGATTTTGAATTTTGTGGAGACATTCATGTTCCCTTCAGGAAGACTTGTGATTTCTTGACTTTTCATCCAGCACTCACAATTTCAATTCATCCAGTACTTTGTTTTATGACCAAATACCTTCAAAGCTAAAGACATTCCCATAAACATCTGCTGTACTAACATTAGTACAGAACAGTTAGTTTCAATTAGCTAATGTTAGCACTCTAAAACAGTGAACATGGCAAACATTACACCTGCAGGACATTAGCATGTTAGCATTGCAATTGTAAGCATGTTTGGATGCTGATGTTAGCATTTAGCTGATTTTAGCTTCACAGACTTTTAAACTTGTTAAAATATGAGAACAGCACACAAGCAAGTTATCACAAGTAGATATTGTGTTTTCTTTTCTTTATTTGTGGTGTTGCAATTCACCACTTATTAATGGCACAATCTGATACAGAGAGGACCAAGATCTCGCACAGTGTGTCATGCAAGGAAACTGCAAAAATGCTGATATCTTTCTTTAATTAAGCCCCAAACTTTATGGATGTTCAATTCTAAATTCTCTGAATAACCTTTTAAGACTTGTGGGCAATACTTTCTATTGTGTGTTATAATGTGTGGGTGTTTATATGTGTGTGTTTATGCATGCACAAATGATTTGAATTGTATTTATATACTGTTTGTTTTCAGTCTATGCAGGTAATAATCTGGCATGCATTAAGTCTTACTGACAGGTGTGTAGGAAAAAAAACCCAAAGGATTGTGAAGAAACCAAAGAATCCTGCACTCCGTCGATCATTTGTTCTCACGTTCAATGAAGTTTTGGTCCTCTGACCTCCATCAAGTAAAACTCATACAGTCAAACAACAGATTTCAAAATGCATTCAGGTTATATCATGAAGGTGTGTGTGTACGTGTGTTTACTGTATACCTGTGAATATGCATTAAACAGTTTACAGTTGACCTAATTACTTTGTACATCCGTTGGCAGTATTCCCAGATGCAGGTAGGGTGAGTGGGCAGGTGTTTGTGTGTGTGTGCACGTGTGTGTGTGTGTGTGTGTGAGAGAGAGAGAGAGAGAGAGAGAGAAAGGGTACTAGCTTAATGTGTCACTTATGTTCCTTCTCTCCCAGGAGGCCACATGGAGGGGCGAGGAACCGGTGTCACTGACTGGCAGATTTGGGCCAATTAAGCTGGAACTGGAGCATTTAAACACAAATTCTCACACACCCACCAACACACACACACACACACATACACATGCTGTAGCTCGAGCTCTGGCCCGGCCTGACAACCCCTGCAGGTACACCCTCCTGCTCTTTCATACACAAACACATACGTTTTCCTTCTGTTCCACATCTCACAGGCACTTAAGCAGGTACACACACACACACACACACACACACATGCACGCACACACACATACACACTGTATGCATACACATCCTGCAGTGTTTCTGTCCCTCCCTCACACACACACACACACACACACACACACACACTCACACACACTGCAGCACTTCTGTCTCTTCTTTCCCCTCACATACAACACACATCCAAATCGACTGCAGTACATTCCTAACTTTTGTCCTCTACATGTGCTTTTTCTTTTTTCCCTCCGCTGGGAAAACTGATTGATCCAATCCTGCACAGATTCCCCTCCAGTAGAAATCTGCTCAGGAATATTAATATCAAACATCGCCTGTTCTCTCTCCCCTTCAGGCTCCGACTCTTGGCTTCAGCTCAGTGTCATACAAGGCTGTGAAATGCTCGAGTACATCTGTAGCCGAATATTCTCCTTTACTCTCAAATCCCCACAGTGAGATGGCAAACCCAGGCCACTTCACTCTGAGCGCGAGCCACAGCCTTGTGCTTGAGACAGTGTGTTTGTGTGTCTTCAAGGTTATTCTCACATTTATACTGAAGTAAAGAGGACAGTCGGAGATTGTGTTTGTGTGTTTGTTGTTTTGTTTTTGTCATGAATGCCTTGCTGCCTGCCGCACCAGCGGACACAACCGCAACAGAAATTCTCAATCCCGATTCAGGCTCGTTCAATTATTCATACTGCTATTGCGGTGCTCTGGTACAGAGAGAGAGAGGGAGAGGGAGAAGGATGGAGGAGGAGTGAGGCAGCGTAGGAAGGGAGGGAGGGGGGGAAGAGTGAAGTGAGGGGTGGGGAGTTGGTGTTTCCTAAGAAAGGCAGCTCTGGAGATGGAATATGTATGTGAACGGAGTGGCAGCATCTACCCGTCCTGCCTCTCATAACCTCTACCGTCTCTTCTTCCTTTCTCCCTGTCTTTTTGTCTGCCTCTTTTTGCTCCATTTGATCTGTCCTCCTCTTTCACATCTGCTCATTTATTTCCTCTCCTTCTCCCTTTCCAGTCTCTTTCCTGTTCACTTCATCTGTCGCTTTCTATCTGCTTTATTTACTGATCTCTTTTCCTCTTTTTTCTCCTTCCTTGTGACACTGTATCTCCATCCCTCCTTGAGGTCCTGATCACAGGATGAGCCCGATCATTAGAGCCCCCAAAACTCCAGGGAGAGCTGAGGTAATTATCTCCATCAGGCAGCGAACTGTCGTGCCCATATAGCTGACCTTGAATATGTGATCACTCCCTTTACTTTAACCCCCTGTGGGAGGTTACATCATCCTATTTACAGTTCACCCTTCACTCCACTGGCCCCTGCGGAGGGGAGCTGTAACAGACAAGTCCAGGACCTACAGTATATTCGGCCCAAATGGCTTTTTCAAACCTTTTGACCTGCTCGTCTCCAGACACCTCATTTTCCTCCTCTTGTCTTCGATGCTTTTACTTTTTCATCCTTTCTGTGATCCTCTCGTGCACACCCCTTTCTTCTAGTAGGTTTTCTCAATGCAGCAGACCACTGTGAGGCTCCCCCTACCCCCACCCCTCCCTCCCACCTCCCCCGTTATGGAAATCACTGGCCTCCTCTGGTGGATGGCCCGTTTCTGTGAGATATGGGCTGTAACTGGTTCCCCAGAGAGACAGAGAGCAGGCACTGAGAGAGAGAGTGAGAGAGAGAGAGAGAGAGAGAGAAAAGAATTTGTGGGGAATGTGGGAGGGTGAACACGCAGGAGGAGAAAATAAGGCACGAGCGTATACGCCTGCTTAGCTGAGTTCACAGTGAGAGAAATAAAGATGATGGAGGAGGTAGAGAGGACTGGAGGGAAGAAAACGAGAGAGACGGGTATATAAAGTCTGAAAGTACAAGGAACATTTGCAGCAACCAACAGCAGTGTGTCGTTAAAATGTACATTTACAAGTTCTGTACCACTTTCTAATGAGCCACCAGAACTCATAGTTTAATTATGGCTTCATCATTTACTGATCTTTATGGATCAGTTAAAAGCCTTTAAAGCCCCTAAAAATGTGGTTTTAAATCTAACATTTTTCTAAAACATTAAATATTCAAGACTAAATAAACAACATCAAAGTGAAAAACAATGATCTTCAGATATTATTTAATGAGAGTTTAATAATCTAAATAAGTTAATCAGCTTCATCAGGCCTGGTTTTTATGACATTACCATTTCCCAACTGAGTCCCGCCCACTTTAAACCACTGAGAAAAAAACAGATTGAAAAACAAAAAGAAAGCAAAACAGTGAGGAAGGAAATAACACAGAAAAATAAAAGTAAACAAAACTTTTCTAACTTTGGCAGAGAATAAAAGGCTATATTTGTGTGGAATCACAAGCTGAAAAGTTTTCAGAGCCTTTAGTAAAAAGAACTTTTTTTAGTTGCCAGGCTGTGGTGAATTTCTTTTTCTTTCCTTTTATTCAGCTCTAAAATTCATCAGCAAAAACCTCTCCAACAACTTGTCGTCTGGACCTGCAAAATGAACAGATTGTTTTATCAATTACGTGATAAAACTGAAGACCTTGTTGCTTATTAGAAAATGAGACGCTAGTGACCTTTACTCAATGACTTGCTAAACAGTAAATGGAGTGTTAGCAAGGCTGTTCTTATTAATGGTCAATATGTAAGAGTTGTAAGAGTCGCTTGCTCTTATAAATGTAATATGTACAATACTGTGTTTGAATGGCATTGCTGTGTGTTTTGTTAAAGCATCTTCTCTTTCTCAGTTGCTGCAGGCTGACACACAGAAAAGGTTAAGGGACCAAACGTGTCTCACAACATCCATGAAGAGACATATTTTAGGCCTGGTCGCTGAGAGACTGATAAGGTAGACTATTCATTTATTTTTATTTTTATTAAAAAAAAAAGTTTCCAGATGCAAACCACTCCTGTTTCTGTCGTCTCCTCTGATTGATGCCTGCTCTGTCGTACTCTGCCTGCCTCACAGATCCTGATTCACCCGAGACAACCCTCTAAATGAGTTCAGGACTCCTGGCGATGGCGGCTCCTCCCCCTCACCTCCCCCGGCGTTCCTCCAGCTTCCTCTTTGACATCCTGTTGTCGTGCGTCACACATACATATTTCATTGAGGATTCAGCGAGGGGTAAGTGGCAGTAGGTTAGGGCTAGGCACATTAATAAATCAAAGCGGATCGGAAGTGGCGTGGTGGGATTTCATACAGAGCTGCTGCTGGTATGGCAGTGGGCATGTGTGCTGCAGTAATGGTTGTTTGGTTTCTTTTTGCTTGAACTGAAACTGTGTTTGTTTTATGACCCTTCAACATAAAAAAGAAAAAGAAACTGAATAAAAATTCAAAATCACCTAAGAAGAAAATAAACACTCATCCAAGAAAACAGACTAACTACCAAGAGGTCCAGTGACTGGGAGGAAACCTGGAATCACCTGGGAGGAACTCATAACAAACAGAGGGAGGAAACACCTGAGAGGCCCCAGAACCGCAGGCAAGAGCATCCATCTGTGGAGAGCCGAGGTATAACTCTGCAGGGCTTCAGATCAAACGCACACTTCAAAAGGCTTCGGCATCTCAAAGAACGGCCTGAATTGTCAGGATTGTCCAGACCTGTTTAGGAGGCAGACGGGCTCACACAGACACTCATGTCTCAAAGCAGAAGTTTTTATCTCTCATTCAGAAAGTTTGCTTGTGGATTACTAAATGAGGCGGGCAGAGACAGACCCTCCACAACATGTGTTAATGAGCAAAAACACAATCGGCTGCATGGGTACCGCCGTATGAAGTGTGAAGCTCGACCATAACAATCAAACAATGATAGAATTATAATGGTGCTGGGCACGTCGATAACAGCGAAGCTGCATGTAACTACAGTGCTGCTAGACAGAAACAACCTCCTGATGAGCTCAAACGTTCCTTAGATTGGAATCACTTTTAAATTTAAATGAAGCTCTCTGTTCTGCTCTATCAATATTTTTTTTTTTTTTCCATTGATTTTCCTGTTAATTGTGTGTTTAAATGATGTTTTAATACATTTCTATGATTTATGTTCCTAAGTAGCACGACTGGATTACCCTGTTAGGAGGTGCTGGGGCAGAAATTTCCATTTGGGCTCCTGCAGCTTGTAAACACAATATAAAATAAACTAATAAAGTAGCAAGAACTAGTTTTGAGTCTACATTCCCACAAAGCAGTGCCATAAGACTGGTACACTTGGTTGATGTTGCATCATTGGGGTTCAAGTTCACCATGGTTTGAAATAACCAAAACAACAACTTACAAGATGTGAAACTAGGGTTTTTCTGCCCTTTAAGGGATCTTGAGACCTGGGGAAGTTGCACACTTTGCCCACTTGGTAACCCAGAGTTAGGACGGAGTGTTTTCTCTTCTCTGAGTTTAGCTTGGTGGCTTAAATCAGATCAACAGAAAAGATAAAATACAGATAAAAGCAGAGCTTCCAGATCAGAGCACTATGGGGCAACAATATAGTAATCTCTCAGCTAACCAGTAAACCTAAGACAATAATTCAGCCTAGAACCTGCAGGCTTTGCTAACACCTTGCTCTCACTGTCTCCTTTATAAGAGTACATGAGACTGAATTAATGAAACCATATTGGGAGAATTATCTGATGGCATATCAAGACTAGAAATCAAATCCTGAAATGCACCAGGGAACAGAACAGTATATCTTATCCCAGTGAGCTACTGTAACTGCTTTGCTGCAAGATTAATTAAGTAATTACTTGCATGCAGCCTTTAAATATTTATGGTTTTACATATTTATGGTACATCTGTGGTTTTCTGTATAAGTGGCTTTAATCAATACTTTAATATTAACAATGGATTTCATGTAAACTTGTATATGAAAAGGGGTCACTTGTAGTAGTTGTAGACGTAAATACAGTCTCATAAAGACTTGAGCAACTCTAATGTCGAGAGATGTCAAATTTTAGTTTGAAATTAAAATTGGGTTGACGTCAAAACCCAACGTGGACTAACTGACGTTTATCAGACATTAAATTTTGGTCACCATACCTGTAATATCTGTACTCCATGTCAAGATGACATCAGCAGTCGTTAAGAGGACGTTTGCTTTTAGTTACTTAACAACACAACTTATAACCAACAAAATATACAGATGATTTTTGGTCACTGACGACACAACCTACGTTCAACCAAATATCAGTGTCTAACGATGCTGGTGGTCAGCTTTGCGTCTGCTAAAGAGCCAGTGAAAGTCTCGTAGAAACGGACTTTGACAGCCAGGGTTTAAATATACCTAAGGAGCCAATCCTGTCAACTTTTAGGGACAGGGGGCAGGTGAAATAAACCGGAAACAATGCACAGTGCTAGAGTTTTCATCAGCACAACCACTAACACTGCATGAGCCAATGCTAGTTACAAGCTAACAAATAACATAAACAAATAAAAGATGCTGACTGCTGGTCTCTGATTCTGGTTACAACAGACTCCTCATCTGGGTCTGGGTCTGACTAGTGTATTTCCATGGCTCCCAAGTGGTCAACAAATCAGTTTATGCAGGTTTAAGAAGATTCATTTCACAAAGGCAGATTAAAGTAATTATATTGGGCTTAGTGCATCAAGTTTGTGTACAGTATATAATCCTGCTGCTGCACTTATTAGTTGTTACAAGTTTGTTTCTGTTTTTTTTCACTTCCTACGCTCAGCTTCTCCTCTATCTGTGGAGGAGACTTCTCTCTTTGATTTGTCTCTCCCAGGACTTCTCTCATTGTCACACATGCACTAAGTTTATTTTAGAGGGAAATTTCTCTTTGTTTTCTCTTGCTAGGTCGAGAAGTGTTTTTGTTGTTGTGGGCCTGTGAAACCCACTGAGACCTGTGATGTTCAGGCTCTGTATAGAGAGGAATAACACCTTAGTTGTTCAAAGTAGCTGGCTAAAGTAGGAGTGGGTCCACTCTGTACGGATCTAGACAAGTCTTCGTTTAGTGGAGAGTTTTTGTCCCACAGCGAGTCCTTACCAGTAGAGCTCACTCCTGGTATGGCCTACATCCACCTTGATCCCAGCCTGCACAGGAAGCCTCATTATCCTCCCTGCAGCCTTCCTGGAAGCTTCTGCTGATCAGTAAATGCCACAAGCTCCACTCCCTGCTGTCTCTTGGAGCTCTCACCACGCTAGGAGAACGGAGAGGAGGAAAGACGAGGAGGCGCCCTTTCCTTTCTCCCTTTCTCCCTCTCCTCTGAGGAGCTGGATGTCTGCTCTCCACTTTCAGGTATCTGCTGCTTTGGGGTTCGACATGAAACAGCTTCAGTGCAGAAATAAGCAGGTTGTCAAATGTCCAAATACTTCACCATTTTGCTGGTATTTGAAGGACCACACGCTCTTTGAGCAGATATTCTTCTCGGTTTAATTTGTTGAGCACAACGCCCCCAAAACTCTCATTACATGGTGCTGCTTTGTCACCCCAATGTTAACAAGAGCAATTGCTGCAGTTCTGAACTGAAGCATTATTCCTGTCTTGCCTGTGCCACGGGGGACAGCTTATGAATTAATGAGATGTCAGAAAAGATGTCACGTCTTTATCCACTCAATCTCTCCAAAAGAAAAAACAACCTCCACGGAGGAATAGATGTAACGTAGCACCATGAATCTTGTCTGTCTCGGGTGGCTTGACTCAGGAGACCTCATCTTTAAAAAACGCTGCCTCCTTCTGTTTTGTTATGACAGATATACATTTGGAGTAAAATGAAATGGAATAAATCAGTGGAAAACACTTATTTTATTACTGAAATCTAACCAATCCCTGATTCAGATTAGAATTTTTGTGTAACAGCTGATTGTGTAATTTTTTAGGGGTTGTGTTGTAATTTGACCTGTGCAGTGCATGTGGTTATAAAACCTGGCGTACTTGGCTGTTTTGTGAGTGCTGCATGTCTTCCCTTCTATTCATATATAGCAGGTAGTGGGAGATCCGTTCCAGGTCAACATGAGGTTTAGTCATGCGTACTTCCTGGTTTTAATTGGGGAAGGCTATATATCTACCCTGACGCTGCTGCTCTCTCTCTCTCTCTCTCTCTCTCTCTCTCTCTCTGCTGCCTGGTGGGCCTGTAGAGTGCTGTCTCTGCTCCATGTTTGTTCTGTTTGGTTATTTTGTCAGTTTAGTTATTGTCTGTTTAGTTCACAGTTTTTCTCAGTTTTGTTGTTTGATGCAGTGCATTGCACTTAGCCTTTAGTTCATTTGGTGTTTTCTGTTAGTTGTTTCTTTTGTTTTTACACTGTTGGCCCTCCTGGTATTGGTTTGGTTATTTCCCCCAAGAATGCATATCTTTCTGTCCCTGTACGAGTGCTGTAGGTGCGGCAGTGGGCGTGGCCGGCTCGACGGTGGAGGGTTTCGTGGTAGAGTTCCTCACCTGTGGTAAATTTTGCACTTCCTTCACTATGTGTGTAGGGCAGCGGAGTGTGGTGAGGTACTCTATCCCAGTGTGAATTTTTTCCCTTCCCTGTCTGCGGCAACAGCTTAAATAAATACATTTTTGTTTTTATATATTGACCTTTTTAACCTTTTTTTTTTTGTTGAATAAATTTGTAATCTTGGGGGAAATCCTTGTGTCAGTCCATTTTCTTTTCGTCATCTGTATCATTAAGGGATCTGTGGACTAATTGGTTTTACTGGGGTATTAAAGTTCAGTGGCACCTAAATTTTCAGTTAACTCCGGGCCTTGCCGCGGCCCGGCCACACACAGTCTGGTTAACCTTCATGAGTCCATTATGGCTCTTACTGTTCGTGCTCATTGCGTGCATTTGGTTGTGTTGTGTGTATCTGCAGCGCATGTGTTGCCAAATTGATGAAGATGTTTCTGAATCTGCCTGTGTTGTGTCTATTTGCATGTGTTTTCTTAAGTTGCAGTGCATTGAGCTGTCAGGGCCACCGTACTCCAAATCCTTTAAACACATCAATGTGTTGCTCCATCTGGACTCACTGAATCGTATTTCCTCGTCTCACCAGGTCATTAAACAACACACCTACACTCCTATCGATGCAGCCCCCTGCACTGTTTTAAAGGCCCCGTATTTTACACTCTTCCTGTGTGTTATTTCAAGTTTTTCATTTTCAGTTCATCTCAGTGTAGCGTTACATCTCTATCACACTTCTCTTCAGAGCTCTAGCAAGAACAGGGTGCTTTGTGTCGGTCGGCCAATCGAGGCTCAGAGTTTCTTCTGTTTTCTAATGCTGTGTCTCAAAGCGGATACTTCAGTCAGTACACTCGCATGTAGTACACCGTGTACACAGTATACTCACTGGCGTAGTGTGTGAATTTCAACAGGGCAGAGTTAATCAAACACCGCTGTTGTGCACTCATGGGAAATGACGATTACAACACGTGGCCGCGATTGCTGAACATTTTACTTTCTTGTGTGCCTCCTGTGTCGTGTGACATGGAAGTTAGGCGGCCATCGCCACTGATGACGTGTCCTACTTCCTCGGTCACTGTTTTCACAAGTTTGAAAAGAGGTTGTAGGTCCCTCGTTTTAGACTCAACCATCCAGGTACTTGCAAGTGCGAGTATGGAAGAATGTGAACTGAGACACAGCATAAGTGCCGCATGGCCAGGCCAACCACAGGCAAACGATTGTCACCTATTACTGTAGCTAGGTAAACTCACTGGTAATGCAAATGGCGACAGACAGTCAGCGCTGAAATTAGTCGAGCAGTCAAATTCAGTCTGAAATTCTCCAGCTGGACTTGGTGTGGAGTTATACACCGGTTCTGGTGCAAGTCCCTGCATCATCTTTTGGCGTTGGGGTGACCATCCATGGTGTTGCAGAGTCCAGGTCCAATGCAGGAGTGGTGCCCCCCCTCTCTCCTCCACTGCTACACCCTCCAGATGGACCTGTACAGTGCCAGTGGGCAGATTCCAAGTCCGTTGAGGACATCAGGGAGGTGGGTTATCGGGAAGACTGCATAAACAAAATATGCTTTTCCTGGGCAGCAGCTATGGAGACAAAGCCATCAAGCAGCTTATCCTTTTTTCCGGGGCACTCTGACGCCAGGCGATGGATCTCATCCCATAACTGTGAGTAAGCAAGTTTGCAATACACACACACGGCTGTAATGATAGCTGGTTTTCAGTTCAAGTGTAACTCATAAAACAGCATGACAGATAAGATGGGAAACTGAAAATGGCAAGATAAAAATAATCCAACGAACAATAGAAGAATTGGCGTTGGTGAGGCTGAACAAAACACTTCATAGAGATCGATCAAAAAGCAAAATAACGAATAAAAGTGAAGCAGATTTCAGAACCACATCCAGCATGGTCGGACAGTGAGTCTCAGTTTCTGAATACAGGCTGTGTGCATTTCTCTGTGGACTGAGCTGGTTGATACTTTCACAGGATTAATATAGAACCTAGACCTGCTTTATATTAAAGACGACAACATGGAAATCTCACTTTCTAAAATATGGAAACGCAGGGCTGTTGCTAAGTGTCTCACCAGTCAATAATGAGCGGTACCAAAGCACCAGTAAGTTATTTGATTATGGAGACTCTCTGAAAATGATATATTCCCTGAATATGAGGTTTCTGAAAAGCACTTTACCTAAAGATATAAAGATGTCTTAAAAAGTAAAGTAGGGCGCCTTTTCCTAATCTCCTACACGAATCATAGCATCTGTTTACGTTGCCAGGTGAAGAGGTGCCCTAGAAGATGTGCTTTGCCAGCAAAACATTACGTAATGTGCTGAACCTCAGGAGCAGAGAATCACTAACAACACTCCAGAAGTTTCTCTGCACTTATTGTCCTTAAGTCATGTGGCCTCCTTAGTGATTATGTCAAGGCTTTATGGGGGTGTCACCTCAACCATTTCATCATGTAATGATGTCAGCAGAGATTGAGTTCATGTAAGAGGTTCATGTTTCTTATGTATACAGGATGTAAGATCATCGTTTCAGGCCGCCTGGATCTATTTTCTCTCTGGATATACTTTCTGCACAAAGGTGTCTGCAGCAATAATGCAACTGCACTGAAGAGATGGATTCTGTCAGGGTTTAGCAGCATTACGCCGACAGGGTATTAGCTGAGTGTAGTAAGAAGACCTAGTGATTATGACTGTGTGCCCATTGATGGGTGCTGTTCGTGGCTTCAAAATTAGAGGCAGGCTTATCTGGCTGTGGTTCATGCCCCCCCCCACCCCCACCCCCCGCTGAACCCTGCGGCTGGATTCACTCAGCATTCATGGAATAACCTCCTGGTCTAGATATTCTTTATTATGTGGTAACACAAAACAATGTTCGTCAAAATAGTTTAAAACTCTTATCTTATCTTTCAGTGTATGCTTCCATTTCCAATGGATGGGGCAGACAAAAAGTTTTTCCACAGAGACAACCACTTTGGCCACTACCCAGTCATCTTTCAGCTGTCCCGGTATTTTCTATAAATGTAATTGGCTGATAAACCTGAGTGTTTTTGGATCCATCTGCCAATGTGGCTAAGGGACAGAATAAATTGTTTTCTGCTGTGTGTGTGTGTGTGTGTGTGTGTGTGTGTGTGTGTGTGTTTGCTAGTTTGTTAGTTTGTGTGTGTGTGTTTAATGCTGTGACAGGAATATGTTCCTTCTAATAATGCCTTGTCAACAGGCTCACGACCCTGGCTGATGGCTGCTGCGGGTCATGGAAGATTAAGGTGATGCAGCTTCTCAGCTCAAGAAAATCCACTTCAAGGTCAAACTTAAGACAAAAATGTATTGTACCGAAACCCCTGTGAAAACCTACAACTTTGTCTTAACCCAATATCATTTCAGTGAATTCACTCATGAGCTAACCACCCTGAGGAGTAGAAAAAACAACGTGATGAGTGAAAACGATTAATTTTCTGCACAGAAAAGTGTTTGATGTTTGAGAGCCTAAAAAGATAGAAATATTAGTTTCAGTTAGTCTTCTAAGCAGCTTTACTTTTAGTTTATATGTAAACTGACAGTTGCTGAAGTGTAAGAGCTGAACTGTTAATCCAGTCAACAAGAAGCAGCCGAAACGTAAACAATGAAAGTAATTGATATTTCAGGTGATGTTCAGGATAATTGGTGAGTGCACTGTAAATAATTAAAGTATCAGTTGTTATGTGAGCAGTGAGCAGCTGAACTGTCCAGTTTAAATCAATTGAAGTGTCAGTTGAAGCTGGACGTAGTTTAAATTGAAGTCGAAAGCAATGAAAGTGTTGGTTGAAATGTAAGAGCTGAAAGCTGTTGAAAAGGTTTCGCTGCAGACGGCAGCCCTGTAGAGAGGTGACGTACCATCTGAAGTGGAAACAATGAAAACAGTTGAACTGTTTCTCAAAAGGTGAGGGATGAAAGCAGTTTTAACGTCAGCTGAGCTGTAAACAATCAAAGGAATTAAAATTTCAGTTGAAGTTTGAGCGCCAGAGTTGAAGAATGTTCTTTGCTCTGTAAGCAGTTGAACTGTCAGTTGATGTGTAGACGCTGAAGTTGGAAATTAAAGTGTTGAATTATCAGTTGCAAGTGTTTTAAATGTCAGTTAAGGTGATGTATTTCTTCTAAAGAAAGTCCACTTTGAGGTTTCGTTACAGGCACTTCGAGTAGTGTTAGTGTCAGTTGACTTTGAAGCACTGAAAAGGTTTGAAGTGTTCGAGTTGAAAGCCAACTCTAATTAAATTTTAGTTTTATCTTTAAACCATGTAGGTGAGATTTTAATTTGTATGTAAGGAAACCTGAGGAAAGTCCACTTCAAGGTCAAGGAATTGAGCTTATTTAGGCAAAACTCTAGATAAATGTGTGATGTATAGAATCTGAAATGATTCAGCACGACATAACGATAAACGATAAACTTGACTTTGAGGACCTAGAGCTTCTTGATGAAACAAAACAAAAATGGAAAATAGCAGCTGTCCACCGTGAAGAGCTTCTCTGAAATGTCTCGTAGTAAAATCTCAAGGTGGTTTGAGAAAAAACAAATTGTGTTATTCTGATGTATTGCTTTCACCACTTGACCCATGAGTAACTGATTAAGTGTCTAATTTAAATGCAGGAGCTGTCACCAGATCCCAGATCCATCCCTTCGATTGAGATGTGTGGTGCTACGGCAACAGGTCATCTGACTGAACTGATAATTAAAGTCCAGCCTTAAGTGTTGTAGTTTTTACTTTAGGCTGCTCTCACTTGAAGCGAGCCACTGATAGGCTGATATGACGAGGCACTTTTCTCCTCGGAGAGCCTCGCTGGCTTCGGTGCAGCCACCGCATCTCACAGCGGGAACAACAAAGCAGCGAGTGGGCTATCCTCCGCAGTCAGCTTAAAAAGAAACACACAGGCACTCACACGGTCTGAAGCCCTGTCTGTGTGACCCTCACTGCCCTTGGATGTTTCACTTATCTCGCGATTAGCTCCCCCTCTTACTGTTTGACATGGTGGACATGTTATATTTGATCAGAGATTGTCTCTCCTGCACCGACTGTCGCCTCCCTTCACACTCCTTTCCCTCCGTTACAATCACACCTCTCGATGCACATAACCAAAGCCAGGAAAGCACTGTGACATTAAGTATCACAATTTTATTACAAAAATTAAATTCTTCATCTCTCAGTTTTGCCATGCTTGGAGCATATAACAATACAGTAAAAAACCCAGACCCAGAGAAGATAGTAAAGCAGATTTTCGACAATGCTTTCACAGCACTCTGTCATTCATGCTGTTACTATACAGATACTGTAACATTCCTAATACAGAGTAGTACAAACACCTGCCAAAACACATTATGTCAGATAACAAACTGTAAGTAAATTACATTTACCAGAGGAACAAGAAACTCAAACCAGCTCAGAAAAAACAAAACAAAAACAGAAACCAATAAACACTGAATTTGCAACTGAAAACATACTGAATGTGCTGAATATTTGTACCAGCCCAAGGCACCCAGGCTTTGTAGCAATGTTGGCAAGTTAACGACATTCTTACAGAAACACTTGAAGCGAACAACGAGAACAAATTGACTTGTACCACAGTCTGACTTTGCAGTGTCCTTCAACGTACCCTCCTCTCCTGGCGTTCTCTTCATCAGTCACAGTGCAAGTTCCGGAGGGGTGGGGGCAGAGTGAAGGAGGAGGGGGAGGAGGATGGGGGAGGGTGGGGCTGGGTGGGACGGTGGTGGGAATTTGGGCTTCGCAGGGAGCTGTACCGCGTCAGACATCACTTCACAGCGCCAAACACTGACAAGAATTGGACGGACAGCACAATCTCCCACTCTCCTGAGGGAAGGGGGTGGGAGCGGTTATGTAATTCCTCACTTGGATATTGAATTGTTCAAACATAAGGCGCAGATTGCCAGCTGCCAGTCCAAGACGAAATAAGCCAAACAAAAAGCTTAGGTGTGCTTTTAACGGAACATCTGAGGGAGGGGGGGGGGGAGGGGGGAAAAAAAGGAACAACAGATACCAATACTTTCTCACTGAGGTTCCCAAGACGAATTAGATTTTTTTTTTTTCCTCAAGATGAAAAGTTGTTGTTTTGCACATAAATACCTAAGAATGATAGAAATCCCAGATTTAAGCTTACCAATAACTCAAATAGTCTCTAACAAACGTCAAATGAAGACAAGAACGACAAAAGCTCAGAAATACAGAGAGGGCTTTTTCTGGATCGATGAAATGCAGTTCAGTTGAGCGAACGGCAAGGCTCGAAGGTCCATTTGGTCGCTCCGCCAAATACTTCAATGTTGCTCTCCGTCCAGGAGAAGACGTTGCCAGCCGGTGCTTTGCTGTTGCAGGTCGCCAAGTTGTAGATCTCGGTGGTAGAAAGTTTCCTACTCCAGATATTTAAGTTTGCTAGCTCTCCTACGAAGGCTTGTGTCGCATCAAAGCCTCCTCCCAATGTGTCCTGTGGAACGAGACAGACAAGTGTTTAACCACATCAGTGTTGCAATAAAGCTTCAACTGAGGTGTTCACTATTTATCTGGAGGAGGAGGGGGGTGGACACTTTTTGTTTTGTGAAGAATCCTTATATTGTTGTGCTTTTGAGCACAAGATCACAAGTGATACGATTTTGGTTTTCACTGTTGTCCTTAATCCTGAGTTTAATTTCCTTTTGGTTATCTGTCTTTAGTTAAAAAAAATGCAAAAATGTGACTTAGAGGCAAATGGGATATCTTTATTTAGCTCCAGTCTGAAAATCATTAACTTCCTGTAAGCATGAATGACATGATTTATACATAGTAGTGTCATTTGGCCAGATGGTTGGGATTATAAGGGTCTCTTCATGTTGGATTTATGTACATAGCTCTTTCAACAGAAAAAGAAAGTCTCAAATTCTGTTTCCCTGTCCAAATTCAGGCCCAACTGGTGCAGCAGTATCATTTTTCTTCCTATGATGGGATGATAAATTAAAACTAATTAGATTGGAGAGCCTTAATTGGGCACCTCTTCAGTGTCTCCACACTCTCATTTCATAAATATGTCCACCTTTAATCTTTGTCCAGAATGAAAGTCATAATTGGCCAGGATTATCTGCAGCTATGTGGGGGATTAAAGTGCAGCAGTTATTTAAAAATGTATATCCACCTGCTCTTGTCCCAGGACCAGCACTCCCTCTGGTTTAATGGGATGGTACGGTGCCAGGTTTTCTCCACTGCCCCGCAACACTCCGTCCTGGAAGGCCTCCCACATGCCGTCACGGGTGGTCCATGTGATGCAGAGGTGATGCCATTTTCCATCGTTGATGAGAAACGGCAGCTTTGCAACCTGCAGCAGAAACGTTTCATCATAAGTCTTTCCCTCCAGTCTCTGTTTCACACTTTAGTAGCAGAGTCACTCCCCACCTGAAACCTCATCGCTTCCACACCCTCTCCTCTTCCTGCTGAATCACTTCCCCTATCACATATCTCTTCCTCTATATATATAAAAAAAGCTTTCTGTTGTTCACCTTAGCACTTATTCTTATTCTATTTCCAGTTCTGGCACCGAGAAGCTGTCAGGTTCCTCTGACTCACCCAAGCACAAAGTATTCTAACTTTTCCCTTCTGTTGTACCCACTGCAAGTCGTCCCATGTGTTAACATGATACATATGAATGCAGAAATGCCACAATGATACACTGCAAATATTACAAACAATGTGTTTTCATCATCATAAGTTTGCCATTACCTTATCATTAATCAGAATCTCCATGGGATTGTTCCCCCACTCGATCAAGACCAGCTCGTTGGCCTGACCCGGCACAGCGTATGAGAAGGGTGTCCCCACCCCAGGCGAGGCGTTGGACTTGATCCACAGACACACGCTGAAGGAGTACATCTCAGGGAGGCTCCTCTTGGCTTTGGCGTACATGTAGTTGGTCCTCAGGGGGAAGGTGAGCTGGAACTTATCTGCAGGCCTGGTGTCTTTGCCTGTAAATGATATTAATGTTTCAACTGTCAGAATCAATTTTAATACATAGTGAGGATTTTTCATCATTTTATTTATATGTATTATTTAGGCATTACCCAGAGGCTAAACCTTCATAAACCAACATATATTTTTACATTAGTGAACTAATGATTTATTATGATTAGAGTCAGATTGTCTTTTCCCAGCCGTTTAAATTACCACTATCCAATCTGATTATGTATGAAACACTGTTTTTACAATCATCTTCTGTCTGTTGGCTGTGTAGGAGGCCTGCTGTCTTCTCCCTATCGCTCTCTTTTTTCTTTTTTTCATTTTCTATCTCTCTCTCTCCCATAAATCATACGCACGCGCATTTGCACGTGTTGAAAAGCTGAACAAGCTGTTGATGTGTGCTCAAAAACGCGCCAGTGCGAGGCGCACCCTGCAAACTTTCCCTGCCTCTGACCTCTGCAGAAAAAACAACAATGATGCCCCTTTGCTTACAGACTCATTTGCAAGTTTGACAGCCTGTTTTTTTTTTTGGCTTTGAAAAACATACACTCAGCGAAGCTAAAGTGCTAACAGGTCTTGAGTTATGCAAAGCAATGCAGCTCTCCTCTCTTCGCTCACACTATCTGTGCGCAACGTGACGGCTGCGGCATTGTGAGTGGTTCCACGAGAGCTGTAATATGAGGGTTTCTGTGTTTTCTACAGGCTGAGGAGCCCTTGACTTTTAAATCAAATAAATTAACCCGTATCTTGTTGTTGGGCCACACTCAAAGCACTACTGAGCTGCTCTGTTTTGAGTCCTGAGCGCTCTGAAATCCAAACGCACCTTTCTCCAGGTCTGTGATCCGGTGGTGCAGAGAGGTGAGCGTGGACTCCACTCTGTTCCGCTGCTCGCTGTCGTTCCTGGAGCCCGGTTTGGTCTCTTCTAACGTGTTGACCCGGGACAGAACCTGCTTCTCCATGTCATCTATCTTGTTTTGCAGCAGATCTTTCAGGCTGTTCGCCTGCACGGTGTTGTTCCCTCGGCTGTATTGCTGCATCGGACAGAGGGAGACAGACCATAGGTTAAGGGAGGACATAGAAGACTTTCTCTGGCGCTAAACTCCTGGACACATGTTCCCTCTACTCCATTTGAACCGTGTAGCCCAGTCCAAAGTGGACTTACACACTTACAGTGTGATTTTAAGCTCTGCGCCACATTATTCAAACGGCACTCTCACTTACTTCACATGGTGCTTGTCTCTGACTGTAGCCTACTAAACGCGTGTGGCTCCAGGCAGAGACTGCACAGAGCCAGAACAATACTGCAGCACTTCACCAGGGGTCTGACCCTCATTCTAATTAACAACCAGATCCCTGAGTCTAATTAACTTTTTACCTGGTCAGCGCTGCACTCTGCTTGCCTACCTCTAGATTCTCCAGTCTCTGTTTGAGCGTCTGTAAAGTCTGTCCCAGCTGGGCCAGAGTGTCCGTGGTGCCCCGGGATACATCCCCCATCGTGTTCTTCGACCCTGGCCGCCTGCCGCCGGGTCCCGCCGCCGCGGGGAGGCTCTGGCTCTCGCAGCGGCTCAACTTGGACGTTAGCTCCCTGATTGTCTCCTTTTGGTTCATAATGGTCTCCTTTTGCTGCAGAACCGTCTCCCGCAGCTGCATGACCGTGGTCTTCAGGTCCTCCGCCGGTCCGCTGTTCTGCATCGTAGCCGTGCACAGGTCCATATCCTTGGGCACCGACGTGCAAATAAACTGCGTCTGTCCGAAGTCTTGCGCAGAGCTGTCCAAAACAACCAGGCAAGAAAGTACAAAAAGTTTCCACGAGAATCTGTCCATGGTTCCAGTCGCAGAAAGTGTGTGTGTGTGTGTGAGAGAGAGAGAGAGAGGATGAGCGACGTCTCTGAGATTTCAGCACCACGGTGATGTCCGCTGAAGCTGTGAGCTGTGGCCGCTGTGTGCAGTTTATATAGCGGACATAACGCAGCGCAGGTCCTCTGCATCAGTGAGGGGAGGCAGCGTGTTCTGCTATACCTACAGAGTCCTGCCCCTTATTTAAGGTCGTACTCGGGCATCTTCTACTGTAACAGAGAGCGCGTGTACTCTTCAGTTAAAGGAAAGTGGACTATTAGACCTGTCCTGCATTAGAAGTAGATATCGACGTGTCCTCACAGTCATATGACTTCTTTATGTCTTTTATATGAATCAATTAGTGGTAGGAGCGGGAATCCGATCCTTTACCTCAAAGGCATCAATGTAAAAATACTTTATTCATCATCAGGCTGAACTAAAAGCTCCGATTATCAGCAAAAAGTAGTTACTCAATATATTAATATATATATATTAAGTAAATGTGTTTCAAAAACTGTTTAAAACTGAAACATACTGAAACAAGACGGGCTGAGTCTGAGGCTTTCAGCACTATAATTACAGTAGCCTAGTTGATTTTGACAAAGGTTTTGAAAGCAGTTGATTTACATAGATATTTAGTCTTAAACTTAAAAGACTGAAAGATGTATAATGTTTTAAAAGCTGATCAAATTTTTTTTTTTAAAATAATTTGCAAAACATGCTAAATAAAAAAAGAAATAAGTACATAGCCTGTAGTTGTCACATAAAGTAGTGGAGTAAAAATTACAATAGGCCTATTTCCATATGAAATGTAGCGGCAGGCAACCTCAAGATTAAACAAAGGCTGTAAACATTTTCCTCTTAAAATTAAAAGTTAAATTCATAAGAATTAAAACATAGGCCTATTTCTCAAGTAAGTGCACTCAGGGCTTCTGCACTATGACCTTATGTGGGCTGGTATAGGCCTATGGTGGCTTATGTATATTATTAACATTAACAAACTCTGGGTAGATACTGTTCTGTAACTAACTAACTAACTGCTGGGTCTACTGTGCTACATTCACCATCATCCCATAACTGCCACATATTGTCACACTGTTCTCCAGCAGACATTGTAAAGGGTCACTGTAAGTGGCCTATGGGCTACAGACCTGGAGTGAATGTGCTCAGTTTCCTTCCAACACTGGACTTTATATGACAGACTGGGCTTATTTAAAAGCCCCCCATGCCCGTGGCAGGGATTTTAGAGCATGGTGTGTTGATGATATTGGTCCACCTTAAATGAAAGCCGCTCCCCATTCTTCAGAGGAGTCTGTCCCACGGTTGGAGTCCCCTCCACTACCACCACCACCACCACCACCACCACCACCATCTCCTCTCATTCTCTCTCTCTCTCTCTCTCTCTCTCTCTCTCTCTCTCTCTCTCTCTCTCTCTCTCTCTCTCTCTCTGTGGTGCGCGCTCTCGCACCGTGAAGTCGTGCTGAAGAATGTGGTTGACAGTGGGCTTCAATGTTTGCTCATCAATGAAGTAACAGTACAATAGACCATTCGTGTTTCCCAAGACCGCATTTGTCCTGTTGCATGTAACCTATTCTACAAGAGAGAGGCGTATTTTCCGCTGAACTCAGAGGTGCTTGAATGTAACACACTTGTCTTCAACACTTGCGAGTGCAGCGGTGAAGAGGAGCAGAGACAGGGGAAGCACAACAAGTCTCCACCGCAGTCCACACAGCCTGACAGGGATGCGGTGGGCTCCTAGGTTGAAGCCCACCACTACAAGACGGAGGCGCTGAAGGGAAAGTGAGATGTTTCCAAATAATTAAACAGACTGTTACGTAACTGCCCCCGGGGCTCCGGCATGAATACATAAGATACACAGCAGGAGCTCCAACCCTGACATAGACCATGTTGAGATAACAAATGATCGGTGATGGCGGTGACGTGGAAGGACACACAACTGCGAGGGAACAGCTGGACCTAACCTGACTTCACCTGTACCTCAGATGGGCCTGCATGTTCAGCATTACAGAGGGGTAAGGATGAGACAAGAACGTGCTGCATATTAAAAGGCAATCATTTCTAAAATAACACATCTCACGGTGCATCTGGGACCAAAGTTTTCCCCTTAAGCAGAGCACAAGAATAATAATAAGAAAATAAACTCATGTCTGCAAAACAAGTGCCCCCCCCCCCCCCCCCCCCCCAGTTTTTCATTAATCTTTGTTCTTTTTGTGAAATACTTGGTTGTTTTGCTTCCTCAAACCTCTGAACTGTTAAAATGAGACGATGTGAGTCATCACCCTTTTCTCAATAGTCATCTAACCTTCCAGAAGTCCTGAATAGAAATTGATGACTTTTAAAGGTCCCATATGTTACACTTTTCTTGTGTTTTATTTGAGGTATTGATATCAATAGGAAGATATATTTGTTTGTTTTAAGAACCAAAAACCATCTCAATGTAGTTTCACAGGTTCTCTCCCAGGCTTCTCTCTGGAGCTCTAGTAAAAACAGGTTTATCAGCCAAAACTGATTGGCTGATTGTTTTCTGAGAGATCAGATAAAAATATAGCAGATTTTATGTAAACACTCAGAGAAACCAAATCCTGCAAGGTTGGATGGTGGGTCCAGGTGTCCCATGCTGAGGACATAGGTGAGGGCAGTGACTGTATAGTTGTGACATCACAAAGTTAGGGAGGTCCTGACAGTTCGTTTTTAAGGCTCAGTTTAATACAGGCTGTGTGTATTTCTCTGTGGACTGAGCACGTTGATACTTTCACACTATAGAACCTGGACCTGCTTTAGAATAAAAAAAGACATGGAGTCAATCTTGGTACAGGTGAGAAATTTCCTGCAAGGCTATGGGCTATATAACAGCAGAAGTCTACATTGAAAATGTTAAAGTATCCAAATTGTTTACCCAATTACATAAAACCATATAGAAATTCTCCATTGAAAATGGTCTTGCAGTCATTTTTCTTTTTACAAATAGTAAATGGGTTACACTGTATGTATGTCAGTGTTAAAATTAGGAAGTCCTTCATTTGAAACCTGTCCAGTACATTGTCTCTTTCCACCTCTGCCAGTAAGAGTAGGTTATATTCGCAGTCATCAGGCTCTGCACGCTATGTCCCAGGATGGAGTCTTTCTATAAAAGTGAAGAATTACCGCCTGCTCCGAGACAAATGACTTCTCCCTCACTGACGCATCAGCGCGGTAGAGCTGTGTAAAACTGTGCCATCAAACAGGAAACAAATGTGCACTTCAAACATTTTTTACCCAGCCTTTAGTTTTGTTATATTGCATTTCCAGCGTTTTTTTTTTTGACGTGCTCATGACGTGGAGGCAGCCGCTGGCTAGGAAGCAATGAAAATTGACCCAGCAGTCCGCTTTAATTTGTTTAATTAGGCTATCGATCCAACGTGGTGTAATCAGCAAGGTGCCAAGCTGAAGGCGAGAAACAGCGGATGTAACAAATGGTTAATGGCAGAGTGGAATTGCTGGGGCCCAGGACAGGCATGGGACAGATTCTCCTTATCTCAGCACATGCATATTAAACATCAAGCAATACTTGCCATGAGCGCTCATCTGAACTGATCAACAAGTAATGCCCTATTCATTTTCAACAGACCAGCAGCAGCGCATTATTTGTTCACCCAAATGGTGACAAATAGAGTAGTTTTCAATGCTTTTGATGTGCAGAATTTAATGTTAATGATCAAGGCGAGCATTGAGCTCCCACTGGGAGACAGCCCACCTCTGATACAGTCAGGTTACAGGAAGGAATGAGCTGCCTGCCGCACTTCTCTATTCAATATGCATCTCCTGTCCCATGCATAAAAAGTGCTGCAGCACCATATGTTCAGCCATGTTTTCTCTCATTCCCACCATTGCCTGCCACTTATTCTGCAGTAAGACTGAGAAAATTTGCTTTGGATGTCAATCAGCTCTTACTTTCCAGAGTTGAACTAACCCAATTTTTTTGCCAGCAACTTTGGAAACTGGTAGTTTTGCATACATGTCGTTGAGGTGCACTTTATTTTTACAAACCCTTTCTGTCCTTCTGAAAGCAAAGTATGCTGGTGGGACTTGATTTATTTTGCAGCCGCATTTTGATGTGTTCTTCTTTCATGTTTGCCTGGGAATACGCACGGTCTCGAGCTGACCCTCCGACTCTGAGTGTTCAGAGCGCTAGGTCAGGTCTGCACACATCAGCCAGCAGGCCAAGCTGGACTCCTGGGGCTGTGTGGAAAAGGGCTGAAATCCATAATGATCAGTCTCTCAGGATCACTGAATAATGTAAAGCTTTATAATAGAACCCACTCTCTAATGGCAGAGATAGATAAGAACCATTTCACACACTGGCAGCAAACTGCATGCTTATTTATCCAGCATCTGCAATAGCAGAGAGAGAGAGGATGCAGAGGATAGAGGGAGAGAGGAGGGGTGACTGTACAACTGACAATGCTACACAAACAAAACAAGAAAGCAAGAGGGTCTGTAGTGAGGGCAGCATGTTACAGGCTGCTTGATATAGTTTGTCATGAGATAAGCACATTAAAAAAAAAAAGTTTTATATAAGTATATATATCTCTATATATATAGATATATATAGATATCTATATCTATATAATTCTGTGACGCATTTCAAAACACCGTCCTGCTTTTCTCTGATCCGAATCCAGGTTTATTATCTTGTCACAGCTCAAAGGAACTGCAAGTGTAATTGTTAACTTACTCCCTTTGTTTGTTCTGTCCAGGTTCCACAAAGTAAGCTCTGCTCTCCCTCTGTGCACACTTCACCACTTCACTTCTGACTGCTGAGAATTAAGATGTGCTGCCAGGTAACTGAAGCCTCGGCACAGCAGCTCCACTTTCTCTGCTGCACTGACGTCTCCATTTCATCCCACAGAGAGGGAGATGAAGGGGGAGTCAGGAGGGAGTTGTCCAATGGGACGCCTGCACTGTGGAGGCAGTCTGCTGCCATGCATGCACTCCCACCGGGGGACAGCGTGGAAGAGTGGAGGAATAGAGTAGGAGAGAAAAAATGCACACAGACAGTCATCCAGGCTTATGAGCAATAGTCATGCACAAGCACGCACACACACACAAACACTGGACATTGTAGATAGCTTTATCTACAGGGCAGTTATTTCCCTCTACATGTATATAGATACAGTAAGTCACAGTACTGAAGGATTTGGCCTTGACTTTCAGCTCCATAACCAATCTCTCTTACCTCCTCAGACAGGAACATTGTTTTATTGATGTCCAGCCACACCAGAGACTCATTCACTAACTGATTCCCCTCTCATTAAAACCTAAAGTGACATAAACAAATATTGGTGGCATTATGTATTCCACTAGGTGCTAAGCTAACCTCATCATAATTCTCCAAAGCCCACACATTAACGCTTTTGCTACGACAGCACTGTTCATCAAGCCGCTTGTGTTGGCCTTGTTGGACTCCCTCCAGAAACAACATTTTCCCCATTAGGCCTTCACCTCGACAAGCTCGTGGCCAAAATGTGTCCAAAAGAGGAAGTGGGTTTAGTCTGTGTGAGTGAAATGATGGTTCTGTTCTTCAGCGGCTTGTGTGGAAGATATGTGGGGGAAAGAGGTTTTAGTTGCTGGAATCGCTTGTTTTTGGGAAGAGGAATGTGCTTAGATTTAGGATGTCATTTTAAACAGACAGACTTCCACAGACAGGTCTGATTATATTAAAGGTCTCAGTGCGCTGCTGTTCGACCGTTTGTAATCAGCAATGTTGGGAGAAAATTACTTGAAGAATGTTATCATTACTCACTGAAAAAGTGATTACATTACAAATATGCGAAAAAGTAATTAGGTTTCTTGTTACTGTACTTTCTTTACTCAGCTCATCAAACTCCAAATCCTCCACACGCACACGTCACATCCTCCGTATTTAACAAGCAGAAACAGACATCGAGGTTTAACAAGTAATAAGCCTCCAACTCGGAACAAAACCTGGTGATTCCTGAATTGAATGTCGGCTCCACAGTGCTAATGTTAACAGGCGAGCTAACTGCACAACACGTATATGACTTCGGAGTTACCGGGAGCCCTGAGAGCTCAACGCACCGCAACTTAAGAAGACAAATGCCAACAGACAAAACGAAAGCAAATTCAGAAAACTGAATCATTTTCACAACACTGGGACACATCTGGATGGATGTGTTATAATACGTCAATGCGCACTTGATGTTCAATGCCTTTAACTTCAAATGTCACAAAGCTTTGAACAACAAGTGTGTACCAGCCGGGTTCATCACTTTTTAGTGTCCCCCTGGAAACACTTCCATTGTTGCTGGTGCTACTTCCATGTTTGTGCCTGTTTGTGTATTTTGTATCTGCAGCTCATGTGTTGTCAAATCGATGAGGATGTTTTCTGAATTTGTTTGTGTTTTGTCTGTTTGCATGTGTTTTCTGAAGTTGCTGCGCATTGAGCTCTCCGGGCCACCGTCATTTCTCCTCTTTCGGTGCACGCCAGCTGCCTCCGCACACCTCCAGCCCCTGTGCCAAGCTATCATGTACCAGACCTCTGTCCACTAAGAGCAAAATGATTTCAATCCTCCATCAAACTCCTGGTGAGACAAGCAAACGAGCCAAACCCCAATATACTGAAGTAAGGGACTGTGATTAGTAACATTCTGTTTTTACTGAATTTCAATCTGTAATCCCTTACTTTACTCATTACTAAAAAATATATAATTGCAATACTGTAACCGTGAAGTACTAATTCCCAACAGTGGGGACCAGGTTATCGGCTCTCTGCTGTGACCTGATATCATGAATGTCTTCAGCCAGGGGAAACCAGTTTCATAATTGGGGTAGAGGATTAGAGAAACCTGATTTCTCCTGCAGAGCCGATGTGTTTGGCTTCTGTGGGTTATTCAGGTTGAATAATGTGATCCAAAGGAGAGTCTGGCTCCAGGAATATGAATCAGCCCAGTGGTTTGTCTGTTCAGATGGAGCAAAGGCTAAAGGGCTTCCAGTCCATTCTTTTCATAAGGAATGGTTTGAATTGGTTTGTCTGGCAAAAGAAGAAAATAATAAATATAAGTTATTAATTAAGACACAATAATTACTTATCAATGATAATACAACAAAGATAGCTTAACTTCAAACACAATTACAGTCCGGACCTACTAATGAAAACACTAAATTAACCACGACTGAAATGTCATTTACACAGCAGCTAACAAATCATAAAGCCATTTAAGATAGAAATGAATTTCTTATTAACAGTGGAAACTTGCATATCTTTTACAAAGTCCAAACTACTGAAGGATAAGACACATGATACAGTCAGACCAGGTAGAGGAAGGTTGGAGTGACACATAACCATGTTTCTAATCTGCTTTGTTGGGATTCATCATTCAAGAGACCAGATGTTTCTTTGCTCCACTGGACAAAGCAACTCACACTCCACAGTTCCTCACTGTTCACACCTGGGGACGACCCTTCCCCCCCACGGACCTTACTGGCCAGCCAGTGTGGGTCAGCGTGTGACATGTGACCCCCAAGGGTGTCACCAAACAAAACCAGATCTCCTGTCCATTGTAAATAAATGCCTTTAAGTATAACTACTGGTGTGTTTAATGTTGCACAAGCGTGAATATTGCCAACCTCTACTCGGTAGAATTCCAATCCTTCAACTTTAACTTACTGTTGATTTGGTAATTTGGTTATAGTTAGTAAGCTAATGGTTAATCAGAGTTCCAGATTAATGGTAATAAATTGAGACTAAAACCATATTGGCTATTTTGCCTATTAGTTTAGGCTGGTGCCCCGAGGACTTTAATTAATTTTAAAGTTATTATTTAATATTAATATTTTTAATATGAATATTTTATTAATTTATGATAGCCAATAAATTGATAGACAACCGAAATCCAACATATTTGGTGTCCAGCTCATGAGGTAGAGCTCAGACCCAACAGCTTTTTATATATAGGCATGTGCAGGGTAAAGGCAGGGAAAGTGACAGCAGAGAGGCAGGTAAATCATTACGTGTAGTGATTCTTACTTGCGGTTAAATCCAACTAAAACTAAAAGTAAGGTGGCCTGAAGAACTCTAAACAAGTCAGTTTCCAGTGCTTGCAAAATTCAGACACATTTGCACAGTAAGGAAAAGTTGTATGCTTTCACCACAGAGCTGTCCATCTCGCTGTCAGGAAGCAGCGTCTTGTGTCACTACAAGATAAAATGAGTAAGAAATGCTTCCTGAAAAAGGGCGGGGATAGAAGAGAAATCTGATTACTGAACTGTTTTATGTATACAAAGATTTACAATAAAACAAGGTTACTACAGAGCATGTAACCAAGTCTTTCTGTTTACCCGCATAACCTGATTTCTCTTTTCTTGTGTGCATGTACAAGCCAAAGAGTTTAACAGGATTCAGTGTCTTTTACGTGTCTTTGTAGTCTGTCTTGACAGGATGAATCATATACTGCACATGGGTGTGACGGTTGACAGACTTTACGTACTTTCACATCTGGCCAACTGCTGCATAAAGTGGTCATGGTTGTTGGATCATCTGTTTGGAAACGCAATATTCTCACGTTTCACCATCGGAAATGAGGTTTCAGACGCTGTGAGATGATCCAACAGGCACTTCACATGAAGCACAGTGAGGCTTTAGTCTGGTTGTTGACAGACCGTTCACTTTTATCATTGGGATAAACTCCCAGTGGTTTTGATCATTTTTAATGTTCTGGTTAGATCCTCACTTGGCTGGGTGTATAGAACCCTGTTCAATAATTCACTTTTTGCATAGATGGATTTTTTCATTTAAAGAATTAATCAGGACTTTAAAGCAGCACCATAAGGAGGTCTCACAGCCCTGGCGCATGTGTGAGGCAGGCTCGTAAACGTTGTTACGAAACATTGTATTTTGCCTGTGAAAGGTCACTTTTTTCTCCACTTGTGAAAATGTCACAGTTTGTGCTGACTACATGCGGCTCAGAGACACACATACTGGTGCGGCACGGCATCGTCTTGTGACAGAAATAAACATTATGCCTTTGTAAAATTTTACACAGTGCTATAATGGAGCAACAGTTCCCACAGAGCTCGCGGTCTTAAAGACAAGCCAAAGCACTTAGCGTTTAGTGGCAGAGCGAGGCCGTCACGCTGTGGGAGCAGGTGTGTTTTAGGACTCAATAACGTAGTGAAGATGAAACCCTGTAAAGCAGAAGGGTCTGAAGTGGAAGTGAGTAATAGGGAGAGTGAGCTCTCTGCACATCCCCTCTCAATTACATCAAGTGACCAAAGCATCTCCTTGTAAAATACAACTTTCCTGCCGCGGTCCTCCTTTGTGCTGGGTTATTTCTCCCAAAAGGAGATTAAATTTTGACTGAGGCTGAGGTGAATCTAGTTTACAGAGAGGGAAAAAGAGTGTAGCGTACTTCATCAACACTTCAGGTTGCTCTATTCGCAAGTAAATGAAACATGTTACACTGGTGGCTCTTTCATTGCTGGTTATATAGTTTTCAGATTAAAATGAGTTAATTTTTCAGATTATCTATAAGAGATGTCACATTATCTACTACACAGTTAATTAAAGGGGCTATATGTTAGTTTTCTCTAAGACTGAACACGTTTCTTGCTGGCATCATGTGGTGGTGAAAGAGGCTGACAAGAGTTTCAGCCATTGTCGTCTTTATAGTAGAAGAGGTTATAATGCGCCTTCCGGAGGGCTACATCTTCAGGGTAGATTGGAGGCTGCAGTGAGTCGCTATCGGAAAGTGACAAGACAGACTGGGGCTAGCTGGTTAGCGTGCTAGCTTCAATAGAAAAAAAAGACATGATAGAGACTGACTGTCTGGTAAGTAAACAGCTGATAATGCTAAGCAATATCAAAACTTACAAATAGCTCCTCTTAAACACGGTGTCGTCATACTTCACATTTGCTTCGGTGCTTTTTTTCTACATAATTCATGATGTTGGAGCAAAGCTTAGAGATCTCAGAGTTGTACCACACACTTTATTTATACACAACAGGAGCAGCGCTGAACTGCACATGAATAATATAAAGGCTCAGGGTTTCTTGATGGGTGTTTTCGTGAGTAATAAGCATGTTTGGGCTCACTAACCCTCTGCTTATTAAGCAGAATGTCGTTTAATTCTCAGCGCTAATAAAGTGAGATCTCCTGCTGCCGTTGTTTTTCATCGGAATCACACCTTTAGGGGCTGCATATTACAACAATCTCCTGTAGCCAGCATGTGCCGGCAGCACTGCTTTGAATTTCTCACATTATACACTGGAGCGCGGCACGTCCTGCTGGATCTCTCTATGTTCAGCTACATTTCCTGCGTGCGTGAGCATTTGAGACCTTGAGCGACGACAATTGAGGCCGGTGCAATCTGAATTTCAGAAGCAGCCCCTTTAAATCAGCCTGAGACGTTGCCTTTATCATGTGCCTTTGATATTACGCACAAGGCCACTTGATACTCTCCCAATTTCTTTAGAAGGAGCTCACTCTGAAGCCCAGTACAGAGCTGCAGCTACACACCCTGAATGCTTTGCTACGCACATGTCTCATTAATCTTTACTGTCATCAAGCAGTGATTACTCCACTGCAATTTAATTTCAATCACTTACACTGGTGTCTGTCTATCTATCTGTCTATCT
Source organism: Seriola aureovittata (assembly GCF_021018895.1). NCBI lineage: Eukaryota > Metazoa > Chordata > Actinopteri > Carangiformes > Carangidae > Seriola > Seriola aureovittata. The sequence continues at coordinate 5,073,230 of NC_079366.1, read as the reverse complement.
ATCTGTCTATCAGTCAGTCAGTCAGTCAGTCAGTCGGTCTGTCTGTCTGTCTGTGTCTGTCAGTCAGTCTGTAAGTCTGTCTGTCTGCCTGTCTGTCTATCTATCTATCTATCTATCTATCTATCTATCTATCTATCTATCTATCTATCTATCTATCTATCTATCTGCCTGTCTGTCCGTCTGTCTGTCAGTCAGTCTGTAAGTCTGTCTGTCTGTCTGTCTGTCAGTCTCTTTCTGTCTGTCTGTCTGTCTGCCTGTCTGTCTGTCTGTCTGTCTGTCTATCTATCTATCTATCTATCTATCTATCTATCTATCTGCCTGTCTGTCTGTCCGTCTGTCTGTCAGTCGTCTGTAGGTCTGTCTGTCTGTCTGTCTGTCTGTCAGTCTCTTTCTGTCTGTCTGTCTGTCTGCCTGTCTGTCTGTCTGTCTGTCTATCTATCTATCTATCTATCTATCTATCTATCTATCTATCTATCTATCTATCTGCCTGTCTGTCTGTCCGTCTGTCAGTCTGTAAGTCTGTCTGTCTGTCTGTCTGTCAGTCTCTTTCTGTCTGTCTGTCTGTCTGCCTGTCTGTCTGTCTATCTATCTATCTATCTATCTATCTTTCCGTCTGTTTCTGTCAGTCAGTCTGTAAGTCTGTCTGTCTGTCTGTCTGTCTGTCAGTCTCTGTCTGTCTGCCTGTCTGTCTGTCTGTCTGTCTGTCTGTCTATCTATAACTATCTATAATATCTATCACATTCATTCTGCTCAGATGATGATTCAGTGCTGCCCTTTCATAAAAGTAAAACCATCTCAGTCAGCTGAAGTGGTCTGTACTGGTTTGCTCTAAGACCCAGTCACTCCACTCCAGTTTTCTCCAAGGAACAAATCCCTTTCTCTCTCTCACTGTGTGTGTGTGTGTGTGTGTCAAAATGGCCTTTTCTGTGTCTGTGACAAGAGCTGAGCCACAAGTGTCACAAATCCTTCCAGCGTCTGCCTCTTCAAACACAAAGTGACATCAACATTATTGACGACACCACTTCAGCAGTCAAGGTCAAGGTCAATCAGCGCTCATCTCCTTCATCTCCCTCTCCCTGTCACTGTTGATCTGTCTCTCTCCCTTTTCACATGTGTGTGTGTTATCATCTTCCACTGAGCACAAAGAGCGAGCTTTTTTATCCAGTAACTGCACAGAAACAGGTGAAGCCGGAGGGGTGAAGCAAGGTTAGAAACATTACAGTAAGTAAACTTCTCATGAAATACATTCAGCTCATGAATTAAAAACCATATTTTCCCAAAGTTGAAAATCCCTTTTCTAAAATGCTGACACTGTGGCAGGTGCGCATTCATTTTCCTGAGAGGAGGACACACATTGTTGACACCCACATTCATTCAATTGACCGCGTGTCGTCTAGTCTCATATGAACTCATTGATCAAGGGTAAATGGAGACATGTCTGGAGGATGTGTGCTCCATGATGCCTGTTACGGTCATGAATGAATAGGTACCTGTGTAAGTGGCTATCGATTTACCTGTCACGAGATGCTGCCAGCGATTAGGGAAGAATCGCATGAACACAGAGGCAATTTACATATCTCTCAAACCTAATTATTGACAAAGCGGTTTGGTAGGTTTTAATAAGCCCGCTGTTGTCAGATACAGTTATGATTGAAAAGCTGCAATTAAGCATTTCTGTTGCTCCACCACACTTCTGCTGCTTGCCAAAATATTTCACAATGCAACAGCAAGCACAGCATGTAACAACACATGTGTTCATATTATAGTCTTTTATAAAAACGGCTGTGGTTTATGTACTGATGTATTACTTGTGGTCATTTTTTAAAAATCTTTCTTATTGGGGCGCCTCAGTGGCTCACATGGTAGAGCACGTACCACATGGGCTTAGTCCCAACCGCAGTGGTCATGGGTTTGAATCAGACTCGTGGACCTTTGCTGCATGTCATCCCCTCTCTCTCTCCCTGACTGTCCTGTCTGTCTCTACCTTCACTACATGAATAAAGGCAAAAATGCCCCAAAAAAATCCCTCTTATCACAGAAACCAAGGCTGGATTACCAACCAGGCAAGCTTTGTGACTTCCTAGGGCCCTGGATCTTCAGGGGCCTAAAAACTTAAAGTTCAGTTTATAGTACTTTCAGTTTTGTCTGGTTGTATAAGGATCATGTCTTTTTTGATTATACAGCTGGTCTAGGTTCGATATTAATACTGTGAATGTATCAAAGCACCCTTAGGCATGCCCTAAGCCCACCTGGACTGACCATCCAACCTTGTAGGATTTGGTTTCTCTGAGTGTTTTATTTTTATGTGATCCCACAGAAAACAGACACCGACCTGCTGCAGGACCTGCTCGAGCTCCACAGAGAAGCCTGAGGTGTAATATTTCATTGAGATGAGATAGATTTTGGTACTTAAAACCACAAATATATCTTCTTATGGGTACACTTCAAATAATGCATTGGAAAATAATGAAATATGAAGTTCTCTTAACGTTGCTGGATTCATGATGGACAGTTTTTAAAAATAAAATAGATAAATAAAAAAAATAAGATAAAAATTGAGCTGGTGACCTCCATTCTGCCTCCACGCCCCCAGACACTTTTCATTTTCAAACATGGAGGCCTCAACCCCAACTGATGCTGACTCAAGTGACAATTTATCAGATTTCACAAAGCTCTTTTTTTTTCACATACACAGTTGTTCTCCCAAACATCTATTTTTGAACTTTAGTGTGGAAAATCATTTGAATTTAAAAGTCTTGATCATTTGAGTCTATATTGTGTTTCTAAATAATCCACAATAGTTGTATCAATCAAGTTACCACAAACCAGTAAATTACCAACAGGTATGTACACACCGCAGTGTGTGAGAAAGGGTGGAGGGATTAAACAGCCTCCTCCTCATTTATTCTATTCACATTTTTTTTTTTAAATGTTCAAAATGTTCAAAAAAATTAAATTTTTGATTGACTTTTACAAACTAGATCCTCCAGTGTCAAACATCAGGTAAAATGTTTTTCTAAACTCATTTTACTTTTCTCAGCAGTGAAGAAAAATCTAACATGATGAAAGTAAAAACATTTTGAAATAAAAAGTCAATTAAATTCATATTTTACATATTTAAGCAGCACTTTTTAAATTTTAAATTGGTATAATTGCATTTTGTTTTATGGAAACACAGGTCTTAGCGGTGTAGGCTATCTTTTGGAAATGAAGAAGTTAAAGGTTTAGGAATTAAAGTGAGAAATTAAGGTTCATTTGGATAAAACCAACCTTATAGGAGCTAAAACGCTAGTATGGTCCTTTAAAAACAGCATCTCATCAGCGTGAATATAGAATATTGATCTGGATTAATTGATTTTTTTATTTCTCTACCTGAGTTTGTGCAGACCTTGAGATGAATGATTTCACATTTCTCTGCTGAATGAGAGAAATTCATGACAGCTGTTGAACAAATATCAGCCACTGAGCTGCGTGACTGACTGGATGAAGCGTTACGTGGACGTGGACATGAAACGTTCCATGTTGCTATGTGCCGTCTCCACGTGCATCATTCAACATGTTCCATATTTAAACATCAACAAACCAGAGTCTCAACCAGTGAAGAAAAAGAAGTTTTCACAGTTTCACTCGACGATTTCTCTCAAACAAACATCTCCAGTGTCGATTTCTTTCGACGTGACTTCTACCAAAGACCTTCTGACGCCGACAAAACAACTTCCACCATGGAAAATGTGAGATTTTAAGACGTTAGAAATACACAGTGTTTTGCCATTGAGACTGCCAGAGGCTTTGAAATATGCAGCCAGTGTGTGATGAAGGTGCTTTGTGGAGTGATAATAACTGAATATGAGAGTAAACACTGAAAAAAAACACGGTTTTATGAGAATATTTCTATAGGACTGGAACATATGGAAAAAAATATTCTCATAGGCTATATTTTAAGTTAGGCCATATAAATATATAATTACTCAGAACAATCAGCATATAATGAACGACATAGGCTTTGTATAAATGCAACATTAAGTCTTTAACAAGTAAAAATACATTAAAATTATTTTAATCCCAAACATTTTAACATTTTAACAAATGTATTTAAGGTTAATAATGATGGTCCATTTTCCTGCAAGGCTAACCTTCCTTGGTGTAATGCTGGTGTTGATGAGACCCGGGCCCAGGGCAACAATGATTTGGGCCCCTATTCAACCCCACTCTCTGTGTATTGTGTATGTGTTATTAGTCAATAATTAGTAATTCTGGCCTAAAGCACAGCTTCCTGCTTTGTCAGTGGGTAATCCAGCCTTATCTTATCACTTTGCTTTAGACTGTATCAGCTTCCTCACACTTATGCATCAATGTTTTAAATGGTAGAAAGTAACTAAGTACATGAAATCAAGTACTGTTAATAAGTACATATCTGAGGTACGTACACTTTATGTGAGAATTTCCATTTTAAGCTACTTTAGTATAATAGAAAAATCAGTTAGGATGTGTTATCATAAATTCAGCCCAGCTGTATGTAAAGTAGTTCAGATGAGCCCCACCTTTACCAGCTGCACCATTAAAGTGATGCTTAATACATCAATAATTATAATCCAGTAATATAATATTGTTCTGAATGGGGTCATTCTGCATAATGAGCAGTTGTACTTTTACCTCGGCACACTGTGATGCTGATGAAAATATTTGCGCTTATTTATTTGCAGCAGATTCAGATTATGAGACATTTTCAGGCAAAAGACCTTTTGCAAAAAACTGAATTAAATTCAATTTATTCTACATCACTTATTGCTCTTATCTTAACAGAACCTCACTTTCATATGATCAAAATGTATCAAAACTATTTTCTCTTACAGTCCTGTGTGTGGAATGACATATCGTCATGTTGTGAAAGTTTAAGTACATTGCTGAAGTAGTTGCACTTGGTTATTTTCAGCAGATTTTCATGCAGTATACTGTGTTATTTTTTTCTTATTTTTCTTTTTTCTTTCTTTCTTTCTTATTTTGCATGCAATTATGATGTAAATTTAATTAATTCTATATGACTTGTTCCTTTCATCTTAATTGAACCTTTCTCTGACATGTGTTGTTGCAGTGTTGTGAGCCTGTTCCCTTGGAAGAAAACACCCGCTGCAGGAAGAGGAGGAGGATCAGCCAGCTTCAGGACAAACCTGCAGGCTGCTGTAACAAGGTCAATACTCACATTTAGTATTTTTGAACACATTGCACATTGATAATGAAGATCTCAATGGATAGAAATGATCTAAAATTAAATATAAATAAATATACTCATATTGTCCATACAATTATCATTGTATATAAATGATTGTATCTGTAAACTGGACAAATGGACAATCTGTTAATTTGACACAGTCAGTGTTCTGCAGTGTATCGGGTATAAATTTACTGTTAAATCTAGTTTATTGGTAAACGTCTGCCAGACACTGACATCTCTCAAACATGAACCATGTGCTCCTCGGCCCCTCCAGGTCCAGGATTTCATTCCCAGGCCCCAAACTTCAAGCCCTCCTCCTGGCCTCCCCCAGGTCCTGGGCTTGACTCCGACTCCTCAGCCTTCCACTGCTTCTCCTGAACTTGTGCAGGTCCAAGTCGTCCTCCCCAAGCCTGAAACATCAACCGCTTCTCCAGACCTCCCTGAGGTCCAGGATGTGTCCTCCACTCCTGAGCTGAGCCCCACTGGTGTCCAGGAGCATGTTGTCCCACAGAGTGAGACGCCTCTGCTGATCCGTGGTTACTCTGTAGAAGAGTATCAGAAGATCTACCACTCTGTGGTGGATGAAAATCTGTGGTATGTTTGTGTCTCACAACATTTATGAAACTGTTTAATATGGAAATTTTCTCCATTATCAATATAAATAATAATTGAATTCTGCTTTATTTTGTCAAATAATAACAGCTTTAATCACATTCACCTTTATAATTTAATTATTGTGTCTCTCACTCTTCATAGGTACAAAAGTGCTCGTCCTCGGCCGTACAGACTCCGGCTTGGACAAAGGATAAAACAGCACCTGTGGGAGAAACTGAGCCGTCCACGAGTCACCATTCAAGAGAGAAGGGACGGACTCCTGAAAGTAAATGATTCAACTGGAGAAGGAATCTATCCAACTCTTATACATGAGGACATCTCAGGTGAACCGGCCCCACCGAGCCCTGTAGGAGAAAAGCAAGATGAACCTAAACATAGTTGTAGGAGCAGTTTTAGTTAGTGTTGGCAGATTATATTATTTTTATTATTTTTTATTTTGGCTTATGGGAAATCGGATGAACAATGAAAATTGCCATTACAATAGTGATGGTTGTATATAACTGTGAAGAATATGAAATCATATTGATCAAATACCTTAAATCACACAAAACTGTAAATAGATATTAGATTAGATCAAAGTTCCTTCAGATCATTCTCAGATAAATCAAACTCAATTTCACAAACAGTCAACCTGGAATGCAGCCTGAGCCTCCATCTTCATCTTACAAACACCTACGACCTCAGCCTCCACCTACAGCAGCTAACATCATCAGCCTCTGCAATGTTTAACATCAGCCTCCACCTCAGCCCCTCCCTGAACAGGGAAAGCCAGCAACAGCACCACCTTCCACCCAAATCCTCCAGAGGTCGATTGCAGCACCAGTCTGTGCCTACAGCCTCCACTCCACTTCCACCTGCAGCTGTTGCCTGTAAGATGACATTCAACCACAATTTAATAACAACTGTACCTTGTAACACACTTCAACAGGACACCTTGTATGTGCTGTTTTACTTGTTGTACTAATGTGGTGATGTTTGTCTTTGCTTTTCTCACAGTACCAGCCTCCAACTACAGTCTTTATCAGCCAGCCTCCACCTGCAGCCTCGTACATAAGAAAGCAAGCAACAGCTCCACCTTCCAACTACAGAGGGCCATTTGCAGCTACAGCCTCTCAATGAAAATGTCTCACATGATGATTTGACTTTTAACAACATTTATCGTACAATTGAACTGTGTTTTGACCTTTTGACCTTTCACAGTCCCTCAGTACCAGCAGCTCCACTCACAGCCTGAAGCCTCTTCTTACCAAACCCCACCTGCTCCTTCCACCCTCAGCCTCCACCTGCAACCTCCAACAGCACCGCCTCATCCTCCACCTGAAGTATGACATTAGATGACAGTTAGTAAGCTCACATTCAGTCACACGTGTCTCTTTAAAGCACAGTTTACAGGAAAACATAATATCTGGAGAATGTGGTTTTGTCTACAGGTTGTGCTGATCTTTGCTGCCTACAACTTTACTTTTCTCAGGACCTCAGTACCCACATCCAGCTGAAGAGCCTTTTGTAAACCAGCCTCTGCTCCAGCTGCCTCCTGCTCCTTCCAGTCTCATCCCCAGCCTCCACCTAAAGCCTCTGCAGGCCTGCTGCCCCTGTAGCCACTGCCTACAGCCTGTGGCAGTCACCCTAAGCCTCCACCTGCAGCTACTGCATGTAAACTAACATTAAGTGACAACAACAACTTTAAAATACATGTATGTAATTGTATTTTTTCACTTGGTTTCAGTGCAGCCACAAAATACACCTACATATTGTTTCTGCCCACAGCAGCTGAGCCCTCTGTATGCAAGTCCCGTTCACCAACTGCAGCCTCCGCCTCCACCTCTTCCTACCAGCTACAGCCACAGCCTCCACCTGCCTGACAGCTACCTGCCTCCTCAGCCACAGCAGCAATCCCCAGCCTCCACCTGCAGCTACTGCCTGTAAGTTGCAGCCTAAGGCCTTCCCTTTAAGGAGAAGAGCGAAATTCATTTGTGTAAGACAAAGGATAACAGACACACAAGGCAACATGAAAAAAGTCAAATAAAATAAACAAGTTAATGTAGGATAAAAGACGAAGTAGCAGAATAAAAGTTACAGCACAGCTACAGTGAAGCTAAAGACAGTAGCTTAATCCTTTATCTGATCTTTTAGGGCTTCAGTCTCAGCCACAGCCCCCATGTGCAGCTTCAGGATCAGCGTCACTATGCAGCAGCTATCACTATCTTTCACTGTTTAACCTCTCATGTTAATGATTTATTAAGAATTTCATTTCATTAAGATTAAATAATTTAAAGGTTTTACCTTTTTCCTAAAGGTTCTGTGACATGAATTGTTAACACTGATCAGGAATCAAGGACAATCTGTTCAACTACAGAATAAACAACATATTCATATACATGTGCTGCACAGCAACTGATCTGAGATGTTTCAGTCATGGTTTATCTCTGGCCAGACACTAAAAACAGGATGTAAATTTTGAAATGATTTTCAAAATGTATTTTCAAATAAAATTCTGCCATGTCTTCACAAAAGAAGAATTGAATCCTTTATAACCATTCACACTGTGGTCTTTGGCTTTGGAAAGATTTCAATGCCATGACAAGCACAAGCACAAGCACAAATAAAATCCCATTCACTTGGCAGCCAGTCTCAACCGCAGCTTCAACATCCAGCCACAGCCTTCACAATAAAAGCTCCAGCAGCACATGTCTGCAGCAGTTTCTGCCTGCAAACCATTGTCAGCCCGTCTCCACCTGCAGCCTTTTTTTTTTAAGAGGCCAGCTTCAGCCCCTGAACAGAGCTGCAACATTTAGTAAATTAACTAGTCAAAAGAAACTAGTTTGAATTATTTTAAGTCACTTTTTCAAGCAAAGACATTTGATGGCTCCAGGTTTTCAAATCTCAGACTTCACGGCTTTTCTTGCACTACATTAGTATTAATATTTTTGTGTTTTGGACTGTTTGTAAGACAAAAAGACATCTGTTGACATCACCTTGTGGTCTAGGATATTATTGATGGACGTTTTCAGTTTTCAGATGTTTTACAGACTAAATGATTAATCTGTGAATTAAAAAATACTAGACAATGGACATATATCTACTCCTGACTACTACTTCAGCCCCCACAGCTGCGACCAGCCCCAGTGTTTGATAATCATTTCCATCAGCCTTCACCTACAGCCCCGAGCTCTCGGCCCCGGCTTCAGTGTGAAGTCACATACACGCGTCAGTTCTGCAGCCTCAGCCTCAAACCAGCAATTCTTGTCCATCAGGAGCAGCCCCAGTGTCTACCTGCATCCCCCGGCAGCCAGTCAAATAATATTTAGCCTATCTAAACATCAACCTCCAGTGAATATCATTTAAAGCACACACTGCAGCAATCATCATCTTTTAAAGTTCAGTTTGGGACTTGATGGATTTACATTTCATATCCTCAGTCAGCCTTTGAGTTATGAAGGCTGAGGCTTTCACTGGACCTGCTCAAAGAGTAAATACTAATCACCAGCATGCAACAGAGTACAAAGCATTAATCACTGCAGCAGTGTTTTCATTGATATACTGTGAACCTTGGCTTGAAAACACCTATAGGGAACATGATTAAGGTTTACAGAGAATCCGGTCTTTATTGTAGACAAGAAAGCTGAGAATAGCCTTTTTATCTTCCTCGAAACTTTTGCTTTAGGGGGTTTCAGCTTCTAGTATCTATCTCTAAAACATTTCAAATCTTGTTGCACTTGATTTATGACAGTGGTAAGAGAGAAAGTTCCTGTATAATATGTATCCTTATGAGACATGAGAGCACAAGAGCAGAGGATTAATTCTCCATTACAGCTCTTGGGTCTCCAGTTTCCCTTCTTGAGAGGATTCACTGGTTGGTGCTGTTGGTGCTGGTGGAGGTTCACATGATAGCATAGCTTCCTCTCGTGAAACAGTCGCTTCCTCGAATCCATCCATCCATCCATCAGTGTCTGTTCTCTCTCGCTCTTTCTCTTGCCTTGTTGCAATCAATCCTTGGGAAAAGGACTTTTAGCCTTTTCCTGCCCCTGTCTTATTTGGCCTCCAGCTTCCAGGATCCAGCCCAGTTGATCATGTCACCTTGTTCCCTGCCTGACAGAATGGCGGATGAGGAGAAAAAGTAGACTAATCTTCTCTTTCCTCTCCCCTGTGTTAGCTATCAGCTATCCCAGGGTCCCCACCTCTATCACACCTAAGAGATTGGATTTATTTCCCCCCTGCAGTGGACACTGGGACCGGGAGGCGAGATGAACAAATTCAGTCGGATGTACCTGAGTTTCTTACACACCAGATTGCTCCTGCACTGTTAGTGCGGCAAGCCAAGAGGCTGAGGAGATGATTGCCGCACTGGCGAATGCACTGAGTGGGATATTTTCCTGCTCCATCCATCTGGTGTAGCATTTTCATGTTTTCTGATGAGCTGACAGCCCAAAGAAAGCTGTTAGTCATCTCAGCGCAGCATTGTCCTTTGTGCCCAAGACAGACTGTGTTGTGCTTGATTAAAGTCATTGAAGGCCTTAGAGCAAATCTCTTTGTTGACCACGAACAAACTAGTAAACATGTTGATTGTAGTCTCTCAATTAAAGGGCTCTCAGTAATGTCACGACCAACTGCCTGAGTGGGTCTATGCAGACTGGTGTTAGATTTTGACTCGGGGACAGATGGGACAGCTTTCTCTCTCTTTCAAAAACAAACCTTTAGCTCCTGCTGTTTGAGAAATGAGTGTGAAGCCTGACAGCAAAGGATGTTGGGGACAAATTACGTGTGAATACACTTTGTTCACTTGACTCATGCAGGTGCTGAGAAAACAAGGCTGTTGCACAGCAAACACCACCATGGTGTGGAAAAAGAACAAACACAACAAGTGGAATTGGGGAATTATGTACCCACTTTCAATTATTCATTCATTCATTCATTCATTCATTCATTTTTGTTTTGTTTTAAACACAGTATTTTTTTTGACAATGTGAGAAAAAATGTGTTCAATCTTTAGTGTTAATGAGAGTGACTATGAGACTTTGCTGTCCAGCTACGTCCACACTACTACGTTTTATTTTTAAAACTCATCTCTTCCCTTCTGCCATGTTTACTCCTGGCGTCCACACTGCTCTGGAGCGGTGAAAAACCAAGACTTTTGGAAATGCTGCTGGACCCTTTATATACAGTCTATGTGCTGGACCCATTTTAGTTTGAAAACTCCAGGGTTGCATTGTAGTTTGGAAAAGCAAAAACAGAGACCTTTGGAAACGATGATGTAGACATCCATGGTCGCTCCCTGATTGGGTCTAATCAGCCTCGATTACCAGTGGTGGATGTAACATGGAAAATGATTTACAAGCGTTACTGACCGTGTTGACTTTGCTAGCAACTGTTGTGCAGTTAAATTCTCCATTTTAACGCTTTGCTGTTCCTCATGCGTAGTATTTTGTGCAGCTAACTAACTTCAGAGTAGACAATCTGCTTCCTGTTTACAGCGGCTTGCACACGCTCAGTGCACTTGAATGGTCATGAATATATCCATTTTCAGGTGTGTTTAATGGACGGAGATTGTTTTTATTTTCAAATGCTGTGTTAAAATCAAAACGTAGCAGTGTGGGTGTGGCCTAGATGTCCCCTAAACACCTCACATTCATATCCATACAATTTACTGATGTTCCCTGAACACCCCCTATGCAGGCTGTGGAAGGGGCTGGCTACAGCACGCATCATCAGGGGCTCATTTAGCTGGGTTTAGGGGCAGCGACAGTGCACAATATAGTGTCTTAAAGGGAGATTTACGGGGGTGTATAGTTGTCGTCGCAAAATGTGCCAAAATGGAGGGCCATCAAGGGCCTCTTTTCTCCTTTGGGGCCCCAAACATTTGCCTGGTTTGTGTATCCTGGTGCCCTCCGACCACTTGTGGCATGGCAACAATCAAAATGCTGATATTATTTTATCCTCTGACAACATCTCATCTTTGTAGCAACTGAGTCACAAGTCTGAGAGCAGGTCTATGACTTAAACACAGCACAGGCTACTTTTACAACGCTCCCACATACAGTGAGGGTTTTAGAGCAGCTGCTCCCCTGCTATTTTTGATGGATGCAGCTTTCAGGTGAACTGGCTCAGGGTACAACACATCACACAGACAGGAGATGCTGCACACGTCTTCACTTGGCTATCAAAATAGCCATGGTCCATAGACTTGATACTGCTTTCCCATTACCTGTGGAAATAATGAAATAAACATGGAATACATATTCTATACAGTGCAAGATTACATAGATGTTTGATTTTGAATGATGTTTCCTTGATTTATTCTTCTAGTCACATTTCATAAAAAACTCGGATGCAGTTGACTACTTTTCATTGAAATTGACTGTAATAATATGTTTGTTTCATGCGCACAGTCTGGACATCAATCTTTTCAGAATCATTTTACATAAAATAACAGAAAGATAAAAAACAAAACATAAAAAGCAAAAGCCCCTTGATCAACTATTACGTCTGTTTTACATTTGACATTTTCTAAAACAAAAAAGTTTTAGCTTTATTGAATTCATTGTGTCACTTAGGTCAACATTTGTTGTACATAGATAAACAGACTTGAGAATTTTTATATTTACGGCACCTTCACTCCCTCCTGCAATGTAAATATTGATTTGAGTTTAAGATTCAGATTTAGGCCTCCATGAGGATATATCATGAGATCCTGGGATTAGCAAAATTAATATTTAATAATTCAATTAAACCCAGATAACAGCCAATAACAGGCTAAAAAGGCATATAAATATTGACCTCTTATGCTCAAGTTAATATGTTCCTAGACTACAGTATATTAATTCTACTGTGTCTCAGTTGTTTAAGCTATCAATTATTTAAAAGGTAGGTAAATCCGGGATACTTGTTTTAAACTCTGAATATGAGGAAATGTGAATATCAGTGTTTGTTTGAACGAACAAAAAGAGAAATAACAGATCAAGCCAAATATCTTGTAAAATACGGCACTATTTATTTTCATTGGTAATGGTAATGAGCGAACAAAACAGTCTGATACCTTCCTCAGATATTACAGATGTAACTTCTTATTTGAAGTGTCTGACTATGACAGCAAAATAAAAGTAAAAATATATTCAAGTTTTTTGTTCTATGATGCTCTTCTTCTTCTCTCAAGTTCTACTGCTGTTTGTGAGTCCTCAAAGTTTTTCATTGTTTCTTTAGTGGGAACATTAAGAATCAAAACAAAACAACATCAAAACAAAGTCACAATTCCATGAACACACATAAAATGAGCTTGTAACATTGTTTTTGTGGCTGTCAGAGAAGTGACACAATAACACAATACCACCACAAATAGCCTCAGAAATGACCATGAAGTTGAATCCACACATACATAGTATCAACATAAATTGCACAATACAGCCTCACAAAGCCCCACTGTTGCATAGCATTAGTGTAAGGGGTGTTCACATTATTGTGTCCAGCCCTTCTGTGAGGTACGTCAATGGTACAAGAGAATATAAAAATCGCTTTTACTACACTGGAAGTCACACACACAGTATATGGAAATATGAGCTTGATGTAGTTCAGAGGAGTGTTGTAGGCTCAGAAAAGCAGGGCTTATCGTGGAAAGCCTGGCTTGAGTGAAACTAAACTAGAATCAAACTCTTCTTCTTCTAGGTTGAAAAGTGAAGTAAGTGTGGCTTAATTGCCTATTGTGATTATCAAAACACTGCTCAGATGTGCATGATTTTCACTTATTTTCGACAAAATAATATGGTCAAAATGTAAATAGACATGCAAATTTTCAGTATGGTGATTGGAATATTCATAACATTTAAGGCTTTTCATGGGACTCAAAAAACCCAAACAAACAACAACAAAAAAACAAAACAAGGCAACCACAACGACAAATACATTTAAAAATTTCACAAACATTTAAATTGAAAGAAAATGGTAAACCTGGTCTTTTAGATTGACACTTGTGAATAAAAATACTCATTAATATCATTAGCTACATTCACAATAAAAACGATATTTGGAGTCCTTATTTTTCACATATTTCGCCAAAAACTTTAAATTTAAAATTACAACTATTGAAGAGATAAGTGAGTAACTCTGGTCCGTTGACATCAAAGAGAGATATAAAAACATATAAATATTTTTTGTTTTCCATGGAGCGTGTGCGTGTGCATGTGTGCGTGCGTGTGTGTGCGTGCGTGCGTGCGTGCGTGCGTGCGTGTGTGTGTGTGTGTGTGTGTGTTTACATTTTGGTGTGTGACAGCCACGAACAACGACGGTGACGTTTCACGACAGTCTCGCCGCCCCAATAGTGCATTCTGGGTCCAACCCAAGATGGCTGCGCCCTTGCAGAAGTGCTGAAGAAGTGCTTCTCCGGAGAAATTCTCGGGATTTTATGTGATTTCCGCCAAAACTATCCCACCAGATCAGCTCCTCGGGTCGCTGGTTTGTAGAAGAAGACCTGAGGACCCAGTCATCAATAAGTGTGGCCGGTGCTTCGTGTGGCTGTGGCAGACTGTCCGTGTGAAGATGGGCCTCGTCTCCAGCCCCTTCCCATAGCGAAGAGCCGTGGGGAGAGGAGCCGCAGATTCCCCTGCAAACACGCACCCGTCCAACTCGGATTTGACGGGTTTGACATACTGTACAGGCTGTGGACGCTGCCCTACAATTTTCTGACCAGGATTGTTTGTGCGACTGTGTCTGTCATCGTCCGGAGGCGGAGAGGTTCCCCAGCCCGGGTAGATAATCCCACAGCACCGAGGTCTGCAACTACACGCTCCACCGCCACTACCAGCGCCATTTGTGCACATCTGCTCTGTCTCAATTATCTCTGTGCTCAGGTTGTTTCGCAAGATACGCAGAGAAAGGCTTTAAATAGCACTCGCTTCTCATGTAGCCAGCCATGTAGACAGCTGGCTTTAGGGAGAGCTGTCAAATTAGCCGCGTTAGCTTGGCTAACAGTTAGCTTGCTGGCCGGTGTGTTTGTTAACTGTCGTGCCAGGTGCTCCATGTGAAGTCAGGACTGACACAGCCAGGCCGGGTTAACGTGACTACAGATGCACATAACCCATAGTTCCTCTCCTGTGGCCAGCTAGAGCCCCGTCATGACACCATCCAGGTGTTGCCTTCTGTCCGAGTGTAAAAACAACCTTAATACCACAGTAAGGAAAGTTAGGCAGCTAGACAGCTAACAGTAAAGCTGAGTCTGTGTTTGGTGCCAGTTGTTGCTCAGGCTTCATTCAAACAGGAGAGGTTTAAACATGACTCATAAACATCATCATCCCATGAAGTAACTTTTTTGATGAAGGTCATAAACTGTCATTTTTCCACAGCCAGTTGCAGTGAATGCATCACCACCTTGACATTAGTAGAAACGGTGTTAAGAATGGTTTCCACGGCAACAGTGCTCAGTTCCAAGAGAAAGAGTTGCTTGTGTGAAACATCACAGCTGCATGGAAAGCCCTTTAGGTGGAAGTTAGGTCATGACTTGTTTGACATTTTTTGATAATAATCACAATATGATACTAGACCTACTTTTTTGATACCTTCCTGTGAGGATCAAAAATTTTAAATCTAAGTGATGCAAGAACAAACAAGATTTCCATAGTAAATACAGCAGTCTGACTGTGTCTTGTCACTACTTGATATTTTTTGATTTTGTTACAGAGATATTTGTTGGTACCTTAAAAACACTGACTTGTGATACTCAGCCCTATTGTGTAGATGTTCTGTTTTTACTGCCTTATTTATGATTTTTGGCCCACCACCACATTTACGCATGATGATAGCGTGGCTGTTCAGACAGGTTGCATATATTACGAAATATCTTCCTCTTGCCTGATGGATGGAACTCCTGCCTTATGAGGAGAAAATTACTTCAGCTTGTTTCCTCCAAGTGATGTTTAAAAGAATCAGTGCAACTGAACTCAACTGTCATTTTAAGATTTCCCTTAAACATGCAGCACAGCAGTTAAGTAGTAACTCAAGTGGCTAATTTGAACCTGTTGATGTTAATTAGTATGGTTTCTTATCCTTTCGGAAATTCTCCTAGATAAATACAACCACAACAGAACAAAAGGCATTATAAAGACAGACATTCAACAACAAAGTGCTCCACAGCAGCATCACCAACAATCAGGAATTAGGTAAAACTAATGCAAGTGACACAATCCTCATATCTCGAGCATTTGTTTAACAGAGCAATGCTGGAAGAGATAAAGGACCTCTGGGCACAGGAAAGTCTGCAAATGTGGTACCCTCCACCTCTGAGCAGATGGTAACAACTTGTATTCACCATAGAGAGGGTGTGATACATCACGGAGAATTGCCTGCACTTACTTGTCATCCTTCACCCGCAGTGTTCCTAGACATATTAACAATCTTATTGAGTTTGTTTATATGAACTGCAGGCAGTGAGAAATACCAAGCGATAAAGCAGAAAGTTAGAATAAAAGAAAACCATTATATGTCTGTCCACTCCAAACTGTGGAAGCTTCTTTATGAAGGACAGTCGTTGTGATCCTTTCCTGTAAATTGAATCCCATAAAAGTTTTTCATCATTTACTGTCCCTCCATATTTATATTCATTTACACCTTTAATCCAGTCGCCATTAATAGCTATGTGCCGGTGTGTTCTTCTGCTCGCTCTGAAAGCAAGAATCGTTTCCTTAGTTTTCTTGGTATTAAGCTGAAGGAAACTAGCGTGACACCAATTAACAAATGCATCCATGATGCTTTGTTCCATCCTCAGTGAAACCAACAATCACTGTATCATCTGTAACTTCAACACTGAAAACAGGATGAGTTAGCCCTACATTCATCTGTGTAAAGAGTAAATAGCACTGGAGAAATGACACTCCTTTGTCGGGGCCCAGTGTTGGTAATAACAGGGGGAAGACATTGCAGCATTAACTCTGTCACACTGTGATCAATCAGTCAACAAGGTCTCCACCCATCTGATGATTCTTTTGTTTACTAACTGTAACACTATTAAAATCTACATGATGTGTGGTGTTATTTTCAGTCACAGAACTCCATCACATCTTTGTTACTAACACCAGCCTTCCCCCGCAGGGCCCTGATGAAAATGGACTCAGACTTGCTTCATTCACCGGCCTTGGGCCTGGCTGAGGAGGAGGAGGCCGACATGAATGACTGGAAGCTCCCCCTGGCCTTCATGAAGAAGCGGCACTCGGAAAAGATTGAGGGCTCCAAGGCCTTGGCACAGAGCTGGAGGATGAAGGACAGGGTAAGTTTACTGCTCATGTAATTCAGGAGGGTAGGGATGCTCCCTGTGCTGAGCTGTGCTTTGAGGTCATTTGGGCGGCTCCTCTTGTCTTGTCCGCAGCAAAGGATTTTATTCAGGCCGGCATCATACAGTAAAATGGTATTCTAACAGTCACCATGATACTTTACGAGATCATAGCTGTTTCCCTCTGTTTTCAGTCTTTATGTTAAGCTAAGCTAAGCTAGCTAGCTGCTGGCTGCTGTCTATAGCTTCATATTTGCAGTGTAGACATGAGAGTGATATCAATCTTATCATCTATTTTGTCATCATTTCCTAAACTACAACTTTAACTTTAATCTCCTACCAAAATGTGTCTGGTGGATGGCTTGTATTGTTACCTCCAGGAAGACCTAGGAGGTTATGGTTTTACCTGTTTGTTGGGTTGTTGGTTTGTTTGTCAGCTTGTTTATGCAAAAAGTACTGAGCTGATTTACACCAAACCTGCTGGAGAATTGAACATTGGCGAGGGAAGAATCCACAGAATTTTGAGGCAGATCTGAATAATTTCCTATGAATTTGAACGTAGGTGCTCAGTAGCTGTGGCACCAGAATGGCAAGATGACAGAGGTCGTCCGTTGTTGTACTTGGCTGTCATTGGTGCATTAAAGGAAAAGGCGGTGTTTGGGATTGGTCATTTAGCCATCAACCGGTTCTTAAAATTTCAGTTCATTAAAGAGACAAATCCAATGCACCAATGCTACACACTGTGCTTTGAGAGGACATCAGTCTTTAAACAGCCAGGACACAGCAGCAAATCACTGGCCACCCTCGTCTTTATTATAGTGCCAATTCATTTCATGCTGCTGGAGGCTACCCATGCTATGCTTTGACAGGAGAACCCTAAAGCTTTCCCTCATGAACGGCCACGGTGTGTGTCAGCTCTCGTAAAGCTGTCGTTTGATCCACTGCAGTGTTGCCAACCTGGTTACTTCATTGCCTCGTGGCTACAGAGCAGTACGGCTATAATGATGGCAAATGCCATGTAGTCATACATAACCCTCACAAACTCTGCCCCAAATGAAAATTCAACACCTCGCTGCTGTTAGGACATCAGTGGAATTACACCACAGCGACTGTGTCAGGCTTCAGGGAAACGTTGAATAAGAAGGCGTCATTAAGTGTGAGGCTGCTATTGATTTAAAAGAGGTGAGAGGGGCTGG
Source organism: Seriola aureovittata (assembly GCF_021018895.1). Classification (NCBI taxonomy): domain Eukaryota; kingdom Metazoa; phylum Chordata; class Actinopteri; order Carangiformes; family Carangidae; genus Seriola; species Seriola aureovittata. The sequence goes on along the minus strand of NC_079366.1, from coordinate 5,054,959 downwards.
CTGGAATGGGCGTTGCTGTCAGAAAGTCATGCTAAATTGGCTGTGTAACATTTCATTTTTCATCACTTAAGCATTTTCAGGCCGTAGACCCTCATTTGTACACTTGTATGAAGAATGTGTCCTTTCACATTTGTGGTTCAGAGAGCTGCAGCTAAAGAGAGCTCACTGTGTTTTGAATGGTTTGGTGTCAAATCTATCTTTTAAGATTGCAGTAGCTGAAAAAGGATGGATTTAAGTTGTGTTTTTCTGTAGCTTCATGCATTTCTTTTCAATTGTTCGTGGGTGATCACTTGCCTTGTAATTGTTTTGGCTGATTTAAGCTGGCGGACAGGATCTGTAGCAGTTCTGATATCGAGCGAGTCGGTATGAGAAGAGTTAAGCCTGGTGAGAGAAGCGTGCAGCGTGAGGCTCAGAGTGGGCTGTAAATGATGTTCTGCACTGTGGGAAATCAGAGGTCTTGCTCTTGGAGAGAGAGACACACACACACACACACACACACACACACACACACACACACACACACACACACACACACACACACACACACACACACTCTCTCTCTCTCTCAGTATGAAGACAGGAGGAGAGGGGGAGGCTGTACAATTACAAGGCCCATTGGTCAAAATGGTGTGTTTATCCCCCTGTTGGGCCAATGACAGATATCGAGTTGTGTGTGTATCTCACTCTGTGTGCAGCATGATTGTGTGTACGCTAGCTGCACCTGCCACGTGGAATCATGATAACAGTGCTCAGACCTACTGTGTGAAAGCCTTTCAGTACAGTTAAGTCCAAGGTCTGGAGCAACTAGATGAGTTAATGTTAAGTTTGTGAAAAGTTGCCCAATTTTTAACCTTGTTGTCATGTCAATATGATGTTTTTTATATAATACAAGACATATCATGAGCAAAATAAACAGTCAACACCATGACTGAATATTTTCACCTTGGAACTGCAGTGAACCAATGACAGTCTCATAAAAACCTATTCAAACAGCCAGGGATTCATACATCACAAACCTGCGGAACCAATCCCGTCAACTTGTGGGGATAGGGGAAACCTTGTCAGTACAGAGAGACAGAGTTAGCATTAGCACAACCACTAACAGTGTGTCAGTTACTGCCAATTACAAGCTAAAAAACAACATAAACAAATAATAATGCTAACTATGCTGACAGTTCTGATACGTCTGCTAGCTGCCGATTCTCTCAACAGACTCCTCATCTGAGTCTGGGTCTGACTGAGGCTCGAACATGTTGCTGAGTCTCTCTGATGTTTCCTCCTCTAACCATCTTGATACTCTCTGCTCTTTCACCTCACAACATGGAGCAAGCAGCAGTAGTGGGTGAGGCCTGATCCAGAATTTCTCAATAAGGAAGAGTAGATGCCTCTAGCCCCAGTTTTCCATGTTTTTACACTTTTGATGTGTGAAAACCATGTTAAACAAAATATTAATCGTAGCGGAGTATTTTTTTCTTAGTTCAAAACAGGAGAGGAACTGTAATGGTCTTGGACTAATTTCTGACGTTAATGTTAAAATCGGTAAAAGAAGGTAAGATCAAACGGTGCGGTTGGACCAGGTGGAAATATTGAATGAGTCGGATTAGGTTTTCATTGATTTCACATGAAATAGAGTCAAATTCATTTAATGAGCAGATGCCTGTTTTCTGGTTTATTTTCACTCTCACACTCGGGGAGAATGTAGTTCATGACACCTGTGTTGGTAATGAACAAACTTGAACCTCGACCTGAGGAGATAAGTGATTGCAGCGCAGGCTTAGACCATCATTGATCCATAGGTGGTTCACTTGTTCTTAGCCTGAAAGCTCACAAACACCACCTGGAATAATCATAGTTTGTAACAAAGTCAAAAGCTGGAACAGAAATAACAGTAACCTTGTCTATGTAGCCTGTATCAATAATGATAATGTATTATACTGCCGATACCTGCATAATGCATTATAAACATACACTGTAGGACTGCGTCATTGATTCTTGTGTTATGACTGAGAGGTTGGGGTCTTTAGGGAGTCTGCGAGTTTTTGGAACCGGTGTGTTATGACCATTAATGGAGTTGTAGTGAAGGCACTTCCACACTGGCTTCATCCCTGTGTTGTGGGGCTGAAAGTCTCTTCCAACATGCTTGACGTCGTACAGTTTCATGGTGCCTTTTGACTGTTATTGTGCCATTTATTATGAGGGCTTACAGCAGCTCTAAAGATGCATTATGCACATTAGAAAAAACACAAAACAGTAGAAATAAGAATCATGGAACACGTTAAATCAACTTCCTCAGTCAGATGCTGTAACACAAGACTGTCAAAGCTTATTACTTCAGTTTTGTATATTCTGTAGATAAAAAATGTGTTTGTGGTTCAGATGTTGTTTCCGTTTTCTTTATGTTTACTTCAGTGGCGCATGTTTTTTGTAATTACAAATGAAATGAACAGATTAACGCCTGCTATCTTTAATTAGCGATTCGCCAGAGTGGGCAAGATCAGGCCTTTTTCACAACAGACATTTCAACTTGTCAAAGTAACACAAGCGCAGGTGTTAGTAATAAACAATAAGGCATGACAGTGTGACAGAGAGCCATCGTGCACAATACCATGACCTTGAAACTGGAGCAGCTAAACAGAATTCAGCCGTCAGTCATTTTATTATTTACACCTGTACTTTTTACACTGTGCCATCTTCAGTGGAAAAATCCTGTTTGTAGTTATGTATTTAAATAATGCCTGTTAGCTTTGGGCTTAATAAATGTGCCGTTTTATCATAAAGCACCAAACAGCATCAGGGCTTTAAACATTATTCTGAATAACAGATAACCTGTGTCAGAGCTGGGTGTGAGTTGACCTACCTCGCATGCACAGAAACTTTTTTTGTCTCCCCAGTTACTATTATACTTCACCATCCCCTGTGGAGCTGTAAGCTGCATGACGTCAGAGTGGCTTGATGCAAACATGATGCAAACTTTATGTGCAGCCCTTCCTAGTCTAACATTGTAGCCTCTTTAAAAACCCTGCCAGCGTCCTGTCTCCCTCTGATGCCCATTTGTCCCGGCACCATATCCTGTTAGACACAGAAATGCCGTCGTTGAGGCTTATTTTTAGGAGTCTGTGTGTACCGGAGCTGAGTTTGTTGAGCGTGAAGGTGGATCAGACTGATTTGCCTGCCAATAATAAATGGACAGGAATTGTGTGGAGACAAAGGGACAGTGTGGTGTATGTATAATAGACAAAAGGTCGGTGGTAAGACATACAATATGATTTGTGCTGCATTGGACCAACGTGCACTAAGGAAGGTCAGGGTACTCTGGGCTGGACTTTTTAAACACCATGTTTTTAGCATTTAAATCAAATGTAAGCAGGAGAGCATTTAACACATCTAAGTAAGGCAGGTGTGTAAGAGCAGGATGAATGGATCCAAAGTATCAATTACAAAATACCACTCACTGTTTAACTTGCAATAAACAATTTGTTTGCAAGGTTTCGGTGCTAGATCTTCGTCAGGCAAATGGTTTTTGACAATGAGGAGCCATCTGAAATAGGAGTGGCTGTAAACCGGCAACCAATCACATCAAACCACATGCAATAGAAAGTAACAACTAACTCACTATATACCAGTTTTTAGTATCATATGAAGGGATAAAGATTAGAAAGTCCCATGCAGTGACAAATAAGTGTACCCTTAAATTTTTCACCTTGAATAGGTAAATGACTATGAAATGAATGTTTCAGGTGCATAAACTACATACAGATCCTTTTCCAAATGTTATATGTTACATATGTAGATTAAACTGTAAGGATTTATACATGTTATGAAAAACAGCATCAATAAATTAGTAAGCCTAATAAATAAATAAGATCTCTGGAAGTTCAAGTGGGCAAGAATACTGTAGTCACTAAGCAAATGTATCTCTGTCGTATCATGTCTGCTAGTAGGTTGTTATAAAAGGATCCTCCAGGCCCCAGAAAGATAACTTCAGTCAGAAACATGCACATCTTCATCAGGTTACATTGGTAGGTAAAACCGACGATGGCATATAGAAGAAACATCAGTCTGAAATGTACTTCAGCCCACCACAATACAAAATGTAATAGAATGTAATAGGAGTCAAGGTCAAATGTAAGCACCATAAAATGAGAGAATCAAAGTCTAGAACAAGTAATATTTATATTCAGTATAAGATAGAAATGTTTGTGACTTCATTTTTTTGGAAATTACTTTAATGAACTTGAACTTTATTTTGATCACTCTAATGAGGCACCTGTAGCAGACAACATACTAACACACATACTGTAGAGTTACTGACCTCTCCAGTGCTCCTGACTTTAATTAAGAGTCCCACGAGGCTCTGTGCGCACGCCGACTAATAGTTCCTAGAATAAAAAGATTCACAGCATCACAGTCATTATGGGAGGCAAATGCCAGCTCTAAACAAAGAATGTGCAGAGAAAAACACTCATTATTATTATGAAGAATGACAGCTTGAGTCACAAAGAAATTCCAGGAAAAAAAATCAATTAAAAGTCTGAAATGTAATCTTTACACCCTATAACATATGTACTCACCAGAGATAAAAACATTATGGTAGACCTACCGTATGTTAAAAACATTTAGATAGTGTTCACGTCAAATGACACAATAAGACACACACTGTTGTCTGCTACACGGTCTAATGAGTGTGGAGAAGATCAAAGGTCATTTCCAACAGGATAAAAGTCTTTTCCAACGCTGATGGGAATGTTATTAGTTCATGGTCATAAATCAAAGTGCTGGACCAAGTTAAATTGTGACCGGCTGGTGGCGCTTGAAGAAAAGTCAGAGGATCATCAAGGTTAGTAGGATTGACCCTGTGGGGTCCATGAATGTCTTTACCAATTTTCATCGACAATCAAGTATTTGTTGAGACAGATAAATAAGCACACTGGTATTGCTGTCTCTAGAGCCACGTAGCCATGTTGCTAGTATGTTTTCATGGATTTTAATAACCTGTTTATAATAGGGGTTTTAGATTATCCAGAACATGTGCATGTGAACACTACACTCACCAAGCACTGCACACCTGCTTATTCATGCTGCCATTCGTCCTGCCAATCATGCAGAAACAGGTCAGCGGCTTCAGTTATCAAACATCAGAATGAGGGAAAAAAAATGTGATCTCAGTCACTGTGGCGTGATAGTTGGTGCCAGACGGGATGGGTTGAGTATTTCTGAAACCTCTGATCTCCTGGGATTTTCACACGCAACAGTCTCTCCAGTTTTTACTCAGAATGATGTGGAAAACAGAAAAGAAACATCCAGTGTGCAGCAGTTCTGCGATTAGAAAGATCTTGTTGAACAGTCCAGGTTGATGGTGGTGGTGTAATGGCGTGGGGAATTTTTATTTATTTATATTTATTTTCCTTGTGCATCCTTTTCTGGCCACAGTTTACCATCTTCTAACGGCCACTTCCACTATAGGAAGACGCACCATGTCACAAAGTGAAAGTCGTCTCAAACTGGGTTCATGAGCATCATAATGAGTTCAGTGAACTTCAGTGGCCACAGTCACCAGATCTGAATTCAATAGAAGACCTTTTGAATGTCGTAGAACGGGGAGATTAGCAGCTTGAATGTGCATCTGATAAATCTGCAGAAATGATGTTAAGCAATCGTATTGACATGGGGCAGAATCTGAAAGTAAAGTTTCTTGAGGAGTCAATGCCACGAAGACCTGAGGCTGTTTCGAGCGCGACCAGATGCATTATATCCTAGTTAGTAAAACATAAAGTAAGGTGAGAATGTAAAGCTGATTACACACTGAAATGAAAGTGAAAGTCTGACAGCGGGGATGCAGATAATACATTTTATTATTCTCTTCCATTAGTGGTGATCAAATGACAAAAGCAAATGTATACAATGCACTGTAAAATCTGGACACCATAACACCGAAAAAAATCCCACTGATCACAAATTCTATTCAGAAATGTCAGACTTTAACCTGTAATTAACAAAAACAGAGGAAACATACATCATGACATAAAAATGCCAAAAACACATGAGCTCATACTATCAGAAACCTTGATACTGTTGGAATCGTTTGTACAGGGAAATGAAAAACTGGGTTTATATGTTCCATGTAGTGGTCGTATGATAAACCCAGAATAAAACAAAGTCCCCAAAACAGGGACTTTTGGACTTGTCTTTAAACACACTGACTTTTTCTCATTATCAGACACACTAGCTCAACAAGGCTTTACTTTGACAATGCGTCACTGTGTCCTACATGATATTCTATCAAAACATTTTAAGTATGTCCCGTTAGTCGCCTAGTTAGTGCTTTCATTTTCCCTGATGCCGACAGCACTGTTGTAATTAACACAGTGACAGCACATTGTTGTTGAAACACTTTGTTACAGCAGAATGTTGAATTGTCAAAACAGTTTGTAGCTGTGTGTGTTTGTCATTGTGACCACAGAGTTGGACTCACAAACAGCTGAAGGCAGTCTTTATTTTTTTTTCCAAACAGAATTTTAACTATATCTGAATTTTCTTTTGATAATTTATTATCAGGTCGACATCATACATGATTATTTGAGACAGTGTGAGCCACTGTGGCTTCCATTAGCTGCCAGATGACGTGTATCATGCACATTTCTCGACAGCTGCTGGTCACACACATCCACAAGACTTTAAATTAAACCAATATTTTCCCCTGTTTGGTTTCACACATGCACCGCCTTTCTGTGTTTTTCGCCTTAGGAGTAATGAAATCAATAAGTAATCAATAATCAATACCCAAGCTCATGTAATGTAATGTGGAAATGAGGCAGGTGGCCGGTACTGCTTTATCTTCTGCATCATTAGTTGAATTCAATCAATGTATACAGTTCATTAGGCAGCATATAGACTTTTCGGCCATGGAAGCATGAAAACAAAAGATGTTTGCAAGGTACAATAAATAATTACATGCTAGTGATTTTATGTCTTTGTTGAGTTAACCATAGTGAGTATGTGGGGAAACTGGACATTCAAAGCTTCCACCCTTGTGACTCTGGCCTCGTTCTGAACTCTGAGGCTGTCGCAAGCTGCTGTTTATCTCTTCTTCGTACGCTTTTGACATAGTTTCTTTTACACCTGTGGGATTTCTGGATTTCCAAGAACTTTCTTGTATCTTCACAAACAGGGTTTTATCGAGCCCATTAGTTGCAAGGATATGACTTGGTCTCAGTTTACATCATCTTTCATTTCCTCTTTGCATTATTGTAATTAGTGGAAGGATAATGCTGATGGTTTTCATTGGGAATGAAGATAAATGTGCAATAACCCTGCTTGTCTTCTGGTAGAGATGGATGTAGAGGCTGCGGGAAGTGAACAGTATCATGTAGAAAGTTGTTTGAGCGTTTCTGCACGCATCACCTGTATCACAATCTTATACTTTTTTGTATGTTTTAAGTATAGACTGTGTACATTGTCTTAACTGAGGCATTATTTTGCTTTTCAAACCCAGTTTTATATTTTTCATGACTAAGGGACCAGAACTGCCTCATAACCCCTATGTTTGTTAGGATTAAGATTCAATGAGTACAGCACAAGGAAGATGTTTAAGAGCATTTTAAACATCTTTAAGAGCGCAAACAGTGAAACCTAAATAATCTGCTAAAGTTTTGAAGATTACTGAAGTCATTCCATGTATTTTAATATGTAACTATATGATAAATGAGTAAGGTGTTGCTGGGAACACAATCCCCCCACCCTGGATAAATACAGGTTACTTGAGCAGACAGAGAGCAAATATTAGGGCTGAGCATTGGCAAGAATCTGGCGATAGAACACGCACCATGATGCAGGCGGTTACGAGTCAGTACATTGCAATATATTGTGACGCTGTAAGCACAGTGATGCATAGCGATCTAATTTTAAGGAACATTTACATAATATAAAGAACACAACACCATATGAGTGAAATATGAGTAAAAAGTTTCCAATGGGATATATTACAGAAGCCTCCATTCCCCACAATGCTGAGAACGTGTATATTTTTCAGTGTTTCCCACAGTTTGAGAATTTACTTGGTGGGTGGTGTGGCGGCTTGTGACCAGTATGCATGCAGAGACTCATGCAGTTTAGAGTGGGAGGGTATAAACTGTTGCTACAATGAGCTACAATGTGCACGTGTCCCCTGATCACCTTACATGCAGACTGTTGGTAGATGCTAGCTTGGCTAGTTAGTTTTAAAAAAGTGAAATAAGGCGTTCTGATGTTTTACTTATCTCAGCTTAAACTGAAAACTTTTATCTCCCTGTCCAGACCGCAGAGGTCGAGAGGCCTATGTTTTGGAAAAGCTTGAGCCTCTTTGCAAATAAATCAGGTATTGACTGAGTTATTTTGGTTGCATGAGTTGAGGTCGTTGTTAAATTTGGTGTGTGAACTTGTCCAAAGTGGGTTGAGTTAGCTGTTCTGTTAGCTGCTCTGTTAGCTGTACGTCAGAATATTTTACCAAGTGTTCTCTCAGGTTTGTTGTGTTCTCCTTAGTGCCTTCTTTACTGTGGAAGTCATAGTGAGCCCACACTTCAGCGCTTTACGCTGTGAATATTCATGCATTAGGCCTTAGTAGGACCAGTAATATCTGCAAACTGCTCCTAGAAAAAATGCTAATTTTATAATGGTGGTATACCCTGGCTACACTATATGTTGCAAATCAGCTGTTCCAAGAGACAGTTTACAGGAGAAACTACTGGCCCATACGTGGAAGGTGAGAGAAAAAATGTTTTCGTGTATGGATGGACTAAGTAATAGTTCTCTCAAGATGCATAGTTACGTAGTTGGGACAGTATTGATTGCAAAATCTGTATCTCTACTGTGGCAAATGTAAATTTCATAATGGTCCTTACTCTCTGAAGTCGAGCAGCAGAGGTTAAGTGACTGCGCAAATTCTACTGTCCCATATTTTGGGTGAACTAAATATGCAAGAGTAGTTTTATGTCACTGTTTATAAGACAGGGCATTTATCCTTTGCTGCTTGAAAAAAAAAAAAAATTGGGGCATGAATAAAGAGTATAGCAGTTTCTCCAGGCACCACTACACGACTGAGTGTCATGCAGCCAGGAGGGAGCTGTGACGTTTGGCTTTTAGCCCAAACTTTTGAGTGCAGTCGTTTGTTTCAAACATATTGAATAAAAACCTGCATTCTGCCTTTTTGGTTAAAAAAAGTATTGTCCACATCCAACACTGTTTGTATTTCAGGATGAAGTCAAATAGGCAACTGTTCTTGAGAAGTGTCCAATACCTGAACTGTTGCTGCAAGCGAGCTACGACACGCCCGGAGGAGATCGATACTCTCCACCATAACCTTCATTTATTGTGAGCCTTAACAAATGGAATAAACAGGGGCCATTGATTGACGTTGGGGGGGGGGGTTTGTATGGGACTCTTAAAGGGTGCAGAGGGAAAAGGCTGGGGAGTCCCCTGGAGTCCCGTGCAGTTATTAATGAAAGGAGGACGGCAACCAATTATGTGCACAAGCCTAAACGGGAAGATGTGCGCACACACACACACACACACACACACACACACACACACACACACACACACACACACACACACACAATTTATCCCTCTTTTCTTCTTCCCTCCCCTATATTTTTCTAATTCTGTCTTGTTCCATCAGATTTTTTTTATCACATCAAAGAGACTTTTTCACTCTTTATTTGTGTCTTCCACTTCCTCTCCTCTTCCTCCTCCTCCTCCTCCTCCTCTTCCTCCTCCTCCTCCTTTCTCCTCACACAGAAGGAGACTTTATGAGATTATTGGAAATCCATGAGAATCAGGATCATGCCTTTATTAAACTTTAATTTTGTTTATTGTTTAGACTTTCCTCTCAGATTAATGCTAATAGTCACATTAAAGACTGGGACCGCCCATTTGATAAAGAGCTACTTGTTATGGGTCAGTAGGTGCTTTGTTCACAGTGGAAATCCTGGTTTATCCCTGCTCTCCTCCTGCCCTGCTCAGCCTTCACTTTTTTTTATTATCACTATTTTTAACATTCCTGCTTCGCTTTCCTTTGATGAAAATTTGACTACGGCCCTGCTGTCTCTCTGTGTTATTGTAGGCCTGGAACTAATTATTAATTTCATTATCCGTTAATCAAATAGTTTTTTCAGTGAGAAATACCCAACACAAGTACTCAGAGCCGAAGATAATGTCATCAAATTATTTTGTCCAACCAATTCAAGTATTCTATTTACAAAGCAGCTATCATTAATAGATTATCAGTTATTGTGGGATCATCATTGGCTCATCAGTTTTAGCACAATTTGTTTCTTTTGTTTGCTTTTAATTGTCCTGAATACAAGTGTGAAGAATATAAAACACTTACACTTACTTAAAAGACTTATTTCAGTTCAGTTAAATTCATTGATATGACAACAGACCTCGTATAATGTTGTTGTTTCCAAGATTTCAAAAAGCAAGTAATTGAGATATGTGATTAATTCAAGACATGATCTGCAGCAAGTCAAAAAATTCAAAGGGTTCAGACGTTGGCAGAAAAACATTAAACACGTTAACTGCATATTAAAACGTGAACACTGGGATGTGTATGTGCTGCACGCTAAGGTGCTTTAGGAAAAAGATTGAGCTGAAGTAGAGCCAGAATGAAAGTTTAACTCTGAGTGAGAGATGGTGGTTTGGGAAATGACATAAACAAAGGTCCACTGATTAGCTTTGTTGAATTGTTTTCTGAAAGAGCTGCTGTTTAGCAGAAAATGAATTGGCAGCTACTTTGATGAACGATTGATCATCAAAAATGCTCAAATTCACCTCTTCCTGCTTCTCAAATGAGCACGTTTCCTGGTTTCCTTTGTGTTTTGTGATAATAAAACAAGACATTTGAAGATGTCACTCTTACAGATGTTCTGATCCCATTTTTTCCTCACAGATACCTGAACTTGTGTATTGGTGTTACCGAGTACCGATAGAATAGTGTGTGTGTGTTTATGTGTGTGTATCACTTGAGTTGCAATGATCGGCTGAGTAGCGTCGTGTGACCAGTGCTGTAAAGGCCAGAAAAGCTGCACTGGTTAAAAGGACAGCATCTGGATGTTCACCTTCTAGTGAGCTCAGGCAGCAGCTAGCGTTAAGCTATTAACCAGAAATCAATTCCCTTTAGCTGTTCTATTTAACTATAAAGTTTGTCGATACATTACGTGGTATCAAATCAGTGGATAGACTCACGGTCTCGACAGTTCCTGATCCAGTATTTTAGACCGCATCAGAGGCATTTCCAATACTAGTATCAGTATTGGAACAACTTCAGGCACTTTGTGCTTTGGGAAAATTTGATGGACATTTTCACTGTTATCTGAGATTTGAAAGACCAAACCACTGATGATTTAATTAAGAAAATAACTGTCAAATGAATCGATAGCAAAAATGCTAGTGTCCTTGAGTGAGTGAAATAAATAAATAAATAAAGTGAAATAAGCGAGTCAATGTAGAAACCAAACTGTGAACTTAGACTTACACAAAATGTGTGTGTGTGTGTGTGTGTGTGTGTGTCTCAGAGTGTTTGATTTGGTTTCCACATTGACCTGCTTATCTCACAGTTGTAAAAGAGTTTATGTAGACCAGTCCTGCTCTGTCTACTTCATTAATGTTCATTTTATCGTAAAGGGAACTAAACACAACTGAACACCATTAACAAGGTGTGAGGTCTCACAGTTTCCCATAGGGCAGGAACTAATTCATTGGTATAAACCATGCTGCATTTTATCTAATTAGCAATTTCCAAACTTGGTTGATAAATGAACTACCTGTTTGTGTTTTCACTCTGTGTGTGAGCAGATATGTGGAATAAACAAGCAGATAAATCACTTAGAATAATGTGGAGCACATCTGTGTGATGTCACACTCACATGCCATGTTGCACCGCGATCAAGAGCTGGAGCAGAAAAACACCATCCCTCATTCATCTGTATTAGTCTCATGCAAATGAATATCAAACGTTTTATAAATAGCCTGAACTGGACGCTGGACAGAAACGAATAATTTCGTCAGGGCTGTTCGTATTAGGATGTTAATTATCTCGCCAACTTGAGCCAGTTAGTTATAATGATGATTAACACCAATGTGATCCCATTGTGGTGCCATAAATGTAGTCTCCGGTCCTCGCTGTACCTCGGGTATGCTACTATTTACAGATTTTTGCATTTCAGTATCTTTTGCGTATTTCTTCTGCTGTTGGGTGATGTTGAGTTTGAAAACATGAAATGATTGGTTACCTCCTCCCCCCAGAGAGTCAACAGTTTTCTTTGACATTTCACCTACCATGACAGTAACATCTTTTCTCTCTCTCTCTGGACTTTGCATTAATGCGTCTCTAAAGTGTGCTGTCATTTCTGCTGTTGTATTCTAAAGGGCAAGCCTGCCCTGGTTCATCCCAGTTGAGTCTGTTTCTTTGTAATATGTTTTAGATCTAAATGTCTTTTCCCAGGATACTGGTGTAGATATTTTGCGGCCCCTGCAGAGCTGACAGAGAACAGGCACAATTACAGGCACGTTAGCAGCTAGCTGAGGGGCTAACTGAGGCAATCTTCAGTTTAAAAGTGCACATTGTGCAAGATACACCTGTGTGCTGCGTCACACTTCTAGTTTTATACATTTAATGCATTGTGTATATATAACTGAACTTTCCCAAATTGAACATTTAGCAAAAAAATGAAGGGAGGAACGGTTCACAAAATCCACGGTTCGATTCATGTCACGGTTTTGGGATCATGGTTTACGGTATACGTTGTTTTTTTTTTTTTATATTTTGAACACTCCAGAAATACCATACATATATACAGTTATTGTCAAGGACATGTCATGTAGTAGTAGTAGAAGAATGAGGCAGTTTGATATTAGGTACAATAACTCCTTGCGCTGTCAATTGGCACACTGGGGTGATTTTCTCCGTAGGTGAACCAACAGCTTTTTTACGTATGCCCTGAACCGAACAATACACACATGCCCCGGACCGAGACAAGCGAACCGAACGGGACGGATTTTTTTCACGGATCCGTTCCATCCTTACAAAAAAACCTCACTCGAAAATAAACGAACAGCCAATAATCAGGTTAAAGGACAAAGAGACGGTGAGGTCCAAAAGTCTGAGACCCCTCTCTCATCCTCAACACTCTTCCAACACAGGGTGAACGAGTGCCTAGCTTTTAGCGGACATAGCTCAATCATTTTACTTCCTCCATTAGAAAGAGAACGAGTGTTTGGGGCAAGAATCTCTTGAAGACTCTTCTCTTCCGAGAGCACCTCTTCTCCACCTCTAACACCCTAACATGCCTAACTAGCACTTACTATGCACTTTCACAGCACTTCTTTACCTGATCTTCTTGCACTTTGCCTTATGAATAGATTGAGTACTTAGTGTTTACACCAAGGTCTCCCACTGCACTGAAGCTAGTGTTATCCCTAACTTGTAAGTTGCTTTGGATAAAAGCATCTGCCAAATGAATGAATGTAAAAGTGTTTAGTACACACAGTTTGGGATTTAGAAGTATTAAGGAAGAAGTCATTTGATAGATAAACCTGTCAAGGAATTTTCTTCCTTTTAGTCCTCTTTTCTTATTTTGTAGGCCCACACTAACACGTCATCAAGTGCAGGTCATGAAGACCTCATAGTGTTAGACAGTGGTTCACTGTTCAGCTTCTCTTATGGCAGGTAGTGTCCAGATGAAGCTGCTACCATCCTCTGTCTGTAGCCATGGAAACCAAGGTCTTATAGATAATGATGCAGGGAAAAGCATAAGTTAGAGAAAACTGCCCAAACCCAGTTCTAGAAAAGGAGAAGTGAAGGGAGGCAAAGGGCGTGACACACATAGCAGTAGGTAGGTAAGACGATGTATCTTCACACATGTAGGTTAAAACTATAGATTGGCCTTATTTGGGTATAGTACGTAAATGTCTTGTAACCATGTGATGTCTAGGAATATATCCCCCCAGTAGGACCAGACATCCTGAGGAATCGGAGTGATATTACTCTGATTCACTGGCTTACATTGTTCTGTTCATCATTTCCTCTTTGGTGTATCAAGCTTTCAATACATACCTCTGCCTGAGACATCTGAAGCTGAACTCCTGGTGAACGTCTTTTCTTCAGCTCAAAAGAATTCCCACCACAATAGCGCATCCCTGAACCCCAGAATGTTTTTAATCTCCTCACATTTCCCATATGCGGTGGTGAAAAGTACCTTGATGATTATAGCACTTACAGCATAGGAAAGAACACCTCTGATCTGAGCTAACACAGACTAAAATTACTGGCAATAAGGTGTTCTTTCTGTCAGCAGAGGATCTGTATCACACCTTTCTTTAACAAGTGTGAAAGGAAAATGCAGAAGTTTGGACAAGATAATATGAGACACGTCAGAGTACAAACTAAAAGAATATCAGTAACTATCAAGTGCTTAATAAGCAGTAAGGCCACAATTTAGCTTCCAAACAGCTTGAGTCTTCATTGACTTTTCTGTCATTCCGGCTGGAGCTGTGTATCAGGGGGATCATTCTTGACAGAAAGCCTCCAGTTCTTTGAAAGAAGTGGAAATCTTTATGTCCCATTAAACCTCACTGAGTTTTAGATCTGGTGGCTGGGGAGACCGTGACAGACTTTTACCCTCTTTCCAGTGTTCATGAAATGACGCTTGAGCTATCATTTGCTTTAATGATATCATTACAGATCCAAAGGTTTGGAATAGACAAATGTATATTCAAGACAAACTCTGGCTTTCCTCAGATTAAAAAACAGATTGTTTTTTTTTCAGAATTGTAGCTTAGTTGAAGATATTTTCAAATTTATACACAAATGCAGTTTTTGCAAAGGGTTGGCTTACTTTTTCCTGCCACTGTATGTTTTGATTGTCTGTTTATCACATGTTGGAGATTGTTTCCTTTTTCTTTTTTTTAATCTTTTTTTGGTTGAGCAGCTACTGGATGGATTGTCATGAATTTGTGGTTCCCAGTGGATGAAACCAAACGACTTTGGTGATCCTCTGACTGATGTGCCACCAGCAGGTCGACATTTGTGGTTTTGAGTGAACTGACTGGACGACTGCTGGGTTGTTTATCATGAAATGTTGGACAAACATTCATGTTCCAATCAGGATGAACTGCAATTATGTGACTGTAATTTTCTCTTTTGCCACCAGCAGTTCAAGTTCAAGTTTAGCTGTACTCTTGTTTAATGCTAATTAGCAAATGTTAGCATGGTAAGACACCAAGATTTTGAAGATAGTAAGCATTATATCTGCTAAACATTAGCATGTTAGCCCTGTCACCACTTGGGGTTTGGCACTGCCTTCTTGGACTATTTTTGGGTAAACATGTTTGACATATTTGCTTGGCTGCAGATGTGTAACCAGGGATTCTCTGACCTTTTTAAAAGCACAAACGACTAGTTTAAAGATGGCAAAGTCGGTCTGACAGTCAGTTTGTTGGTCTGTCGGTCCAGACTGAAATAACTTAATAATTGTGGGATGGATTGTTGTGAAATTTGTTGCACGCCTTCATATCCCTCTCAGGGTGAAGTGTAATAACCCTTAATCTCTACTCAAAATTTTAATTACACTACTGTTGTACTTCATGTTTAGTGCTAATTTTAGCATGCAAACACACTTAACTAAGATGGTGAACTCGGTACTTGCTAAACATCAGCGTTTTAGCATTGTCACTGTGAGTGCGTTAGCAGGCTAACATTAGCATTTACTTCAAAACACCGCTGTAAATAAGTACAGCTCCACAAAGCTGTTGACATGGCTGTACATTCTTAGTCCAGTTCGAGAATATCATACTACAAGTAAGCTGTATAAATCCTCAGATGGAGCTGTCACCTTAGTTTCATTCTTCACAGTTTCCTGGGGCGTTGTGTGCAAACAGTTGTGTACCCAAGCACAAAACCTGTGCATCAGTTCCCATTCAGCAGGAGCATAATAGAAATTTTACCAACCATGCAGGTGGGAAAAGGGTGAGGGGTGAGGAGGTCAGGTAGAAATGAATGAGGTGATGCAGTGTGCCCGTGTGTGTGCGGATGCATGTACATGTTGAGTGTTGTCTTGCTGCGTCCCACTAGCACACTGACCTTTTACTCTGTTGGTGGGAAAGCAGAGGGCGCCTTAATTACCCTCACAACAACAGCCTTCCTGACGCTGCTCAGCCACAGGACGTCACATTACCCACGATACACACACACACAATACCTGGTCTATAGGTCTACACTACACATGAAAACTGTGTCTCGCACTATTTTCGAAAGGTCACTTGTCACTATTGCATTGAGCTACTTGCAAATTTTGTACGTGTGTAAACTACCAAATAACTATAGCTCTCAATAGATGTGTTTTATACAGCTGTTTCTGTGTTTGACCACACACAAACACACACACACACACACACACACACAGTGGACAGCAGGCCAGAGAACATGACATCAAGTTAAGTGACATATAAAATGATTGATTTGACAACGGCTATGCTCATTAATGTACATGCAATAAAACCTCAGTGAGTGAAAAGCCAATAAGAGTAATTGATCAAAACATCATTAAACATGTATAAACTTCCTGAAATGTGATATTTTCAGGTTTTCCCGCCATCTCCCATCCACCAGTGGTATATTGTATGTTAGTCATAGCAGACCTGTTAGGCTAATATCTAATTTCTATGAACAAGCTAAAATAAAAGTGATTGTATACAGCCCAACAGTTCATCCTTACATCTTAAATCTGAGCGAGTTCATTGTGGCTGAGGTGACAGCTTTTATTTCCAAACCAGCCCTCCACTAACTTTACCTGTTACCTGCTCAGCAGTGAATCCCTATCAGCAATAAGACAGAGGAGGACAGAGAACAAGGGATAGTGACTAATTTACATGTTCTTCATGATTTTTCAAACTTCACCCAGTGCTTAATGTCATGAATATTATTTATTTATTTTATTTTGATTTTAGCATTTCCAGGGAGATATGTACCCTAGTAATAATATAATTATGTAATAATAATATACATTTAAGCTATTTAGATAGACTTTGCATTCGTAGATATTATTGTTGCTGCTCAAGGAATATTATTTTATCATATTAAAACTATAAATAGATTCTTCTGAATTTATCCTTTTTGTAGTGATAATTAAAACTAATTCTGTGACTAATTTGATACTGTATATGAAATAACAGATAAAAGTTATCAAACCCCAAACCTATTTACTAAAGCCTAAAGTGAATTAGTAGACTATGTTTAAAGTGATTCATTCATAAAGCTCAGTTCATTTCAGTCCTTTGTTAGGCCTCCAGTACATCTAATGCTTTAGTTATCTCCACGTAAGTATGCATGTGTCATTTTTTTAGAATAATAACCGGGACCCTAAATATTTGTGTTGCCTGTAAATGTAAGTGTGGAGTGTTGATTGCCCTGATTTCAACAAGCTTCAAGAAGAAGTTGACTCCTGTGTGACACAGTAGGTAGCTGACCTACTGTTAGTTGTGCACACAGAAGGCCTCATGAAGTTTGAGCGCCGTCTGTCCCAAAGTAAATGTTGTCAGGCTTTGATTCACAAAGTGACATGATGATGAAACAGTAACTTGTCAGCTGGGGTCAGCCAGCCATTAACAAACAGCTGTCCTGCTGAGTCCATGGAGTCAAAGTCCACACTCCACCATTAACAATAACACATTTCTTACTTTTGAACACAGCGTTAATATGGACACAGTATACTAACACAAGATATATTGTCACTAATGCACATAGATGATAATGTACACTTTAAATGTTCGGAAAGCCTTGTATGACATAAAAACACTGATTTGAAAATCACATTTTATTGTATTCGTGTTTTGATTGTGTTTATATTTGCTTTGACTTTTTTGGATGGCAAAGTCACGAATAAAGATGAGGCTGTTTGTCGACGTTGTAAAAGACAGCTGCCTTACTCCTCAACGACAACTAATCTGTAGCACAGACGAGCGGCGCAGCGCCAAGTGTACAGCCTCGTCAATCGAGTTGTCATGAAGGAGAAAATTAGCTATCGAGACCAAAACTGTTTTTTGTACCAGGCTGTAAACATGTTTATTTCTGCCTTAAAGTTGGACATTTTAACATGGGAGACCATGGGGATTGACTCGCTTTTGGAGCCAGACTCTAGTGGTCATTCAAAGAACTGCAGTTTTTTGCACTTCTCTGTTAGCTTCATTTTTCAGCTTCAGAGGTTGCCAGTTAGTTTTTTTCACACAGAGCTTAAGTACATCTTTTCTTCTTTCACAAGAGTTTAAAACTGTCATTTCCACATTGTATTCAGATCATTTAACAATTTAAAATTCACAGTGGTGTGAAAATGACACAAGAGCTTGTTCATTTTTCTTATATTATAAATACAGAGTACTGACTACTTCTTTCGTCTTGCAGAGCCGCACAACATACTGTATGTTTGACAGTCATCCAGCTGTGAGGGTTTGTGTTGTGTTCAAGTGCAAGTTTTGGCAGAAGACTTAAGGTGGCTGATCAGGCCGATCAGGCAGCCTTTGTCTGCACATGTTCTTTGAGGTCAGCTCACCGTGTCAGTGTCCTCATTAAGTGGAGCTACACGTTGGGGTGACAGGGTGTTGCAATGGCTGACGTCTGCTGTACTGCACAAAGAAAAGTGTTTCTGAGGTGCTGACAGTGAAGATGGAGTGATGGCTCACTGCTACTGCAATGTGTAATTTGCACAGTAGGGGACCGGTGGTGCCTGATCAAGACTGTGTGTGCGCGTGTGTGTCAGGATTTGTCACATAACCCACGGATCAATGTTTGTCCTATTTCTATGGCCGGTGTCTTTTTCACTCCCTGCCACAGTGGTCTTTTGTGTTACCTGGTGTAACACCAGTGTGTTGTTGGTATGTTGCTTTCCTATTGTGATTTCCCATCCCATTTACTTGGGCCTTTGCTTGATTTGTGAACAATTACAAAGCAAATTCCAGTTACATTTTTATCAATCAATTTCTTAAATTAGCCTTTGATTATGTTCTGGCGCACCATCTAATGGATTAGAAAAAAATTGGCCCGAGGCCAAACTTACTTGCCAAGTATGCCAACCCCTGACATAGTGTGTTGTATTTCTATGGTTGGAATCCCTGGATCAGATGGGAAAATGTGGAAGTGAATAAATCTCCTTTCTCAGTAACAACTGTTGAGATTCCCCGCTGGCGAGACACTTAACTTTCACTGCTTCACTGGATCTTCATTGGCCAGGAGCAGCAGGATGCAGTTTCTAAGATGAATAAAGATTTAATGTGCTTCTGAAAAGCATTAACAATGAATTCACCATGTTATGATTTGAGCACTGATGAAATGAGTGATGTGAGGATAAATTTTGTGTCCTATGTCCTCTCCCTCAGATGAAGACCGTGAGTGTAGCGCTGGTGTTGTGTCTCAACGTGGGAGTGGACCCTCCTGATGTGGTCAAGACCTCCCCCTGTGCCAGACTGGAGTGCTGGATAGGTGAGTGAAGCTGATCCTGAATATAACAATATATGTCAGACCTTGACAGCAAAAGTTTAGCTTTTACTATGCAGCATTTTGGGAGATATTCTCGACTCTTTCCCGTGGGAGCTCTCCTCATAAGGCCTCTGTCAACTGAGGATGAAGCAGTCTGCCCCCTCCAGAGCCACACCACGTAACTCAGAACAAAAACAAAAGGAACCATCTCCATTGAATGGGAACCTCAAAACCACTGTTTAGCTCCCCTGAGACTCCTTGACTCTTAAGAGTGAGGGAAGCACATTTAAAGAGTTCTTAAAGTTTCTTAACTTTCTGACCATCTTCTGAGGACGCTGACACTCTGCAAAACTGACACTTGGTTTTTCAGACACTGTTTGGGGAAGTAAAGGCAGAGGTGATGTCCTAAAATGCACCACAGTGTTTAATCTCACGACATGTGCTTCTTCTGAAGGCTAATAGGAGTTACATCTGCTTTTCAGTAGCCATTGTGTGTGTGGTTGTTTGAAAATGTACATTTATTTTATAAAGTAGCACTATGAAAGGAAATTGTAAAATGGAGAAACATTTTATAATATAATATTTCTCCATGTGCAGAGATAATTCTAGATAATTCTAAACTATTATGTAATATGAAATTGCTTATCATACCAAGAAACAGAAGTTATTATGTGACTCATCAAACCCATCATTTTGTTGTGATAATGATCTGTAAGAAGACCTCATTCATCAAAAGAGCAGTGGTTTAATTCTCTGCATGAGGCATATCAGTATCTCCTGCAAACCTGCCAATAACATTCTTCTCTGCCTGCTGAGCGCAATCTGATCTGTCCTCAATCTATATTCTGCTATTCTTCATGCCGTATTGATTTAGTCTCATCAATATTTCAACCTGAGGGGCGTTTCTATTTTCCCAAACCCTGCTTTTGATTTATTAAGAAAGCGTCCTTTGATGCTGAAAGGATAAACTTTAACTTGCCCTTGTAATCATGGTATTGTTGTTTCCTTTGCCTGAATATTAAATAACGTCAGCTTTGTTACTTTGTTGTGGATAACAGTGCCAGCTGAAAATATAACGCACTGATGTAAATGTGTGTGGTGAATAATATACTTATAGCTGGTTTGTCACCACCAGATTGAGTGTGTTTGGTTTCGCGTTGCTATGACTGTTGTATGCTGTGTGTGTTTACACTCTGTGTTTGGTTGCCAGATCCTCTATCGATGAGCCCACAGAAAGCCCTGGAGACCATCGGGGCCAACCTGCAGAAGCAATATGAAAACTGGCAACCCAGGGTGAGTGGGTTCACATGGATGAGCCTCCCTCTTTCCTTTATATGATTCTGTGGCCACAAACACACACTCACAACTCTGCACATCGCTGCACATACACTCTTGGATTAAATGCTTCCAATAGAACAGATAGAAATGGAAATAAAATAAATCACAGACTCTCAAAAGACTTGACCTTGGTCACATCATCTTATCACTGATTGATTTGGCATCCATTAAGCCATACTTAGCTTTTTTCAAAGGTGTCTTAGAAGTTGGTTTATAGATTTTGGCAACTGTCCTGACTGTTCAGGGTGTCTTTCAGTTTTTTGCCAAATCTGTGAGCCTGAATGATGCTGGTTGTAGTAATGTATCAGAAGTGGCAGCTCATTCCAACAGTGTTTTCTGTGGTTGTCACTTCATCAGTTTCTACTCTCTCATGTGTACAATTCTTGTCCAGATGAAACCTGAGTGAAGCAAGGACAACTTGCACATACTGGCTTGTTCAGTCTGTATTTGATGGTGGCTCCTAATTCACAGTGTTTACATTTAGTCATCATTCGAATGTGAGAGAAGTACAATGGATTTATTTTAGATATCTCATTGTGTCAGCTGTAACACTCTTCCTGTACGCACTGTGCCAACAAAACACCGACATGCTCTTGACAGTGATTCATAGTTTTTTTTATTTATTTTTTTTTAAACAGATGCATCATGTGTTCTTGTAAATTCAGCTGTTATAAGTTCATGTGTGTGTGCATGAATCAGTATCACTGCCAGCAGCGGCACTTCTCCTTGGCTCCTAGCTGTGAGCGAGCTCAGTGTTTTCCCAGAGGCTCCTCGGTCTGTTGTCCTCCTCGAGCAGCCCCTCGGCCTCCGAGCATTGGAGCCCCGAAGCCCGAGCAGATGGCAGGGGCAGCTCCTCCGTCACTCCTGAAAACATTCCTTCTACATTAAGACAGGACCCTGATGAAGCGAGACAACCGAGGGTCCAAGTTTAGGCTGTGAAATGAGGCAGAGATGGAGAGTAAATGATAAGAGATTGATAGGAGGAGACAACAGAAGCTGCTCACACAGACGCATCATAACTGTGCTCAGGCAACAGGAAATCTGATCTTTGTGATTGACTGCACACAATGTAAATGGCCAGTGTTTAGACAGCAGTCTATCATTTGCTGTCAGTCCACCATTAAATGTCCATTGTAATGGTCCGTGCTGACTAAAAGTCAGTCCACATTGCCCAGATATGCTTCTACTTATTGTTTATTCTTTATTCAGATCCCCATTAGCCTCTGCTACAGCGGTAGCTAATCTTCCTGGGCTCCAAATGAAATCATACACACACACAGACAGACACACAAACATCGACTGACACCCTGTCGGTCTAAACAGAAATGACATAATTAAAGGTCAAAACTCTCAACATAACAAACAATGCATGTACAGATTTCATAAGCAATCGAATGTGTTGATAATAGATTTGCTGCTTTTCTTTGACATGAGCTTCTCATCTCATGATTAGTTTTGCGAGTAGATGGCTCTAGTCTCAATAACAAACTCATTTGTGGCATTTTTTTGGGGAAATGGTTGCCCTACTCTTTCCCCTGAAAGGTTAATGTTTCATTTGAGAAGATTTTATAAATGTTTTATGAAATCAGTGGAGGGGGACAACCTCTCCTATGAAACACTGTGTGGATTCTACACACTGACACCTGGAACTGAGACTGGAGTCTGTGAAGGTTGAATTAATGAATGATACCATACCATTAATGTGCTGCTGTGTATTGGTGCTAAGAGTATATCATCTGACTACCATGGTGATGGTAACTAATAATTAACTACGAAGTCTTATTTCAACTGGTTTTATGTAAACATCCTAAAGTCAGACTGTTGAATACATTGTGGCACAGATGGTGGTGAATATAACATGTTAGTTGGTGCTGGTTTTAACTCTCCTCCATAGTTTTTTTTTCTCTGTGCTTCTCGCTATGTCAGATATGTGTCCTGTGGGGAGTGATGGGAAAAAATAAGCAAACACTTGAAACCTGATCTGAACGGTTGAGCAGAGCAGATATTGGATTTTAGCATCATTTCAAACCACCTGCGAATATGTTTTAAAGGACTGGATTTGATCGTGCCCTTTTCCTGTCGAGACTCGGTAACAAAATGTGTGTTTGGCGTAAGATATGTGGCAATCTGATTTCAGCTGTCTGTCTGAACACGGCCTCTGAGGGAGAGGGAGAGGAGGATGGAGGCTTTTTTTTTTGGGTCAGGTTGAAAGGCATAAGGTAAAAAAAGTGACAGCATACGCAAGGTAACTTTAGTAGCTGGTGAGCTGCCTCAGCATCAAAATGGACGTCATCTTGTTGCCTTGTTACTGGGAGCTGTGGGATCCTACACTGCCATCAGATAACATCTATCATGAGGTAAAAGTAAAAAAAGAAATAACAATGTGTGGCTGTTTGATAAGACGGTAGTGAAGTAATGCGTGAGGTACGAGGAGGTGGAGGAAGAGACGTCCCGAGAGAGAGCTGCTGAGGGAATGTAGGCTCGGGCTTGGCTGACCTGGGAGGTCAGCAGCAAATGGCGGTATGAGTGCAGGAGGAGGAGTGGGAGGGTGAGAAAGCTGTTCCGTTTTCTTTCTTTTTTTTTTTTCCAGCCTTAGGATCCTCGGCTCTGCAGCACCACCACAGAGCAGCGTTCGCCAACACACCTTACATAAACAGCTGACAAAGCAATCAATTACACCGCAGCTATTTACCTGCTTTGGCACCACCATGAGAAATCTTGTAATAAGTTAATTTCAGATGAGGAGAGTTGGGAAATATTTGGACCGAAGAGCAAATCTAAAAAAATTTCTGTCACCTTCCCTGCGTGTTGCCCGTGGTGTTTGTATGCAAGAGTGGCGTTCCTTAGAGTCGAGCCGCCCGGAGAGCTTAGCCTTGCCAGCATGCCGTCACGAATTCACTTGTGTGTTTGCCTCTTTACTCTTACTTTAACCCTCATGGCCAGAAAGGCAAACATCGCCTTGGCTGCTGCCCACTCGCTTTCTCTACCAGCACTCATTTTTAACTCTCTCTCTCTCTCTCTCTCTCTCTCTCTCTCTCTCTCTCTCTCTCTCTCTCTCTGACCTTCTTCATCATCATTTTCCACTCCACATCATTGACGTCTACATGTTTGTACCAGCCTTCTCTGCCTGTGGGTTAGTTTTGTGTGTGTCTGTTTTGTTTGCACTCGAGTGAAGAAACGTTGTTGAGATCCCTTTCTGCCTGTTTTTGACTTGGAGCTGAGAGCTAATATAGAACGTGCAGATTACACAACATTACAGTACAGTACCATCCCGATGCTTGAATTAGTTCAAGCATCAGAGTCAATCTATATCAATGACTTCTACAACATGACAGCAGAAGCTTTTCTACTTTCCTCTATGCTTTGGTAGAGTTAGCAGGCGAATGGCCCCAAAACAACAATTAGAGAAAATGGTATTATAAAATATATATATACATTGTTTTAGATGTTAACAAAAGAAATGATCTCTAAAAACATTTAAAATGTTTAAGAGCTCTTTTCATTGTTTTTTTCTTCTCGTATTAAGTTTCTATCACTGTGATAAGCCAATGATAGAAAAGTAGACCAGAGGCTCTACTTGTTTGCTATCTCAGTATGATTACATGTTAAAAGATTACATCCATGGCATGGAGTATCAAAATGGAAAGCTAGTTAGCAACAAGTTTAACAATTAACAGCTTGAAAGTAGAGATTTTTATGATTTTATTATTTTTGATTCTCACGTGGGCCATGAGGTGGAAAAGGCCTGGAACCGCTGCATTATAACAAATAATGCAACTATTTCCAATACTATTGATACCATTTCATTTTTCTCAGCAATAGCCATTCAATATATGAACATTCTGTAACTGCCTCTTTGCACAGCAGTTTTTGTTGGTCCACCACGTCACGTTGCATGCCCACTGGTAGCAAGGCTTGTAGCGGACGTGATGCAGAAGATTGATGGTAAATACAGGGAATAATATTTTATCACAAGTTCAGTATTAATGTGTTGAGCAACACTTTCAACTGTCCTTTGTATTAAATTAATCTACAAACTAGAACAACGACAAAGAAAAGAAAAGAAACAGAACATATAAAGCTCCCCATGTTGAGAGTGACAGACTATTCATATATTTTACTGACAGAACAAGCCTGTCTTATCACCGTGGATCTTTTGTGTCGCAGATACGTAGGTGTGAGCGTGTACCGCAAAGATCATCAAGGGCAATATTAATGTCGCTAAAATAAAACGGTATCCACAATCAAAATGAAACGGAATTAATAAAATTAAACAAAACGATAACAACAATATAATACAAGAAAAACATGCACATTATTAGCACTCAAACTAAAGACAGGGTCAGAGAGTATACTTATGAATGACATTATTGAAATGTTTGAAGTGATCCATTTAAAATGAACCTCAGTTTCTCAGTTTGAAGACAGCATGATGTCCTTGATCCACTGCATAAGAGATGGAGAGCAGACAGCCTTCCTTTGAATGGATTCTGCTGTATTTCTGGCAGGGTAGCTGCTCATGGGCTCCATGTTGTTATTAACTGTTGCCAAATCATCCAAGACTGAAATCTTAAGGATACTAAATTTAAAGGAGCTTAATTCGAGTTGTGTTTGTAACTGCGGTTTTGGAGCTTCACAGTTCAGATTAGGGCTCTAAATAGTTACTGTCATCATTTCATCTGTAGATCTCTCTTTGTTTTTCTTTTTCCCATATCCAAATCATTAAATCAAAACTTTGCGACCAACAGTTCAAAACCCACAGTCAGTTTAAAATGATATGACGCTTATAAGCTGTAAACAGTTAGTGTTCCTCAGCACTAGTTTTTAAATCCTCACTTCACCACAGATTCTGTTTTCTGTCGTGTGTGGGTTCCTCACCTGTAGCATTAGCATAGCGCGCTAGCAGGCAGTCACTAACAAAGAGCCAGTTGAAGGTGACACATGAGCTGATGCGTGTGTGCTGTCGGCTGTGGGCACACAGACAGCTCCTCTGTCTCCACATCTGTCCTCATACTCTGTCACCTGTTTATGACGCTGCTTCATGATAGCCTTGTGCCACTTGTGACGCTCAAGCTTGAAATACATATATATATATATATATATATATATATATATATATATATATATATATATATATATATATATATGTATATATGTATATATATAGGCATGTTTTTCTCCCGAAAAATAAACCCAGATATTTTTTTTCTTATTTCTGACTCTGCAGTCTTTGTTCATGGTCCTTTTTACCTCATTGACAGTTTTAGCTGGAGTGGGTCTGGATGTGTTTTCCAGTATGGGTGACATTTAGCCTCATAATGGCAGTTAAGAGTATCCAGTGTTACATTTATAAACTGGTAATGGGCGTCATGCTCCTTTTTTCCCCATTTGTGTATTGTGGCTACTAATGGAGGTTTGCAGAGCATCATGTGGTATGCACTGGTCAGCAGAGACCTAGACACTTGTGATGGGTATAATGGCAACATGTGACCCTGTGAGAGCATAAAAAAAATCACTCACTTTCTTATTCTGTTGTGCAGGAGCCTCAGTACGTATATCCCTCACCATCATCCTTTTATTTGTCAGCCATCTTTGTTTTTAGGCTTCATCTAAAGACTGTGCTTTTATTGAATTTGTCTGTTTTGTGTTATATTAGAGCCCAGAGTGAATTCAACTGAGGACTGCCTTTGTTTCATGCAGAGGCATCAAGAGGTTACAAGTTATTGAGATACCTTCCTTCGCTTTCAATTTCTCTTTGAGTTTTCCAGATCAACATGCCTCCTCTGCTCTCCTATTCTCTTTTAAGCCTCACTTGTCTTTCATTCTCTTTCTGCATGTTACCCTTCTTTCTCTTTCTCTCCAGGTCCTCTGTTATGTTTGGGAGTCTAGTTTGAAATTCTCCCCTCTTGCCTTGCTACATGTTTGATAGTTACTGAGACGAAAAGCAGCCTTCATGTCTTGTCAAATGGCTTTTTCAAGCGTGGCCTAACTTGCTGACCATGTTGCAGCTCCCAGACAGGTTTACACCATTTCAATGGCCAGTATGATTGTCATGTGTCCTTTGGTCTGTTGTTTTCTCCATCTGCGTTATGGATGTTCCTCACGACTGATTCCCCTGTCGATTAAATGGAAATTAAAATTTGACTCGACTAGACTCGTCATGTTGGTTTGCTGAGTGTGGCTAACGTTAGCAGTGCTAGCACCAGCAGCCTTCTTACCTTGCAGGTTAACATCCACATGCCTGTGCTTTATGTGGTGACGCATAGAAGCTTCTGGTACAGCCTACAGGTAAAACTGTATTTTCATTGTCTAGATCAACAACATCCTGTCAAACAGCGCTGGTTTTACTAAATATCATCCATCCCACTTTTCTCCTTTCACCTTAACCGATTGCTATTTCTGATACCAACTAGCGGAATAGCAATTGAAAAATGCCTTGTCATTCAATACCAAATTTTGAAACCTAAGGAGTAAATGAGTAAATCCCATCAGCGTCAATGAGCCAATAAGCACGCAGCATGCTTGGACCAAGCTTATTGGACCCTGCCTATTTAGACAAACATGTTGGAGTGTGTAAAGAGACTGAAGTAAAACTGAAGTTTGTACCATAGTGTATATTGTCATTTTCTTTTTGTTAAAAAGGATTTGATAAAACTGGTACTGAAAAAAGGATTTTAGATTTTTGATTGATGATACCCAGCCCGGCAAATCACACACCTCCCTAGTCTGTGTGCTGTCGGTCATCTCTCCATCTCTCCCTTTATCTTCCACTCCTGCCTGGCTGCAGCCAGTGAACCCACTCGGATAACTGTCTCTGCATTATGTATCAGTGAGCTGCAGCTCATACTCTGTGTTACTGATTAGCTTTGAGGTTTGCTATCATCACCCTGGAAACACAGAACTACACAGCAGAGGATGCACACAAGTGAAGGATGTCTGTGTGTAGATGGTAATGGTGCAACACACTTTCAAGGCTTGATTAATGTTACATTACCATGATACTTTTCACTATTCCTCGGTGATGACATGATGGACATGAGTCAGTCAATGTTATTTCTGTCAACATTTACAGATGCCACTCATCCATCATTTCTGTAACAACAGAAAAAGGAACACTACTGTTTTTTACGCATGAAGTTGAGTTTAGCACTGCTCGGTCTGTGTTATCAGCTGTATGACATCTTCTTCTAAGAAAATAACCCTGATGATGTCATCAAGGTTTTCTCAGATTGGATTTGTGACTTCGTATTTTAACAGTCTGGTTTTCAAACTGGATTCATGAAGTTTGAAAGACATGGGCCTTTAGCAGATAGGGAGACTTGAAAGAAAGCTGCAGTTGAGTTGCATCATGGGAAATACAGGCTCGAATGTTTCTGGACTTTGGAGTTCTCTGCTGCCTTGATTTTGACCATTGGCTTTATGGAAATGACATTTTAATTGCCAGTCTAGCGCTTTAACCTGATGCTGGTGAATAAGTATTTAGTTTGTCTATCCGATGATTAGTATTATCTTATCTTGATGTGGACTCATCACATTATTCCTTCCTTCTGAGCCACTTCATGAATTCTTCTGTTTTGCTACAGTCAGCCCACTCTTAAGAACATTTGAAGCTGTCCACACAGTGTAAACAGAACCAAAACATACTAGCATGATGCTAATGAACGAATAATCAATTAATAAACGGCTAAGGCTCGTTTAACAGTAGGCAAACTGAGAAGGCCCAATGTGAAATGAATCCATGAATGAGGTTCAAATACTGATTGCAGCGCCGTCTGCCCAGTTATCATTAATATGGTTCTGACTAATTAGGAAGTGGTGTTGAATTAAATCAGGCCCTCTGTGGTTCTCCCAATTACAGATTCAGTGAGCCTCAGAGATGGACTGCCACTGACAGCAGTTTTCCAAAACGATGAATTTATCGGGCCATGCTTATTTACAGGTTGTGTGCATCTCTAACAAGGTCCAAAATGTTTACGTATTGAGCTATATTCCATTGCCAATAACCTAGGCCATTATTAGGGTCATAGTCTGCCAATCAAGGGGACTTGTTTTCTATGGAGAGATAGATAAGGTGTACTTTTTTCTGTGTAATATCAAACAAATCAGATGTGTTTTCAACTGGATCACCTGAATCATCTCCACACAATTTGATTGAGAGAAACGCCCATTATACATGCTGTAGAGATATATGCATTTAGAGTGTATGTTGACCTATTGATATATTTATATGTGATGATTCCATAGATCTCTGCCCGCAGTAAAATCAGAGCTTCTTTAGTGCTGTCGACATAGACCTTTTTCACCACACACATTTGATATAATCACAGCAGGAAAAGCATAACATGATAAACTTCATGAAACTGAGCCATCATTATCTGGACAAGTTACACCAGTGCTTTTCCTGCTATCACAAGTCAACATGTCTGCAGTACAGAAGGTCGATACTGAATGGTGCCGCTCCGATATGCAAAAAAAAAATCATATTGCAATTATTTTGGCAGATATTGCAATTGCCGTTTCAGTTGGAAATGCTGTTTTTGCATTTTCATTTTCACTGAAATATGAAATAAAAATGATGATGTGATTTTTGTTGGGTCTTGTACCCAACAAACATATTCCTTTACATCTGGAGAATACGGATATGACAGTTTTAGCAGCATTGACTGCCAGCAGGGCCCTTTTTTTAGCCTAAGTATGTAATACAGTAGAGACAGTGGGGAAATGAAAGCATGAAACTTGTGATGATGACACATCAATTAGCAGCAACATGATTTTTTTTTTCTTTGCAAGAAATTTCCTTTTTCACATTCTCTGCTGACAGAAACCAAGGCGCAAACATGTTGAAATGGCAGGGGAATTTCCAGCAGTGACACACCCATTTGACTTGAGGTAACCCCTGTCTAGTAGAGTTTGTGACGCCGCTCTCAAAAGTCACTGACAACAAGCAAAGTGCAGTACAGGAGGAAAACACCCCTCTCTAATGATTGTTAAAAAAAATCTGTGTTTTTTTAGCTGATACTGTGGCATTGATGAAATTATGATTGTTGGAAGAGTGCAGTCCAGCTCACATGTTTGGTGTTTCATTTTAAAGCACTGTTATCTTCTATCTGGTATCAGCAGCAGAGGAATTTTCCATGCTTGTACTTGATGAAGGAATAATAGTTGTTGGTTCAAGATAGTATATCAGCTGGAATAATCATGCAATGATAATAACAACCATCCAAATCATATGATGATAACAGTGTGGGGTCTTGTGCTTCGGCAGCAGGAGGGAAATGTGGTTTGGTCACTTCTAGTGTGTGCTGACAAAGCTTTCGAGCTCAGTGTAGGAGTGAGTTGCACACACTGTCATGGAATTACACCAACTTCAAATATAAGAAAAGATCATTTTCACACATTCTGATTTTTCTTACACGAAGGAAATATCCTGGCCGATTTTGTAAAAATAACTTGTTATTTTCCTGTCTTTGGTGGTTGTAGAGCATTAGTACTTCCTGTTGTCACTTCCAAATCAATAACCAACACCACTCCAGCCACTGCGTTATTCTCTTTGAGGACCCCTCGCTGCTGCCGACTCAGTTGAATCCCATTTGAGTTCAGTTGACAACCAGCGTGTGCAGGAAGCTGCAGAATGAATAACGCGATGCGGAAAGCGTCTTAATGATCTCCCCTCGCCTCTCCTCACACACTCAGTCCGATAGGAGCCACAAAGGAAAACCATTAGCCCACTGGAAGCTTTATAGACATCCCACCAATACATCCATAAACAATGTGCTTATGAGGAAGGCTACAGTTCACTGCTGCCATTTCCTTGTGGGACATAGAGAGGGAAGGAAATTATTGATCAGTCCTTTCACTGATGCCGATCACCTCATAAACATCCCACTAAACGACAGTTTGGAGACCTCTAGACATCTTGTGTTCAGGGTCAGATGGAGATTAACGCTAGATTATGGTGGTTAACTGTTTCTTCATACAAAATCAAGACAGCAGTGTAGTTTAGCTTCAGCTTGTGAAGAAGCAGCAGTTTCCTCAGAAATTGCATTTTCCAGTTAACAATTGTCGTAGTGCTTTGTTAATCTAGGGGCTTGGACCCAAAATGGGCCTGGGGTTTGTGGTAAGTAGATCGTCATCGAATGAAGCGGTAATGTTTCACTGATCATTGCTCCCAGGACAAGAGAGTCAATCTCTCATTCTTTTTAAGTGGCGTGTGTCTTTGTTTCGCTTTTCTCCTCTGATGAGGGGAAGAAGAAAGATGACGTAAAGCTGCAAGGATTTTCTTTTTCTGGACAATTTCTTTTCATTAATAGCCGAGGTAAATACACAGAGCTGTAGTTTTGGATGACAGTATTCAATGTAATATAATTGCCATTCTGATGGTGTCAGTATTTGGTGTTTTGTGTCCTAAATTGTGTCACCAAGACCACCTGTTCCTACCGGCTGTGTGACTAAATGTTGTGCAACTAGTCATGAGAGATGAGACAGCAACACCGGACACATTATATTTGCATTTGTGTCACACAGACACAGGAAAATAATTGCAAATGAATAATGTATGTTCCGAAATGTATGAGAAGTGTACCATGGGACAGGAGGACAGGAGAGGGAGGAGTGGGCTCCAGTGCTGCGTGTCCGCTGTTATAAGTGGTGTCCAGTATAATAAATGCATAACAAAGTGAGTGGAGGAGGACTATTAAACAGTGATACACCAGCATTATATCAAATCACAGTAACAGTAGCAAACACATCTTTCTTATCAACTAACGCTGTGATTAGAGCAAGACCGATTTATCGGCTGATATTAGCCTATCACAGATATATCAGTATCGGCTCATATATTCTCCGATATGCGCTGATATGAATACTTTTATGAAGAAGCAATAATGCAGTGGAAATGTTCAGGTCAAGTCAAGTTATATAGGCAGCATTTTATGTATATTTGATCCTTTGTTTTCATTCAAGTAAAAAAAAAAAAAAAAAAAAAATATATATATATATATATATATATATATATATATATATATGTTCTTATGTTCTTTATTTATAGTTATTTATATAAAATATAAAATATCCTGTTCTCATTACATATCTTTTTCACAAGTGTTTATATATATCTATCTATATCGGCAGATATAGCGATGTCGGAATTTTTTTACTCTCTAATATTCATTGGCATCGGCCCCAGAAATCCAATATCGGTCGGCCTCTAGCTGCGAGTGCAGTTGTTGGACTGTGCTTGTTTTAGAGAAAATATACCGTCTAGTTCATTTCAAACTGTCCTGGTAGTGGATTCAGCAGATCTCTCCACGTCCGCGGTAGTCATCCTGGTTGGTAATCTGTCAGAATGGGAGGGCGGCACCAGAGCTTGATGATTGGTCTTATTTGGGGGCTACATCATTAGCATTCATTTTCAGGTGTGTTTCTGTACACTTGCTGAATGTTAGTCCAATATTCACTCCCCTTCTAACTTTGATTTGGTTTTGACCAACTGCTGAGGGGAATATCTGACTGTTTAGCTGCTAAATACTTTAGTATGTTCACCAGCTAGTCACTGACTTTGACTGTCTGCTGTTTAGTGCTGTGCGGATGGTGTTCAATGGGTTTGTAATAACTTCTTTTTCCTTTCTGCATCTGGAAATTAGGTTGATGAAAGCAGTGAAACTAAACCAAAACAGTAAATCTTCTCTGTAGACTGAGGTTAGCTGCAGTATGGTGGAGATTTTATGTGAGTTTGGCACAATGAGTGAGAGCTTTGATATCCATTGTGATTTCATCCACTGTTAGCACAAAAATGTTAACTGGTGCAGTTTTAAGGAAAACAAAAACAGAAAAAAATGTGTTCCCATTAGCTGGGATGAAAGAGATTCACAGGCTTTTGGCAAAACAAACACTGGTGAGAAAAACAAAAAATCTTGTAAGAATTCAGAACATTGTAAAGAGCCTGAGGCGATCAGGTGTAATTGATAACATTAATAACGGTGGTTATTGTGTATCTCTGTGGTATGGCATGCTGGGATGCTTGATGGAACTGAGCCTTATTGTTGAACATAAAATAATTTTTTATATTAAGGAAATTTTTATTACTCAATTTAGTGAAAGTGACTGCTGCTGTTGTATGTGTCTCATGCAGCAGTGTAATGAATTTCTTCTGCCATACTGCTGTCTCCACTGTGACTCACCTATTTGTGTCTGGACTCATCGAGCTGTGCTCAGGGACAAATGGCGAGTGTGTGACTATTCTTATTACATCCTGGCTCTGTGTGTGCGTGTGTGTGTGTGCGCTTTCAAGACCATATTAAATGTGTGTGCATGTGTTGGCATGAATCTTCTGGAGAGGATACAGAGCAGGAGGGGACAACGCAGGAGGCCAGGATGTGACTCAGCGGACATAGATTAAAGGCACACCACCCACCTTTCATTCAGCTATTTTTTTTTATTTTAGTGATTGTAAAAATGTTGATGTGGCTGCATGTGGATGCCAATCCACCAAGCTTCCAGTTGAGCAGAATGTGGGAACCGGTGCATGGGTGTGTTGAAGGCTGACAGTGCAAATTCAGGGTGAAACTAATCAGCATTGGACTTTCCGAATTTAAACTGTGTGGGAGCACAGTGATGACAAAAAAAAAACGCCCATCCGTGAAGACATTTTTGTGTCTTTGCAAGTCATCTGAGTCACTTCGTTGCCTGCCACCAAGCTTTTTCCTCTGCACACTGATCATCCAGAGTCTATGGTCTACATGTTACTGTCCTTTATTATTAACACAGCTCTACCCAGCCAGCCATATCTGTAATATTAAATTCAAAAGCTCTTTTCTTCTGTGCTTTGAGTTCAAGTGTCTCTCAAATTTGTCTAGTTCTCAGGGGAATGACCAATGTACTTTGTGTTAGACGGAGCAAGTTTTTATTTGAAAAGGATTATGAAAAGCATCTAAGTCATGTCGGGGTATATCAAACTTTCAACATCAAGGTAGAACTTAGAAAAAGTGCACAAAGGAAATATTTCCTCTGATCATCACGACTAATAACCATAATGACTACTACATTTCACTGTGTCATTTTTAAAACCATTTATGCTACAACGATGCAGCTGCAACAGGGACATCTTTATGATACAATATTTATGCTGAACTGCTTGGCCAATGTTCAAGGACACGTGGCAGTCAGGTCTGTCTGCTCCAGTAACCGTCATGTGTCCACTGTCAAGTGTGACAATATGTCTGTACATGTGGCCCTTTTTGAGCACTCTAGCTCTGGAACTAGTCTCACATAGCCAGACCTATCTCAACAGCACTGTATCAGAGCTGGAGAATGGTCTGACTGTGACCATTATCATTCTGCTATTGGGGCAAAAAACACTCTGGTACAATGATATTGGGTGGCGCAGAGCCCAGGATGCTGCGACAGTGCTCCTGCAAAATATTGTAAAGGGGGAAATTTATTTTACACTAATGAGAATGCCCATGTATGATTGGTCATATCAGTATTTTAGTACGATGCCTCATTTTGGTTCCGTCCTGTTTGCCCTGTTTAAGTTACTGCATTATGTGTTATTACAAACTCAACACTTCCTGTAACTGTTAGAAATTCAAAGCCCTCACTGGACAGAAACACTTATTTCTTAACAAGATTTTTTATTGCTGTGCTGATCAGCTGCAGTGAGCGTGTTGTCTCATTTCTAGTTGGTATAGTGTTTCTGATTTTTTGACACCGATGTGGTGGCCCAACGGGAGTTCTCCTGGCACTCCTGATGGCCAGTCTGACTATGGAACAGTCTGTAGTGCAAAAAAACAATAAGTCCAGAAATAGACTTTATCTGTTAGCCCTCACACTCCTGCGACAAAAGCTATTTATTTTTATGTTGGCAGCATGTTGGGCTGTTCTGTTTTGAGATTATTTTCTATTCAACAATTGCTTCGGCGTGCCTGGCGCTATCCATGGTACTGAAAGTGGATTCAACCCTGGCATGTTAAATTAGCATTTAACTTTTTTGTTTTGAAATTCTGCCTAAGACTTAAATGTTTTTTTCATGAATCGCACTCTGCACACACTCATACATGGTCATAGGTTTTTACCTTGTCTTGTTTCCTAAAGTGGCTTCAGTTAAAGAGTGAGTTCTTCCAGTCATGCACTCAGCAGATTGTCCTCACGCCCCCTTCTCATTAGTGCAGAATAGAAAGTCTTTATGTCACAACAATGAGATGTAGCTGCTCAGTCAGCTGTTACCCAGCATCCTTCACTCCAAATTCTCTCCCACTGTCAGTCAACTGCACTGACCTTCAGTTTGGCCTTGATTGTTTCTGAATGCTAGGACCTGCACCTCTCACTTTGCACTAATTAGTGGGACAGCTGTCTGTAAAGAACATTAGTGTCCCCTTATACCCAGTCCGTCTTCAACTAATGGCTCCCCCATCCCCCCTTCTCTCTCTCTCTCTCTGTAATGGCCTGCTCTCCTCTCATGGTTTCTGTCCGTCTCAAGGCATTGTGGGATATCTATATCAACTTCTCACCAGCGGTGGCCTTTTAATGGGCTTATTTTATAACATGATTTCTGCCTGCCTGTCCATCTTTAAATGTAATCACACTTAAACCCGAAATAAAACAAGACTGTCAATGGCAGATGGCCACTGCTTGTTAGCAGGATCCGAAGTTAATATGGGGCAGATTTCATTACCTTTTCCATGAGGGTAATCAAACACCCATCTGGGAAATGTTGAATTAAATGACAGGTCTGCTTGTGTAGTGCTGATACACTTAAGTCTCTGTGTATGTTTTTCCAGTTTTACTTCAACAGCAACTCAGCGGAATAAATGAACATTTTTGATGCTGGTTCTTTTTTATCTTCATGTGACTGATGTGGATTTAAAAGAAATCTGGTGCCTTTTATTTCGGTTCTCCTCATCTGCGCACTTGTCCTGGGTGAAACAGGTAGTGTTGTAAATGATCAAGATGTGGTTCATGGTCATGTAGTACAGTGAAGCATCTTCTGACGTTATGTAATCCTTGTTTTATAGTTTATAGTTAAAGTTTTTTGTTGAGGGACAGAGGTTTCAAACTCTTGGGAGCACATAACATTGATTAATAACAAAACAACATACATACAACATTTTTTTTAGAAACTCTTAACATGCCTTTATTCTTACAGCCACAGTGAGAGAGAAACAGGAAAGGCAGGGAGAGAGAGAGAAAAAGGATGATGGTTAGGACTATGCCTTCATGGCACACGCTCTACCAGATGAGCCACCGAGGCGTCACAGCAGTGCTGAAATTTAGTCCCAAAGTTACATGAAAGTACAAAAGTAGAACCTTTATCAGTGGAGGTATAGAGTAACGTTTTATCAGTGAGTCCCCAGTTTGTTTATGTTGTGCATGTGATCTTTTTATTCAGATTATATCTCTTTATAGCCTTAGCCTTGCCTATTTTGCATATAAAATATGAGACATATTTTGATTAGATGCTTTGAATTGTTACTGATTCAGTCAGGTCATATGGGTGTCCTTGTATTCTACAGTTGAATCCATTATAAAGTTTTGGCATTGTAACAAGGGAAGTGTATAATACATCCCACATTTTAAGTAAAGAGGATAGAAAAGAAAAAAGATGAACTGCTGAAATGTTGAATAGGCTCTGACTCACTGGTTTTTTTGACTGAATGAAGCGCAGCAGTGAAAGGCTCGACTTTATTCTTTGTGCTTTTTGTAATACTGTCATGCATGGCCTTGATTCTCCAGCCGCCCCACAGAAGCAGATGTAAGCCTCCGCCTCTGCAGTCTCTCCATGATAGTGCGCAAGTTATACTTTCCATGGACATTATGCTGATTATGTGCAGAATTAAATATGTTCACCGACTGTACTGACATAATTTGTAGCTACGTAAAGAAACAGGCTCCACTGAAGAGCCCAAACACATACGTCTATGAACTGTACTACAGAGAGTCAGGGAAATCCTCCAAAAACCATAAAGCCCATCAGTGCAGAGTTTGACGGGGTGTCTTTTCTTCTTCCCTGTCCCTCAGCATCATTAAAAGGAAGGCAGAGTCTTTTCAGGATTAGAGGGGTTTGTAGACTGCCACAGGCTGTGGACAATTGATCATTACACATCTCTGCACTCCACTACTCCACTCTCACCTCCTTTCTCTACGTGACATGCTGTGCTTTTCTTTAAGGCCATGTTCACAATAAAACTCTCATCTCTCTCTCTCATCCTCCTCTCCGTCCTCTCCTTACCGATTCCCTCTTCTCTCTTTGTCTTCTCATCTCATTTTAGTTCACCCCCGCCTCCATTTTCAGTTACTGTACCAGGTCGTCCTCTCTCTCTCTCTTTCGCTCTCTCTCTCTCTCTCTCTCTCTCTCTCTCTCTCTCTCTCTCTCTCTCTCTCTCTCTCTCTCTCTCTCTCTCTCTCTCTCTCTCTCTCTCTCTCTCTCTCTCTCTCTCTCTCTCTCTCTCTCTCTCTCTCTCTCTCTCTCTCTCTCTCTCTCTCTCTCTCTCTCTGCAGAGAAGAGCTTTAAATGAAACTGCTCATAAAGAAACACATAAAGCTCCAACGTCTCGAAGTAGAGCTTTCTGACATTTTGAGACATTGGTTTGATCACAAAATCTAATTAAGGACCAGATTAGTTTATCACATCAAGATAAAATGGAAATAGTGAAGAGTGTGATTGAGTTTGCTTTTGTCTCAAATTTAATGAAGCACTGAATCAGTTCGGATTTGGCACCCAGCTTTCACATCTTTCATCTGTCCTTTCAGTTTCAGCACTACTCAGCTGTTTTTGTTCAGACTGCTGCGACCTCAGTGGCAGGTGTCATGATGCTGGTGGTCTCAATGGGATTGTGAGGTTCTTATTGATTCAGAAACCTGGCTCATCTTTCCCCAACACAAAATTAGAGAAAGACGAACACATTGGAATTCTGGGCTAAAATCTGTAAGAGCACATTTTCAACAACAAGAAACTCAACCCTCTGGACTGTTTCAGTCAAAATCACACACTTGCTCACTTTTCACTCCTGACATCATTACTTGCTTTGAATGTAGAGCCCCATACAACAGCCTGTTTGGAGAGAAATCACTGATGTCTGGATTTTCACTTTGCTTTAAGACGGGTTGCCTGAGACTTCTAGATATCCTGTAGGGTTGCAAAATGTGAGGGGCTGTTGGTTCTGGAAGTGTTTTCCCCCTTTCTCTATTTCCATTTCTGCTTTCTCTTTGAACTAGGCCCACTACGCAACTCAACATAGAAATGTGGGACTCTGCCGGATAATGTAATAGTCCCATAGAGTTATGTCATCGGCACCAGTTTTAATGATGTCTACTTTGTTTCTGAAAAATCCTGAGGTGCCTCTCATTCTGACAGATGGCTCAAAATACTATCATACCCATGAACTTCAGCTGCTGTCGCCATGGAGAGGAGGCCCTTCACAGAACAGAGAACAAAACATAAAGCTGTACTTGCTGAATGAATCTAAAACCGACCAAGAATTTAAAAGTGAATTGATTTTAAGCTGCAGATGATCACACTTTACTGTCGGTATGTTAATGATCTGACCTATGAACCTGAGCAATGAGTATTCATGTAATATGATAATGATAATATATATCTATCATCTATATTATCAATACGCTTGATGCCCTTGGTTTCAGTTGTGGAACCAGACATGACATCTTAAAGTGTATCCAGGACAGACACGAGTCACGTCACTGATTACCCAGCATACAGTATGTATGACAGTGTTGTGAATGTGTTTGTGCACCACTTCAGAAATCTTGTGACCTGGAAACTGTTTCACTACATAATTTCTTTTCAAAGTATTCCAATTTTAGGAAGGGTTGGCTTTTACTATGACTCTTTATATTATGCGTTTATGTTACTGCGGTAATTAATAGATAAGTATTGCAATAATTAGAGCCATTTTCATTAAATTGTTAATTTAAATGATTAAATTGTTCATTAATTATTAATGTTGAAAAATTATAGGGACTTAATTTACAAAAAGGGCCTGGTAGTGGCTCTCAGCGGTCATCCCAAAGTGGTCTAAGTACTGTTTAAAAAAAATGACTGTGCAAATAGTGACTGGGGCCTTTATTTACCTCAACTGCAGAAGATGACAGATCTTTATTAGAGACAGGCCTTTAATTCTATTTCCCTCTGATTGATATGTATACGTGCTCATATTTTGGTAAAAAGTCTTATTTTACTCTGCTCCCATTTGTCTTTTTAGAGTTGCTGCGTTACACTGTTCCTCCATTTCTTACCAGTGCTTTTGTTTTTTTAAACCTTTTGCAGGCCTACCCTGTGCAACAACAGTCGGACTACAAAGCAAAGTGGATCAGAATGAATGAATCCAATACTTTAGATGAGTAATCCAGAACAACAACGTGTTGAAAACAGCACAATTTTATTGTTGATCATATTGTTGAATTTTTCTGATTAATTGGCATGGAGTATACGACGGGCACCAGGAGTTTATCCACCCTGGGAGTAAGGTGTCTTATTTTTTGGATTAAAATGAGACAGTCTTTATTTGTGTGAAACGGTCTTACTTGGGCGAGCACTACAGACCAGTCTGAAATCTCTTAGTGAAACCGGCCCCCGGTGATACGGGAGTCCGACCACCTTTGCCATACATCTGGGACAGATGTCCGTTTACAGACAGCACTAACTGTCGTCAGATATGAGAAGGGCTCAAGTCAAACTGTCAGAACACTCTTTGTGTCTTTGCTGCACTTCTTTGAGAAGTACAGCCCCAGCTCATCCCAAACCACCTGACCATGACTTGTGCAAGTGTCATTCGTCAAAAAGATTTGATATTTGCAAGATGCCTCATGACTGTCACTCTAGGAAAGTTTTCAAGAGTTTTCTCTATACCGTACTTGAATACATTAAAAACCCAAAGACATTAGACCCAAATACAGTTTTAATTTCTGTGTAGTGTCATCAAACTTGAAACAAATTACACATGACTGTAATGTGCTGCCATGTGGTCTAGCTCCTCCTCCAGTGTGCCAGCTGCTCTGCTGTCAAGATGAAGGGGACGTAGGGTTTTGGACGTGGCGTCAGATAAAAAACCCTGAGGGAGACAGGACTTAGAACCTCACTGGGTTTAGTATAAAATGTGTCTGGGGACATTTACATTTTTTTTTTTTTAAGAAGTAGAATATGCCCAGTGTCTGTCCAGGTTGTACAAATATATCTTCACTCACATTCATCAACTGCATGACCCTGCAAACATTTTGTGGATTTAATGTAATATACAGCTTGAAATATGGTACTTGCTGAGCATTAAGATGACTGACTCACTCTCACTCCATCTGTCAGCAAGGTGACCAAAAGACCCCTGATAATAGGCTCTGAGTTGTCACCACACACACACACACACACACACACACACACACACACACACACACACACACACACACACACACACATGCACACACACACATATACCTCAGTGGGATGGTCATGGAATTGGTCGTGGGATTGCACAAATGAAAGTGAACAGAAAAAAGAGGAGGCGCGCACGGGAAAAAGAGATAGGAAAAAAGTACAGAGGAAGCCATTCATCACAGCCAATCCACAAGCTCAGCCAGCTTAATGAAGACAGATAGTGGCTCTAGCTGTCAACACAAGAGAAGCTTATCTCTATATTAAGCAGCCCCACCATTAGGAACACACCGGCCACATGTTAAGAGATTGATCTGGAGCGTTTAGCGACTGGGTGAACGCCCTAATTAGGCTGAAGTTTGACACAGGGTCTTGTTTTCCTTTCCCTCCTCTGTCCAAGGTGGGATGACCTTGTCACTTCAGTCAGAGGAGCAGAAATAGACCCTTACCTTTGGTGGAAACTTAGGTTTCAAGAAAAACTTTCACCTGCTCTCACCCAGGGTATTCACTGTGAATTGTTCTGAATAAAAGCGGCAGCTGCAAACCTCCAACATGTAAACTTCATCTGTGATGTTTGAATGCTCACATCCATACAAAATAAAAGGCGGCAGCCTTGTCACAGTGGAAAGATGTTAGAAAGATATTAGAGAGAGTGTCCTGTAAGCCATGTTCTGTGACCCCAAGTCCTTGGTGTCAAATGACACTGTATTGATCCACATGGAGAAATTCTATTTTCACAGGGAGGTCAGAGGTCAGGGTCAGGTACACAATAGTGTCTCATGAGCTGGCAGGGATTCATCGTCCTCACTGGGGATAATGGAGCTTGGCGAGACACTTAATTTCTCATCGGCTCAAGGAGATGCACTGTGGTGACCCTTTGTTCAGACCTCCCTGCAGGGAGAGGATGACTTTCCCCCTTTGGGTAAAGAGAATATTGAAACAAAAGGTCGTGGTTATTCTCTGTAGATGCCCCACATTACTCCCAGTACAGTGTGTTTACAGGGAGGTGTATATTTTGGTTTTGAGTATTATTGCCCTGTTACACCTGACATTATGGTATGGAACCAGTTTATTTCAATGGAATCTCCCAAGATTAGAAGATTCACTTGCAGGAGGGAATTAAAGTAAATCTCTGTAAATATTTCACATCAACTTTGGTGAATTTTCACATTGAATTACACACAGTGAATTAAAATTGTTTCCACACTTCTGACCTTGTAGGTAAAAGAAAGCCAAAGAGTCTTAAACGTAGATAGTTTTCACCTATTTAGCTGGAATTATGCTTCTCCGGCTGCATGTTGGAAAACTTGAATGGGGACGACTTAGATATGTTCACATGGCTGTTTTGTTTATACTTGCATATGTTTCTGTTTCATTCTTTTATTTTGAACCCACCTCACAACAGGAGCTGAATCAACCAATCAATGTGCCCGACACGCAGGTCCGCACAGTGAAGTGTCCATGACCTATGGTTACCCATAACAAACCTTCCCTACATACGTTCACAGATATGTTAATATGTATCTTCAGGGAAGCATCATTCCAGCTTTAACTGGATTGCAAATTACCTGACATGCTAACTACCAGCTTGCCAGCTACAGTAGTGTGCCAACTAACTGTGTGAGTAGTCCCCACATCACCAAGCTTCTAGCACCACCAAGGACATGCAGATCTCCCCACGTCTTGAGGATGGACGTACTGTATTATTACCTCTCTGACAGATTTGTCGGATCACCAATAATTGAAGATGAAAGTACAGCACTGTTTCATACTGTCCATTTTTATTATTATCATATTTTGTGTTTTACTGACTCACTACTACGTCTGTGGAGTTAACGGTGCACCTGCGAACAAGGAAGATGTTGACCGGGATAACGTGTTTCCACATGTCTCCAGCCTTCAGGTTTCTCAAGCCCATATAAGGACTCATTCAGCTTATTAACCAGGATATGAGGTTCAAAATGCTCAAGCAATATCATCATAATAACCTGGAGACTGTGCACGCAACGTTCAGTGATTCACCAGCCCTGGGGTTGTTTGACGGTGGATTTCATTCAGAAACTAAAGAGTCAGTTGTGAATGATTTGTGGTGTAGATGTGAGAATGGAGGAAGCATGCTGTTGATGCTGTCACTTGGTATATTATTGGATACATGATACTCACTCTACTTGAAAGCGGATCACTTTTCAATGTTCGCCTTCCAACCTCTGATGTCATTATCCTATTGGCTCGCTCTCATGGTATATAAGGACAGGACAGGATATGTTTGTGCTCTGCAGGTTATTTGCCCTAAAAATCTGTATTTTTCTGTCTTTAAAATGTGTTTGATTCAGTTAATGGCAGTTGGAGAATAGTAGCAGGATAACAGGATTGCTTTCTAATGAGCTTTTTGTTATCTAATATCTTCTCTATCTCCCTCCTACTCTCCTCTCCTATCGCTTAAATGCATCACCTCATCCTCGCAGACTATCAGCTGTCTCTTTCAGGATGTTTGAAGCAGAGGACGATGATTATTCTCTTCCAGTCCCTCCCCTTCATCTTCCTCTTCACCTTGTACTCAGCTCTTATCTTTTTCAACTCTCTCTTCCTTTATTTTCACCTGCATTTTTTTCAGTCCTAACATTGTTTTCACTAGAAATACACACACAAAACAAAGAAAAAGGAAAAGAAAAAAACAAAAACAAACATAAAACACAAAATATTACCCTGGCAGTCAAATAATCTTCTTAGGTGATAAAATATTAAAATGTGTTATGCAAGTCAACGTTCTATCTGATCTTAATTGGTACAAGTGATGGGAAGCTTTGCTTGGATCAACAGTGGTATTTGTCTACAGACAGAGACAGATGTGCCCATTTATGTGTGTGTGTGGTGCCTCGTTTTACTATATTTGTGGGTCTGAGCTGCAATTGGCCAAAATTAACACATATAAACAGGTTTTTACACCACGTCAGATATCTTGTAGTGTCTCAGGTAGGGTTGGGAACCAAAAGCTGGTATCATACGGGCTAAATTTTAAAGACTGTAGTATCGATACCCTTCGAAGTTAATGGTTCTGCTCTCGGTACGGGAGAAATGAAGAAAATAGATTTCCTATTATAGCCATAAAAGTTATCATTCACATACTGTCAAAGAAAAAGTCTTGTAGTAAATCATTATTTATTACATTTGTTTTTACATTTCCATCACTACAAACTGATGTGTTCAAAGCAATGCTGCTGAGGTTTGTTAACCAATAATGTTAATATAGTTGCAGCCTGCCGTGCAGACTGGTAAAATAGATCTGTCGGGTCGCGTCACTTCCCCGGGTTGGTGCTCGTGTAAGTGCCAAGTTCCCTTCGGTCGGTGATTGTGTGTTTTTAAAATGTATTTCAGGGCTGTTCTCACTCTTCCATCCCTGAGCCACGCACACTCTTAGGAGGAGCCGTGGTATTTCTGGTTTAACTAAATGTCACACGACGGAAAAGGGGCGGAAATTAGCGTGTTCACCCGGTTGTCATGTTTACGTCACTGCCGATCAGAGCTGGAGCCAATAAATACCCGTGACTATTGCAGAGTCATTTGACCCGGGAGTGAATGTTGATTGTAAACTTTCGCGTTGAAGAAAAAAGCCTGATGTTAGCTGTTTTTTTTTGTCTAGAGTAAAAGGTTCTGAATTTACAACTGTGGGAAATACCCTAGTCTTTGGCGTTTAGAGAAGAGGCTCCTCGGATATCCTAAGCTTGAATAAAGTGTATTTTTCTGCGATACTTTGTTGTTTTAAATGCTGGAGTAACCAGGCCACATGAAGAGCAAGAATATCAGAATTA
Organism: Seriola aureovittata; assembly: GCF_021018895.1. Lineage (NCBI taxonomy): Eukaryota > Metazoa > Chordata > Actinopteri > Carangiformes > Carangidae > Seriola > Seriola aureovittata. The sequence goes on along the minus strand of NC_079366.1, from coordinate 5,010,933 downwards.
GAGCCATTAGTCTCTGTATCAAAGAACTTCATTGAAATATTCATGCATTCAAGCTCATTTAAAACCATCACACTCCATGATGTTTCCTCAGACTTTGCTTTAACACATTCATTCTCAGCTTTTCCACATTTGCGAGGTAGTACATTTATCATCAAACTAAAAAAAAAAAAAAAGCAGTAGTGTCCTGCCTTAACATTTAATTCTGCCGATGCAAACTATTTAATTTGCATAGACACTTTCACTTCCACATTGGTCACAGCTTTATAAGTGCTAATTCACCAAACATTTGGTTTCTGTTATTCTTTTAGTTTTGGAGAGGAGGAGGAGGTTTTCCTGTTTGTTGTTTTGAGTCATGTGACATGAAGTGAAGGACGCAGAAATGCAATGATGTTGTCAGCCTCCTGAGAAATATCAAACAGACACACATTATAGCAGTAAGTGATTTTTTTATTTTTTTTATCAATGCTGAAGCACTGCCGTTGTTGTTATTGATGTTCTCCGTCTCCCACCGGTTATTCAGACTCCCAGAAGCTTGATGATTTGAAACAGCTCGCAATTTTTCCATCCAGAGTTCAACATAACAAAGCCGCAAATATGGGAAACCAAACATGTTGTCCTGAGTGATGTTAAGGATTTCCTGTGCATGCTTTCAGGTTCGCTCATCTTTTCCTTTTCCTGACATAACACAGTGCCAATCCAATAAAGCCATCTTGAGCTTCTTGCTCAATGTCATTATGTTTAATGCAATATGAGTGGAGCCTCTTGTGCAACCATTACTCCCTTCAATGGAGAGATGCTCTCTTACTCCTTGCTTTAACACAATAGCTACATCCAAAAAGGCTATTAGATTTGATGATACAGGAGCTATTTTTAGTGACAAATGCCTTCCTGAGTTTTCCAGGAATGAAGCAGGAGGGAAGAAAATACACTCCAATGTCCATTTCCCAGCGCTGGAAGGCCTGGGGAAGGAGGAGGAGGAGAGAGTGGTGGGTGGAGGTGTTAAGACTTGAGGAACATGTATACGCACACACACACACACACACACACACACACACACACACACACTGGAAGAAGGTCATTTCCATGCATGCTCAATGGGTTTTAATGCCCCGAGGGCTGGAGTCACAACTGCACACACAAACACAGAGAGTTAGTTCATTAATCACAGCAACGAGGGCTAACCTGACATCCACATGCTTACATCTCTCTTTCACGTGTACACACATACACACACACACACACACACACACACACACACACACACACACACACACACACACACACACACACACACTCACTCATACATTACTCACTAAGCAGGGGGCAAGGGCACCACAATTAGAGGTGTTATTTAAACCCCCCACTGAATAGGAAGTTATTGTGGCCTTGTTGCAATCTTTGCCACACACGTCTGATATTACACTTACCGAGCACATGCAGGAAGGCTGTGTGTTCGTCCTGTAAGGTGTTCGAAGAAAAAGGGTCTTTTTGTTGCTTTGCTTGTGTGAAGAGAGGAGGAGGCTTTGCAGTGCAATCCCTTGTCAGAAATTAGAGGTACGGCAAAAATGGAAATACAAGGAAAGAATTTGAAAATTCCTAAACACACTGCTTCCTTTAAGAGAGAATATACATATGCTAAGACTGGTAGTAGTCAGCCAGGTAGGTTTGTAACATCATAGTTATTTGATCAAACGTTTGGCTTGTAAGTTAATTGACAAAGACTCCCTGAGAAACTCTAATCCGAGTGTTCCTGTTGAACTGTACAAAAATATAAACACTTTTGTTTTTACCCTCATTTTTCATGAGTTGAAATCAAAGTTATAAGACTTCTATAAAAACAAAAGATACACACAGACACACACAGATATACCATGACGAGATCCTGAGGCACATTGTCGTGCCATTCATCAACCGCCATCACCATGTTGCAGCATGATGTGTACACAGTTCCTGGAAGTTTACCGCACAGCCATTAAAGAGGAGCGGTCCAAAATTCCACTTGCCACAATCAACAACCTGATAAACTCTGTACAAAGAAGATGTGTTGTGTGTGTTGTACTGTTCGAGGCAAATGGTGGTCACTCCAAATACTGACTTTGTTTTCTGATCCACGACCCCAAGCCCAAGTCATGTGAAATCCACTGTCCACTGCCTAATAAAAGTCAAATTTTTTCATAATAAAACTGCACATTTTAAAGCGGCCTTTCATTGTGACCAGCTCAAGGCGCACCTGTGCAGTAATCATGCTGTGTAATCAGCATCTTGATTTGCCACACCTGTGACGTGGATGGATTATCTTGACAAAGGAGAAATGCTCATTAACACGGATTTAAACACAGTTGTGAGGAAAAGACGGAAGCCTGTTGTGTTTATAGAAAAAGGTCTTCGATCTTTCTTTTCAACTCATGATAAATGGGAGCAAAAACGAGTGTTGCATTATATTTTTGGTCAGTGTGAATGAAGTAGCTGTATACGAGTTACCATTTTATTAGGTACAGCTGACAAAATAAGGAGGTCCGGTACATCTGCCCTGTAATAAATCCTGCTAAAATATTTCATATATATTATTTATATTAATATAGATGAATGCAGAATATCAGAAATCCCTCTCAGTATAATGCAAACCAGTTTAACCTCATTAGTAGCAGCTTTGAAAATGATGGTGTTCTTAAATTTGTGTAAATAAATTACATATGTATGTATGTATAAGTATAGACAAAATATATAATACAACCATGAAGTTGTGAAATAAAACCAAAACCTAGTTCTATTATTATGAAATGTTTTGTCATGCTAATTCATTTCACAGTAACAGAGGTTATTGCAGGTCATTATTATTTTCTTTCCTGCAGTTTTTATTTCTAACTTCTTCTTTGCGAAGTCAAACTGCAGTTTCTCCCTGGGGCTGGAATTTCATACTAGCACCTTTAATCACAACATCTTTGTCTGCCAGTCAAACAGGGCAGAGCTGAGGTTTGTGTTTGGCATTCTGCCAGATAAACTCACGTAAGAGGCTCTGCCCTGTTTGACTTGATATGATAGTTTTAAAAAATATTGTAAGTTGTTTTAAAATTTCATGCTTTTTTCCCCCCACATTTCCAACATTTATCTGTAGTTATATATATATTATTTATTTCATAAAGTCTTGGAGTCTATGGAGTGGCTAAGGGCTCAAAATTAAACAAGACAGTTTAATTTTGAGCCCTTTGGCACTCCATAGTAAATCATCATGGACCTTCATAAAGTCGAGATCTCCTGCAGGGCTGTTGAAGAGGTGTATCTTAGAAACTGGTGGTAACTGAACTGTCATGTGACATGTACTGTATTTCTGTAGGCTGATAACACATTGCAGTAGTGATTGCATGCTGCCTGGTTTCTTCTTCTAATTGTAGTTTATTCCAGAAATTGACAGCTTTTATTGAGAGGATGAAAATACATAAAGCTTTTGTACTGTAATGGAGCAACTGATGTATTACAAGATGAGGATTTATTATCATATTGAACTTGAATGAAGGCAAATACACACACAAGAAAAACAAAATATTGGCTCTTGTCCAGGTCTTTTGCCTCAGGTCATGATTCCGATGAGCCACTGACACTGAACAGCAGCGCTAATGAGGAGACGCGGGAACCACACATGTGTGAACACAAGCACCGACATGCAAAATAAAAAAATTAATTTAAAAAAAAAAAATTTCAAATTCACAGAAATTGTCACAGATATACACACATTTGGACACAAACTTCTAAACAATATGTTAGATCCAGCTCGGATATAGATCCATTGACCCAGTTATGGATGTCTTGTGAAACCCCTCAGTGCTCTGCTGAGTTATTATAAGGAACTAATGTGGTCGATACAGACTTGGATATGAGGGGAGGGAGAGAGAGAGAGAGAGAGGGGATCTGATGTGTGTCGTTGCTCTCTTGCTTCTCTTGCAGTTTTTTTTTGTTTGCTGTATGTACATGTATGATGTGGGTGTGTGTGTGTGGGTGTGTCAATCATAAAACCCTACCCAACTTCAGATGACCTCTGGGATCGAGGAAATGCTTCCTTTACTGGAGCGCAGACCAGAAACAGGATGTGTGTTGTGTTCCTCAGATAACATGAACATGTCTGTGGAAGGTCCCGGTGCTGCGTACAGAGTTACCAGTTATTTCTGAAGAGGATTGATTACATCTCATCCATGCAGGGGCTCTGTTTGTGTGTCATTCTCCTCCATTACCCCACTGCTCCACATTCTAAAATTAACCTCCAAACCCCAAACCCGCTTTCTTCTTCTCTCCTCTCTTACTTTCACTGGGGTTTGAAATTTTGATTTTCCCAGGAATCTCTTGAACTAACGATTCTTCTCATTAAACATTCTTTTCCTAATTTTCTTTAGATTTGATAGAAAAACTTTTTTTCTCAAAGCCCAAGCTGACTCCTTCAAACAGCTTAATTTCACCCACCATCAGTCCAAAGCCAAAAAAAATGTTTCACTTTACACTGATGAAAAACAGAGAAGCATAAAATCCTCATTTGAAAAACTGCAACCAGTAAATCTTTGTTGTAATTAGCTGTTTGTCAAAATTGGTTAATTGATTAATTGATTAATTATCTGTCAATCAATTAAGTAATCATTTTACATTCACTAATTACATTTTGCGGAAACAAGTTTTGTGCTTTCAGACATGATTCAGTTAGTTAAGAAAAGGGAGGAAGTGTAATTAACACAATATTAAAATAAGGCAAACCATAAACTGTTGCATGTAGTTCCCCAGTATATGCCAACAGGACCTGCAGTGGTGTTAGTGTTATTTACCTGCTTTCACTTACTTGAGCTTTCATTTGGTCACATTGTGCAATTTCCTTTTGATGGAACACTCCACCGTTTTAGCATTGCACTCCTGTGTCTGTCGGACTCCTAATGGAGAATTAAAAAAAAAAAAAAAAAGGCTAAAAATTGACGTAGCAGAACCAGAAATATCCCCCCATTCTTCCTCCTGTTCAAAATCTGGCGCGTACATCCCCCACAGTGCAGCTTGGACCCAGACAGTTCGATCAGAGACTCTGGTGTGTTATGCTAGGAGCAGCTAATGTAGCCTCTAGCTTCTAGCAGAGATGAGGAGCAGCTACAGATCTTATGAACTCACTTGTCTTTAACTCCACACCCCCAGACTCTTTTCATTTTCAGACTTGGAGTGTTCATTGCCATCTGACGCTGCCTCAGGTGACATCACTTGAAGCACTTGATATCTCTCGTGCAGCTCCCTCTGCAGCCATAAAAGGCTCATGATACCGGTTTGAATACATTTCACCAGACATACAGCGTGTCCCTTAACACTAAGAAGTTAGTAGAAGTTACAGGACACATATACAGGCTGTAGGTGACAGATTGTTGTTCCTTTACTTTGGTCGTTAAAGAGGCTTTAAGCCGCATCCCTCAGCTTCCCACAGCACAAATGACCCTAATATGTCTGTGTGGGTTTGTTTGGGTTCCTGATCAATACTGATAACTCATTACGCTACCTGCTGCAGTAATTTCTGGTCGGACGTGGCGGTGAGCAAGCAGACGGCGTCACAAGAGAAATGATTTCCAACCCATAAAAACAAATGACTAACACATATTATCCCCGCCTTTTGCATTGTGACGTTCAACCTATTCACTAGACTAATGAATCACTACACTTTCTCAGATGTGACTTTATTATGTATATCAGCTACAGGGAGCTGTAGGATGAACTCTTTGATATATAATGACAAGGTTTTAATAAAACTTAAATTTGACTTTGAGTGGATTCCCTGAGTAGAAGCAGATCGACACACACAGTCACGACATCACACAGAGTCGCAGACAGCAGCAGGTCCCTAAGCTCTGTCTCCAGTCTAATGGTTTGTGGCACTCTTGCCCGCTCCAATCCCTCCTCAATCACCAACTGGTGTAACTCTCCCTGCAGGTGGCTGGAAATGAGGGCAGCAGTTGATTAGAGCAGTGGAGAGTGCTGTAATAGGTAGCCGGCTGCTTGGGATAAGAATAGCTGCTCGAATGCATCTGTCAGACCACAGGTTACTGCGACTTACTGATGCTTTCATTGAATCCACAAGCACTTCAGGACAGATTAAACATCCAGTGTTTGAACTTGTTTACACAGCTTTACAGGTATAAAAGTTTAAAGGTGTACTGCAGGTGTGTAGATTTGGGATTTTAAGATGACCCCATCTGCCATGTCTTGCTTAAGGACACTTGTCACTAGGGAGGGAATCAAGCCTGCGACTTTCTTCTAATATAGTTTAGCGTCTTTAGAGCCTTTTTTATATTGCTGTTGTTGTTGTACTGTTCTTCCACGTTATTGAGTTACCTCCATCTTATTCGGACAGTGATGTTTTTTAGTAGAGATGGCTCTGTGCCCCGACACACTGGATTCAAGAATACACAATAGATATAAGTAATAATAGTAAAAGTAATAATATAGTTAATAGAGTTTAAAGTGTTTTAGCTTTAATTGCAGCCTTTTTTATATATAGTTCCCAACTTTCCGGACCAAGAGTAATTTAGATTTAAAAGTAAACTTAAATAAAGTCCTCATATTGAATAATTGTAGGGGTGCAATGCAATGATATTTTTCATTATTGATTAAACTAATGATTTCTTCCTTGATTAATCGTTTAGTCTACAAAAAGTAACAAATGGTGAAAAAGTCCGAACAAGAATCCAAAACCAAAAGTCGTTTAATTTATAACAATATAAAACAAAGAGAAGCAATAAATCATCACAGTTACAAACACAGATTCAAGTAATTATCTGATTATTAAAATAATTGCCAATTCAGTTTTCTTATCAGTTGATTGACGAGTTGCTGACTGTCTGAAGTCTGCCACCACAGGCCTATACTGCAGCCATCTTTACGTCCTCAGCAGCTGAAGCACTTGTTCTTTACAACTGAGATCGAGTGACTGTCAAGTCTAACTCACTGTCACCAAAGTGACGTGAAAAACTGAAATTTATTACTTCAAACACATAGTCACTGTCGCACTATTAACCCTGTTAACAGTGGAGAAGGTGTCACTGTGGGAATACATACACACCGACCTCTGGTCCATTTATTCTAAATAGCTAAATGCACAGTATAGAATTTCTGTCACTATGGGGTCTCTCATCAAAACAATAACAAAAGACTGTTTTTGGTGCCATCAGGAAGGAGCGTGGGATCATGGGAGTTGTTGTCTTCACCACCATGCCATCACTGCAGTCAGCTTCTCCCATTTAGGATTCCTTCAGTGTCAGTTGTTCAGGGTGCATGAATTATCGGCAATGATCTCCTCCTCTCCATGACCAGGTGCTTAAAACCAGTTAATACACTGAATAAAGTTTCTCACTAAAACTCGTCCTGGAGGAGCTGCGAGCCGAGCTGCTGCTTACATTTACTCACCTTGTTTCTCTTAAAATCCAGATATTTGGGAGGTTTTACAGAGAGCCAAACTATCTCCAAAGCACCTGCATGACTAAATTACAAATATACACACACACACACACACACACACACACACACACACACACACGCGCACGCGCGCACACACACAGACTTCTGAGAGCTGCTCTGAGCTCAGCTTTTAATTGGTCTGGTGCTTTAGAGGTCTCTCTGCCCCTTTTCTATCAAACACATGTATGCTTCTTACACACACACACACACACACAAACACACGTAACATTGATATTCACTGAGGCTTTTATATAATACACCCTATTAAAGATTCCTGAATGCGACACTGATTCAGGCAGGTATGCTTAATGTGAACATGGTTGAATGTCCTTTGTTTTGTGCTTTTTACCATTATCAGTGTCTGTAATGACTGAAACCAGAGTTCCTTCATTGTTTCGTCCTTGTTTGCAAATAATCACATGCAAAAAGGAATCAGGGCCGGCAAAACTCGATTGATAAAGCCTTGATTTGAGCCTTTTAGCCTCACCACAGAGACATAGTGGTTAAAGGTCCCTGTGCCACATGACTCTGACTTTGTGTATTTCCAAAGCATCTACAAGTTTATGTGCGTGTGGGGAAAAAAAGGGCATGATTAGATGTGTAAGCAAATTGTCAGTAGAGGAAGGGGAAGTCACAGCATTAAAGTTTGCTCAGTAATAAAAGGTTTGACGAAGTGGCAGTTGTTATGGTCAGAAGACAGGAAGCCTCATTGATTCCTCAGATCATGTTCCAAACAGATTTAAAGGCCTGAACACTTAAGATGATGGTCGAGTGAGGAACCGTCTCAATTTTCAACAAGTCGAATGAAACAGTTTGTTCACTTGTATTTGAAAACTACAAACACCCTGTTTAACATACATTACAACAGCACTTGGATGCATTCAGACCTTCTGCCGGTTACATAACTCATGTCACTTAGTCAGCTGCGGCATTGGATTCGTATTAAACACGAGAACAAACAAAGGTAAAGGATGAGTGTTTCTGCACCATCAGTTATTTACCACTTGCCACATATAATGCCTTCACAGAGTTATAAGTAATAAGAGGTCAGTTTCTCGACAACATGCTGAAAATAAGTCTATGTCTATAATAATGTCTACCCGGAGTTTTTTTGCTCCTGAAAAGTGCAACCGTCCGCGCCTCTGAAGCTGTAGTTTTGAGACTGAGAAATGGCTGTGTGGATAACATAATCTCGACAGGAGGTGCGTGCTGGCAGGGTGGGAAGGTGACGTGTCATCTCTCCCTCTGCTCCATCCAACGTGCTGTGAACTGACTCAGCCCAGACACACTGGCCCCAGCAGGGATGCTTTCACTGGGGAAATGACTACTGCTCACCCCAGTGCTCACTGCTATTTATCAAACTGGCTCTATTTTTCTCAGCCCAATTTGAACAAGTATACTTTATTGATTCCTGTAGGGAAATCGTCTGTTTGCTTGTCCTCTTCCCAGGTTAGATCTGGCTTCAGATCTTTAGTGTTGAACTCTTTAGGGTTTTTCAACATCCCTTTTCCTACCTTGCTGTCAGTAATCACCAACCCATTCACTTTTTTTTGAAATCACATTGAACAAATGTAACGAGAACATCTCCATCTCCGACAGTCCCTCCTTTACTTTAATATACTTTACAAATCACATAATTGCCTAGTGTGAGAGCCGTGATTACAATATTCAGGGTAAAACAAAAGAACATCATCAACATCATTATTGGGTCCCAAGTGAGCACTTAATCGTCCCGTCATACATCCATTTCCCACCGCTCATCCAGGTCTGGGTCATGGTGGCAGTAAGCTACAGCAGGGCCCATACATTTGTCACTCTAACTATGTAACTCAGCCTTTCTTGGGGGATCCTGGGGTGTCACCATACTAGATGGCAAATGTAATCCCCCCCAGCGTGTTCTGCACCTGCCCTGGGGTCTTCTCCCGGTTGGACGTGCCTGGAATACCGCCACAGGGAGGCATCACATGTGTGGACCACTTCAGCCGACCCCTTAACGTGACGAGAGCAGTTCTCCCCCGAGCTCCCTCTGGATGTCTAAACTCCTCCTCCTCCTCCTCCTCACTTCCAAGGATGACTCCAGCCACCCTGCAAAGAAAACCTATATTAGACATCTGTGTCCGTGATCTTACCCAGAGCTCATGACAGTAGGTGATGATTTATATGTAGGTTGCACACTTGAGGTCTCTGTCTTTACAGTCAGCTTCCTTTTTACAACGCGAGTCTGGTACAGGCTCCGCATTACTGCTGACGCTGCAACAGTCCATCGGTGGAGCTCATGCTCCATCTTACCCTTTCATGTGGCCCCAAAGATATTTCTTTTACTTGGGGCAGCGACTCCTTCCCAATGTGAAGAGAGAAATCCACGGTTTTCTGGCTTAGTACCATGTTTTCCTTTATTTTTCTAAAACATGGTACCACAAACACCCTCTCCTGAGATTCCCGCAATATTGTCATCATTGATTGTTCCTCCTTGTTTCGTACCTCTGATCATTTCAGTCCGCGCAGTAACATTTAGCTGATGCAAATACATACAGTAAAGCTAAACACAGCGTTAGAGGCAATAAAAAGTTGCTGAAGAAAGTTTAATAGCAACAACCCCTGAATCCATTAACCAACTAATTTTTTCCCCTTCTCCTGGAGTGTGCAGTGGCACAGCCCTCTGTCATTATCACCCCTCCACTGGTAGCATGCTGCCGAAGCCTCTTTCCTTTGACCTAAAATGAGACTGTGACAATCGCAAAGTCATATTTGACGTCATGTCATTGACTTTTATTCTCTGCATGTGTCTGAGTCTGTCTGTGTGTGTGGTGTGTAAGAGAGAGAGACCTGCATGAGGTGCTCATCTATCACATATTGTAACTGCCTTTTCAAAATCCCATTCTGTCTGAAAGAGACGGTTGTTGAGTCTCTGTATGTGTGTGTTGCTGTGTTTATGACTGTCTCTGTGCTTGGACTGTTTAATATTGGCTATACACGGGTGAGAGCATTGAGACCTGTTCTTTACGCTCTATGATGGGTTGTTTTGTATGTTCTGTACATGTATTGTCACAGTAGCCATGTGAAGATAAATAAGTGATTCATATGTAGTAGGTTCTGTATGGGTGTTAGCAGTAGGCATGAAGCAGCGAGGGTTCAAGGTGTACGTAAGCTTCTACACTGTCAGCCACATTCATAAGGTATGGTGAACTTTGTGAGCTGTCATTGACAAGAGTGTATCCTATACTGTTTAAGTGTTAGTGTTTAAAGTAGTGTTTTGTGCAGTGTCCTAATGCGTTTTGCACAATATGCATGGAGAAAGGAGTCCAGATACTTCATCACGTATCATCAGTACACAGCAGTCACACAGTCTTCCTCACTGACCTGCAACACTGCCTGTATGGCTTCATATAACCGACAATATTAAAGTTCCTTTCCAGACATGTGTTAAACTATGTGAAAATACTCTGCTATGATTAAACATTTGTTGAACATGGTTTTGCAACACAAAGAGTGTAACAAAATGGAAAATTAGGGCTGGAAGAACATTTACTCTTTCTTCCTCGTTGAGAAATTCTGGACCTGGCTTTGTGCCCCACCCACCACGACCCACTTGCTCCAGGTGGACAGGGGAAAGAGCAGAGAGCATCAAGATGGTTAGAGGAGGAAACATCAGCCACATGTTTGAGCCTCAGTCAAACTCAGACACAGACAGAGGAGTCTGTTGAGACCAGAATCAGAGACTAGCAGACATATCAGAGCGGTTAGCATAGTTTATGTTTTTATTAGCTTATTACTGGCAGTGGCTGACACAGCGTTAGTGGTTGTGCTAAGTCCAACTCTGGCTCTCTGTACTGAAAGGTTTCAGGTTTTAGTCCCACCCCCTTTCCCCTCTAGCTGACGGATTGCTTCCCTAGGTTTGTGACGTACGAATCCCTGACTGTGAATCTGTTTCTTTGAGACATTGGTTCACTGCAGTTCAAGGTGGAAACACTTAGTCATGATGTTGACTGCTCATCGCTTCTGATGTGTCTTGTATTATATAGAAAACATCATATGGACATATTAAAAACGTTAAACACTTGATTTTCATCAGAGGGGTCTTTCAAGGGATAAGTGCCACTGTATGTTAAAATGTCTGGCAGTTTACTAATTTCTCATATCTCAGTTTACTAATGTGTAACAGTAGATATGGTCCTATTGCCCAACTCTTGCTGAGGCTAAGACTCGGACGCTTCCATGCGAACTGTGGTGTGGTCTTTGAGAATTGATGAACCGCAGCATTGTGTGGCATTGATATATTGTATAAGATGTATAAAACTAAAGACATGCATCCCCCATGTAAGTAGTGCTGATTTTGAAGGAACAGTGAAACTGTCCAGTTAGTGAGTTACCTGTCCAAGTGACTGCACATTTGCACTCTTGTTCACATTTACATTTACTCATTTGTCAGACACTTTTATCCAAAATGACTTACAAGTGAGGGACATCAGTAAAGCTTCTACCTGCAATATGTCTGTGTGAACTACAAATAATGGATCAGTGTCTCTTTTTGGGTCTGGACCAACAGAACCAAACTCTAGTTTAACTGTTCGAGGCTCAGGGTTTAGGTTTGATAGGATTTTATCAAATCCACATCCAGTATAGAATCCAAATCCTTTTTAATCCCTCATGAAATCTAATTAGGTTTCGTTTTTTATTGTAGGAAAGCAACTAAAGTTCTAAATAACTAAAACTCGGATATTCAATTTAGATCTCTAATCCCATTTTGTTTGCTGAGACGGCAGAATCACCACTGTTTGAAGTGGCAGCCTAATTAATGTTCACAACCCTTACCGACAGCATGGAAATTATATAGAAGAGAGATACAAAATGTTGATTGATTAAGTATCTGACATTGAAATAACGGGCGTAGGTTACTTAAACAACTTATTTTTCACAACCTACATGCTCTAAAGGTGTAACGTCTAAGATCGTTCTACTTGCTCCACCTACATAGGGGGCAGCGTTTCACCTCTTCGCCCACTACTCAGGGACAAAAAATAAAACTAATTGTTCAATAGGTGGGGCTACAATAATGAAGTATGCGTTTGTGCAATCTTCTCGAAAATGGCTTGGGCTACTGTCAAAATTCTTTTGCCATTTTGATCTCAGAAATCTTCTGCATCTTTGTTGTAATGCGACTCTAATGAAAGTCAGTCTACGTCATCAACATACTGCTGATGAAAAGTTATTAAAAGAATTTCCATTTGTCATTCCATTGAGAAATTATAAACTTTTAAACCTGTGTCCAACAGTCATAAATCAAAATTGGCTACTGCTATTGTAACCAAACTTGGTGTACGCCTGCGGACCTTAGCTCCTACCATTGTTATGGAGCCCTGGGATATTCTACCTCTAGGGGGCGCTTCAAATGCGAAAGGTTTGTTTCTCTGGTTCGGCTGCATTGATTCATATGAAATTTGGTTCATATGATCTAAGGTCATTATTCAGTCTATGAATAAAATTTTGTAATGATTGATTATAGTGGACATGGCTAATTACAACAAATATCCACCTTCCAAACTTCTAAAAAACCACATAAATCAACTTTATGTTCTACGGAACTGATTTTTTCAGCACATCTACTGAATGATTGAAGTCAATCACTCTATATCTCCACAAATCTTCATTCAAATGCTACCAAAATTGACACAGACATTCTGTAGATGGTAGATATCAAGTGTTTCAAACGGTATTTGGATCAGACAAACAGTCCTCAGTGATATTAATTATCTTGCTATGATTTTTACTGTATGCACAACAATTTCTTTTTGCTCAGTGTTGGATTCAAAGTCACCAAATAATTTTGATGATTCTTCTGAAACCAGTAGAATGATGAGTGATTTTTTTCAGTGTTTGTTGTTTTTTGTTTTTTGGTGCAGTATACAATAAAGTTATTAACAGGAAATAACAGTACAAAGGTAAAATAATAATTGCAGTATTTTTACTGTGTATGTGTATATATATATATACTATAACTATGCACAAAAGTGTTGACAAAACTCCTGCTGAGCAGGATGTGCAAAAGATCACAGTATAGACAATATGTGTTCTGTGCAGGGATAATACTCTGAGGTGTTACTGTAATGTGGTTGTTGATGATTGATGAGGCCAGGCTCAGAAGAAATGGCAGGTGCTGGTCCATTACTGGGGAGGACTGGACTGGAATTCTGGTTCTGATACAGACAAACATGTGATGTAATGATGTGACTGAAGGCAGACTAGATGCTACACTGACTCACACAGCATGTAGTGTCATAAAGTGGTATTACATCAAGGGACGGGCCGGGGCTAGCTGGTTAGCATGCTCATTTGAGTAGATATCTCTGAAACACAATAGATGGACAGCCATGACATCATGATAGTCATAACATAATCACCGTGGCTACTTCACATACTGTTGAAAGTGTCAGTTCATTTTTTGAACATTTTAAAATAGAATTCTGGCCAGATCTTACACATCGCACCTTTAAATACTAACCATACAAAAGTCAGACTGGAAGAATTTTCTGAAATGGACATGTAGTGATCAGCTGATCATAGCAGTAGAGAAGAGTCACCAGTCTTGTTACAAAAACATACCTACAGTCCTGGAATAGTTTTACAGATTGATGCTCCTTTCCCCTCATATACGATCTTTGGCCCGCACCAGCCTTCAGAGCACACATGAATCATTTAGCCATTAAGGGATTAACATTAATTTGCCTCAGCACTGATGCTTGGCATTTTAACTGGGGGAAGTGATGGTCAGAGGGTAGCTTAAAATGAGAAGCCTGCTTACATTACCTTTTACTCTTGGCTGGTACAAAAAGAAGGATAGATAAAAAGTTTGATTTGATAAAGCAGTTCTGACCATAGATCAGGTATAAAAAAAAAAAAAACATTAGAAAAAAGATGCAAGTGTCTGATGAAGGTTTTCTTAGCTGTAGTGATCCAGCAACACGAAGATACAAGGCTTTGAAACACTTCTTCTAATCTTTCTGCTCCCTCTGTTTTTCCCTGTGTGTCATTTCTCTCTCTGGTCCTTTAGTATTCTTCACATCTAAACAAGCTCAGTGTTACTCACATGTTGATTGGTGAGAGGACAGAGGTTGATTTTTGCTAATTTCCTGTCTCTGTAGCTGCTGCTTTCAGTCATTCAAGTCAGTGTCCTTTGGGTTTTTTCTTTCTTCATCTGGCAGTTTGAGAATACAGCCTCTTTTACCTGGTAGATGAAATACACGCATTTCATTCAGCTGCAACCCTCCTCATCACACTGTATATATTAACATATATCATATGTTCATAAATGTATTTTATAGTTTGTGTTCCCATTGCGGGTTCAACTTTCAATGGTAATCTTCAGTGTGAGTAATGACAAATGAAATGTGTGTACACAGCTTTAAAAATGACTGCTGTATCATAATTAGGAACGCTGTTAGACTCTTTAACTTGCGCCTGGCTGTTTGCGTCACTACAGTCGTAGCCTTTTTTGTTGTCTAAAATGCAACGTGATGTGTGTGACAGCTGCAGAGGCTCCTACTGCACCTCGCAGCTTTAACAGTCGGTATTTTAATTGCATCCTGAATGCTTACGGTGCTTTGAAAAGGTCGCCTGTTCTCAGGAAGTGACATGATGATAAATGGCGACAGAGCCAGCACAGAACACACCTTTAAGAGGAGTTTGTTTCTTGTGGCCTTGATGGATGTAATTGATGTGTTTTACTGGGGTGGTGTGAGGGAAGGCTGAGGAGAGACTTGATCCCCGCAGGAAGCTGGAGCTCCCCCTCCAGGCCTAGGTGCTTAATGTTAGGAGTTGAGTCAAGTTTTTCCACACGCTCACACATACAGATGCACACACACCTCCTTCTGCCAGAAAATTATGATTTGTATATTTAAATGGATTTTCCTAGGTGCCTTCCTCATACATATGAATCTGTCTTAATCTTTTTTTGAATTTAATAAGCCCGTCTGTCATGAATGTAGGTGAATAGCTTTGCCAAAGCATCTAAAAATAATAAGTACAAGCAGGTAAGCGTCAACACTTGCCTGTTCCCCCTCTCTCTTTCTCTCTTTCCTCATATATTTCAGAACTTTTCCTCCAAAGTTATACCTCCCAACCACCGCCCTCTCTTACACCAGCTCTGATTTCAGGCAATATACCTCCATCACTGCTGGTCCCTCACTAACACCATTATGCCATTCAGATACCACATGATATCATTGGGATGAGCGCTGCACCTCTTGGTATTCAGGCGCTCTTATCTGATTATAGCCAAATTGAATCAGCCTGCAAGCTCTGCTAGCACACTGCAATTCAAACTCATCCAGATAGGGGAAGCTGAAATGTGGCGTCTTTGATCAAGGCCTGTTCAGTTTGGCCCCTGTAGGGTGTGTGATGTGACGAGCAGTAAGCAAATGATAATTTTTCCTGCAAATTAGAACTACAAATCATGATTAATAATTTGGATTACGGCATTTAGCATCATTTGAATAATGACTACACAGCTGTTGCATTTAAAGCGGCAAAGGATCATAAATTACTGTATGATCCAAGATGAATGTACAGCAAGCATGACAACTACATCACAGAGCTGCTGCTTTCACTTTCTCTCTGCTAGAAATACTGTGTTTATTTGAAGTGTTGATCCATAAGAAGATATATTTGTGGTTTTAAGAACTAAAAACCATCTCATTGTAGTTTTACATACCCTCTCTCAGGCGTCTCTCTGGAGCTTTAATAACAGGGTCAGTGAGTCTGAATGAATGGAATGGTTTCATGTGCAAAATTTATACAAAATAAGTAAATGTAAAGTTCAGGTTGAGTAAGATTAAAAATTTCTAAATCAAATCTGCATTGAAACATAATGTTGAATAGTGTCCCAATCTTTAGAAAACAAAGAAAAGTACAGAAATAAATAAAAAAAAAAAATAAATAAATAAATTTAAAGGGGCTTCTGATTGGCTGCCTGTTTTTGAGTGATCTAATAAAAATCTATCAGATTTCAGGTAAACACTCAGACTGCAAGGTTGGACGATGGGTCACTGCTTTGTTGTGACATCACAAAGTTCCAGAAATCCTGAGGGCTCGCTTTAAGGCTCAGTTTCTGAATACAGGCTGTGTGCATTTCTCTGTGGACTGAGGCTTTGATACTTTCACTGTATTAATATAGAACCTAGACCTGCTTTATCATCAAACAATACATGGACATCTACCTTTATACTATATGGGACCTTTAAGGGAATTTTGAGTTTGTATTAGATGTGAACATCATTACCAGCAGTTTTAAATAGGGGACAATTAGAAAACTCATCCTATAACAGGATAAGATATACTTATGTTATAAGAACAGGCAATTAAAAATAAAGACCTGCCTCTAATATGAGACTGTGTCATAAAAGCGTGATTATTTGTGAATTAGAAGTAAATAAAGAGATGTTTTTGTTCTAAGAAGAGGTTTTAATGGTCATTTGGTTTTAATGGTGTGTGTTGTTTTTAAATTTGATATAATGGGAAGGCTATTTTTCTACCTCTCACACTTTAGTTTCAGTAGTTTGAAGTTTTGGAAGAAGTTGCAGTTCAAATGTGGCTTCTCCATGTGATTCAAAGCCGTTTGACAGGAGGCAGGCTGTTTGGTAAAAGGCATGTTAGTTATGTAACAGAAGGGACTTGGTGAGTGTGATAATGATTCAGACTGGTCTAACCGGGTGCTTTTCTGTTGCATAACTAGTTGACACCTCAGTGTCCCTTCCATCCATACGCACACAAACACTTTTTTTTAATGAGCTGAAGAAGCACAGACAATGCACATGTCCTCTACTTCCTACTGTTACTCCTTTAAAGTTTCTCGAGGCTTTTCCACCCTGCATACACACACGGGTTCACAAGCATCACTCTTACAAAATCAGTCAGACTGGTAAAGTATGATCCAAAGTGAGCAACAGGTCGCACAGAAAACAAGTTGACAGCAGAAAGGTGCACCAGCGTTCTATGTTTTTTAGTTTATGTGTAGAATATCTGCTACTAGTGTTACACTGTGAATCTCTCTCAAATCACTCCGGTGAAGCTTGTAAAACAGCTTTATACAAGAGGTTTGCAGAACTGGCACTATATTTTCTTGTATTTTCTACCCTTCCTTCTGTCAACATCTTGTTCAAAGTTCACATTCAGAAAAGTTCCTCGTTTATGCACAAATTAAACTTTGCTTTTGTTCCAGACTAAGATCAACTCTCAGCCTCGTGGTTTGACATCCTTCAGTTTTCATTTGAAATCATTATTATTTGAAAGTGTGAAAGGGCTTTTAAAGGTTCGACATCTTGTAAAGCAGAACGTCTTTGTCTGAGTCAATACAATATTGGAACATTGCAAACAGATTTTTCAGGTTGTTAGTCACTTCTTAACTGATTCAGAGCCTTATTTTTGGGCTGCTCAAAATTAAATGTTGAAACCATATCTCTCTCCATACTGAATGTCTTAATACTTTAGTGAACATTTTCTCTCTTAAATGTAGGGTATGTTTATGAGGTTCTGAATTTGTGCCTCAGTATATTAACTAATGCCTATGGATCAGACTTCCCAGCTGGGTTGTAACATCTTTGATTAATTATTGTAAGTAATTAGTTGAATCTTTTTCACAGCCTCCAGAACAGCGTCAGTGTTCCTTGTCTGCAAATCTCTGAACTTTCCTTCAAAATGTATTTTCTCCTTTGGAGGTTTTTAAGGTGGTGCCAGAAAACACTGTCAAAAGATGGACAAACACTGTATATTTGTATTTACTTCTATGTTCTGCTAACTTACACGTAGGCTTGGGATGATATAATATTGAATTTCACAATATTTCCGGAGCATATGCTATATTTTTCTTAACATCGGAAAAAATATATACAATATATACTGTATACTATTTGCAGTTTTGTGCCGTCTGCCCTGCTGCTGACCCTCATGTCACTGCTTTGTTTGTTGCACCTTGGCAACAACATACGCTCTTTAATCTCACACTCATTATTACTCACATTGTTTTTGTCAATTGAAAACTCCAATCAAGTTTTACTCAAACAAAATGGTGTGGTCCCCAAAAGTGTATAAAAAGAAGGACAAAAAGAATGTACATCTACTGTACCTCCACATCTACAATGCATACACTAGTCCAGTAATATTGAAACAAGGTTACTACAGGTTATAATGGATCCATCTATTTCATTTTTGCAAGGAGAAAATTGTTAGTATTTTGTGTCCTCGCCTCTTCTGCAGACTTCCTAATTTTTAAATGTCAGTACTCTGCTCATCTGTTCTGCAGTTTACTCTCTCCTCTGTTGTTTGGAATTTCCTTGAAATTTCAAATGTCTTGAACAAGAAAACATCTTCTTTGCCACTTAACCTGCATGTAGGTCAGCATGACATGTCAAGCTGTTTCCTTTACGCAACACTTACCCAAAGGATTAACATCGTACTGCAGCTTTCAGCTTCAAAGTGCATAATGTCAATATAAAAACTCCAAACTGTTTTGTTTCTATTGGAGGTGAATTGTAGGAGCTCTAGTTAAAGTAGAAACCATGCTCATGACAGGAAGCCCGGTGTGTTTCATTGTGCTCAGACAGTTGGTTTTCATGTCTGTTTACTGGTTGTAAACGACAGATATGTCTCTAATTAAGATAAACATTAATAATCCTTGCCATCCTGACTCCCTCACTTCTTCTCTCATATGAGGCTTGTGACGCACGAACATCTGTAAAGAAAACCAGCAGGATGAGCCCCCTCGCGGCTATCTAGCCTAGTTTCTCATAGATGTACGTCTTCCATGCGTGTCTCTCTCTGTCCCGACGGCATTGTTTACTGTATAATACATTCACTTAAACCCCACCAATACCAGCAGATGTTGCATCATGATTCATCTACTCTTCTCTTAGCGTCTCTTGGGATTTGTAGCCATGATAAAATGATGAATTGTATGTATGTTTGTTTATTTGAAACCTTATCTGCAGGACAGATCTTTCTAACATCTTTGAATTTATTTGTGTCCGTCATTCTTATGTCAGTAAAACATCTGAGATATCAATTTGAAATGTAAAACACTTTCCTCTCTTGCTTGCTGTTTTTCAGGCGCGTTACAAGCAGAGTCTGGACCCCACGGTGGACGAGGTGAAGAAGCTGTGCACGTCGCTGAGACGTAACGCTAAGGAGGAGCGAGTCCTCTTCCACTACAACGGTCACGGGGTCCCACGACCCACAGTCAACGGAGAGATCTGGGTTTTTAATAAGGTGACTCACACAAACGAGATATTTGTTCTCACATACACAAGCTAGAGTCGTAGACCTTCACTGAAACAAGGTTCCAAGATGGACTTAGTATCTGTTGTGATGTCACAGGCCGTGTTGATGTGCATAAAAAATGCAATTATGTGATTAAGCAAAGCCCTTTTAACGCCACACACTCATTAGATTAATGCTGCTAAGTCACAGAGAGCATAATCACTGAATACTCCAATTTTATTCACATTAATATACAGCAGCTGCATCAGCTGAACTATGATCAGCTTCTATATGAGCCCATTTCAATGTCATACATGTACAGTGTGTAGAGGTCACAGGGAAGTAATGTGCTGGAACATGACAATGCATGACAGGAATGAGAACCCTTGTTTATGCAGGTTTTCATGCTGTCTATGGCTGCGTCCACACTGCTATCTTTTAGATTTAAAATACATTTCTTTTGCTATGTTTACACCTGGCACACTGCTCCGGAGTCTTTGAGCGCCTGAAACAGAGACTTTTGGAAACAGTGACTTAGACACCCACTGTCGCTCCCTGATCGTGTCCTACCAGTCACGACGGCCAGGGGTGAAAGCAACAAGAATAACGAATTACAAGTGTTACTGACCTTGTTGTCTTTGCTTGCAGCTGGTCTGCTACTAGCCAACTGCAGAGTAGACAATCTGCTTCCTGTTTACAACAGCATGCACACGCCCAGTGTACGTCAGCGGTCATGTACATGTGCGTTTTCAGGTGTGTTGGTATGGACGGAGATCACTTATGCTCGTCTGCAGCGAGATCGTTTTCGTTTTAAATCTTTATTGTAAAATGGAAATGTATTAGTGTGGATGTAGCGTATACACTTCACTTTGAATATATAAATAAGCTGAATATGAGCACTTGTCAAATTATTGAACCGTACATTAAGCTAAAATACTCTTGGTTTCTAAAATTATTACTACTTCTAAAAAAATATTACGATGCACGTGTTAACATAGCTACTAAAAGCTTAGCAGAATCATAAAAATCCAAAATATGAAGAGCTAAACACACTGACTATAACATAACATTTATTAATAATCATTTATTACATCACTTACTCCAGTGAGACAGTTTTCAGGTTGTTTGTATCCAAATCTTTTGCTTTTTACTGCAGGTCCATTGTAGAGAATATGATTGTAGCTGGTGAGTCAAAAAATATGCTACAATACAATTTCTGTTTTCTCTTTTACATCAGTGATTTTGTTTCTTGATTCATCTTTGTAGTATCTTTCATGTCTTTTTTGACCAAACAGCCTCAGGAACCAAACTCAGGAGTTAAATCAGGGAGCAAAGGTTCCTTTAGTACGTTTGTAGCTCACATGAAGAACTGTGAAGATCAGGCAACAAGAGCAGTGATGAAATGAATAGATACATATGTTATGTTTTTTACACAGTGAGACTGTAACACCCTCAGGCAGTTGTTCTTTGTGAGCTGTGTGACAGTGATGATTAAGGGAGATTGAAATTGTCAGAAAGGCGAGATCCTTCTCTTCAGTTCACTGTTTTTTTTTGTTTTTTTTTGTCTTTCTTTTGCTCGCTCACCCACTCTCTGATTTCTGCTCTTAACTTTTTTGGAAGCTAAAGGAGCAGATTTTACACATCAGCATCAGTTTCCTCATCACGGGGGAGTACCTCTCAGCCTGTGAAAACAGTTGTATAACATCTCCTGTGGCTCTGGAGGAGCTCTGTCGAGTCTGAGAAAGGATCCCCGATGATGTCATCAGCTGATATCTCAGTTTGGGCCTGGGACTTAACAGGAAAAGACAGAAAGCCTGTTTCAAAGTAGGAAGATCTGGGTGTTTATCAGACAGACGACATCCAAAGAATGACATTATCAAGTTGCATTGTGGATCTAGAGTTTTTGGAGCCTACTCTTTTATTAATATAACTCTTGTGAGTCCCCCAATCTTCTGAATTAAAATACTAAAAAATAAATTGTTTCTTAATCCCTTATACATACCTATGATTTTAAACATCAATAGCATTAAAAAAAATATATATAGTCCTACTGTTGATACCAGTGACGTGCTCGCTTGTTGTCTGAATCGTCTGTACAGCTGCGGTTCAGCTTTAGCAGCTGCAAGGATTATGTTGGCAGTGCTACCACAAACTTGTGGCCCACCCATCCCTGATTCCTGGTTCAAAATGTTCCTGAAAACGTCCCTGTGTTCAAAAAGTGTCAATTCATTTCACAAACACACATACAAACACAGCTCCCCTGCAGGCTGTGGTCCCAGGGTTTAGCTCTGCTGTGTTGTAGCATCACTGACTTTCGAATAAGACTCAGAAATCTTGAGTTGTTCGTCACCTCATCCTATAAGTAAGCACCCTCTCACAATGATGCACCACTCATGTCTGGGCTGAGCTGTTTCCTCCTCGTCCTCAGTGCACCCTTGGGTCTTATGTCCTCTTCTCATTCTCTGTTCTCCACATTTTCCTCTGCATACTTATTCCTTTTTCTATAAAATGAAGCCGCTGTGTCACCGGCTGCTGAAACAGGAGATCAGTGGGGATTTGATGTTGAAGCAACGTTGGGGAACCGAATATTCTATAAAGTGTAACACCTTTATAGATCCATGGTTATTAGATTTATTATTGCACATGTTCCCACCATCATCGTTTCTCTGTCTCTCTCACTCTGCCTCATTATAATTCTCTCTTTTCAACTGTTCCTCTACCTCTCTCTCCTCGGCTCACACTCCCCGTCAAACAGATGACTAGTAAATAATTAAACACAAATCTTTAAAAGTGAGTTATCAGCAATAACATGATGCACGCCTTTCTCACTCTGAAATCTCCTCTCTCATCTCTCTCTTTTTCAGAACTACACCCAGTACATCCCGCTGTCCATCTACGACCTGCAGACGTGGATGGGGAGCCCGTCCATTTTCGTGTACGATTGCTCCAACGCGGGAATCATCGTCAAGTCGTTCAAACAGTTCGCCCTGCAGAGAGAGCAGGAGCTGGAGGTGGGCAGCTGCACAGACAAACACACTCAGCATGTTTACAGTATGTCACAACACAGCAGCCGTGAGTTAGTGGAAGGTAATAGGAAATAAACACTTGTGATGCAAGTGAGTGATGCAAACGCTCACAGTTGGTGTGCAGGCAAACAGGGTGAAATGATCCATCGGTGTTTGTGAGTTATTAGCGGCAAAGTGGTTGATTTGTCACCTGCACACGCACGCCTCGAAATCACACACGGATAGACTCACACTCTCACACACACACACACATCTATACAGTATTTATAAAGGAGACCTCAGTGAGTGTCGAGTCATGATTCTCAGCTTGGATCCTCATAATTAAAAACCCAGGATGTCCTCAGTGCTGTGATCCAGCCAATCAACTGAGCAGCTGCTTTTAAATGACTCAGGTTTGGTTTAGTCGTGTGACTGCCCCCCCCACCCCCCCACCCCCCCACCTCCCCAAACACACACACACAAACACGCACAGGCACAGAAACCCACCTCTCCCAGCCCCAGTCCTTTCACTACTTCATCTTTTTATTACGTTTTCTCTCTCTTTCTCTCTCCCGGCTATGGCATGTTATGTGAATTCCTAATGAGATGGCGCTGTCATTCATCTCAATTATTCATGGAGAAGTTTCAGCCAGACTGTAGATTAGCTGGAAAAGGAGGGAGAGAGGGAGAGAAAGGTACAGGACGAACAGTGCGGAGCACAGAGGCAGGAGGTGGAGCGAGCTGAGAGAAGAGCTGCTGTGAAAGCTGTGTTACCCGTTAAAGTAAAGGTGAAGGCAGCAGCCAAACTGCTGAGTTGCTGCAGTGTTTGACAGAACTCGTCCCAAGTGTCTCTCCATTCTCAGCCTCTCTTGCTCTATTTTGTTTAACTTTGCAGAGGTCGTGGCAGGGCTGCAACTTCAGGGCTAAAAGCACAGCTCTAAACATCACAAGGATTCACTCCTGCTTCATGGGAACAGACATAATGATTCGATACTTTGCACCATATATTTTGTGTTTGACCCTTGCAGTCATTTTTCAGAGTAAATCAGCTATGTGCTCTAATTTTTTTATTCTTGTTTTATTCTTTATTCCTAAGTCCATACTAACAAATAAGAATATATTTGCCTCCTTGCACAAACTGCCTGCTCGTCGTTGTCTGGGTTCAAATCAAAGATTCTGCTAAAGACGGAGCAGATGTTCAGCAGCAAAACCAGCCGACAAATCAATTAACAATTAACAATACGATGCAATTAGCTAGAAATGGGTACAACTCTGGTTTGCTTTTAGCCAGCACATTTATATCTGGAGTTAATTTGATTTCAGTTGGTAACGTTGTTTCAAAGTTGACGGCACTTCATGGAGAAAGCTCGTTGTCCAAACTTTGATCTCCACTGTGGTTTTTTACAGTTTGCATTCATCACACTCCCAGTTACTGTGTCTTACTTTGTCTTGTCGTTAAACACATCTGGATGGAGGCTCTGGGGCTAAACTGTTGATACGTTTATAAACTAATTTAAAAAGCAGAGATGAATAAAGCTCTCACAACTAAGTAGATGTATCTTTTTAGTATGTGACACTGATGTCGTGAGACAGGCTTTTTGTCCATTACTGCAGCTCGTCGTTATTGGATACAAAGCACATCACACAAGCACAAACTCCTCCTTCTTGTAGCTACTTTGTACAAGAGAACATAAGAGAAAGTAAGGGACTGCTGAAGGTTCTGTCAAGGCTACAGTCAAGATGAAAGATTCAGCTATTATTAAAATATTGTTATTTAAGTGTAATTTCAGTCGGACCTTAGCCTTTATGTCTGGGGGTGCAGCTCTTGAAGCAGCTGTGGTCATTGTGAGCTGTAACATACTTGTGTGGCTGAGGCAAGAATGGACAAGTAATTGATCAGACAATATTTTATTTTTTCATAGCAGGGACCACCGTGTACTCCAAAAGCATTAAGCTGCATTGCTGCACAGGAAGTATTTATTGAAAGGTGGGAGCTTCAAGGTTTAACTACAGTGTTTCAGTGGGGAAATAAGCAGAGGAAGTCCCACAGTTAAATGCAGGGGAAGTTGCGTAACGTCCACAAGCAATTTCACTATTCCACCTGACTGCGTGCCCTTCACATCCACTCACACAGGAAGTGTGTAATGGGGAGGGGGTAATGGAAGATGAAGAGGGAGGCGATGACTTCCAGAGACTTTTTAATCATGCAGGAGACGATCTGAGCAGGGAGTCCCCCTTCTTCACCCACGCGCTCCTCCACCCGAATCCCTCCGTCGCGACACTCATGAGCAGTCCCAAGTGGAATCATGAAATGCCACACACACACACACACACACACACACACACACAGAGTTTGTCATCCATTTTTACCTTTGGCATCGCACCACTGACACACGCACATCGCACACGTTTCACATAGCACGACAGACCTGATCTCACCGGGGGCTGAATTATTTGGAGACGCACTGATGCAGATGAAGACAAGAGACGAGTGAGGGGAGGATATGAAAGGAGGAGGAGGTGTTTTAACAAACACAGTCACCATATCAACCTCCCCCTGCAGTCCAGTCAGTCAGTCAGTCAGTCAGTCAGTCAGTCAGTCAGTCAGTCAGTGTGGGTGTCTGCCCTAAGTGCTCTATTATAGGGCCACCTGCTTACTTTTAAATATCTCATCACTTCCTGCGCTCAGCAAACATGGTCACTGCATTAGCAGTGGGGCAGAAGACGTGTGTGTGTGTGTGTGTGTGTGTGTGTGTGTGTGTGTGTGTGTGTGTGTGTGTGTGTGTGTGTGTGTGTGTGTGTGTGTGTGTGTGTGTGTGTGTGTGTGTGTGTGTGTGTGTGTGTTGCCGGGATGCTCACATTAAGCCTCCACTGGCTCCTTCTATCATTTTAATGAATAATTAATGCGCAGCTGTAAAAATTTATTGCTCGACAAGAGTTGCATTTTGGTAGCTCTGTGTGCACGTGTGTGACTGTGCTCTTCTGCTGTGATGATGTGTCATAACCCCCCCCCCCCGTTGGATTAGTTTCATAAATTAGTGTCACTTTAAAATGAAAAAAAAAAAGAAGAAAATCCTCAGCAATTAAATTGTAGCCTGATATCCCCAGTGGAAAAGAGAGAAAAGAAAGCTGTCATGGTGATTTTCATGATAATTTGTGAGATTACAATATGCTAATGTGATAATTACAGTGGATGCTCAGCATTAATCAGCTTCTGCTGGCAATGTTGTCGTATTTACCATCAGGATTACCACAGCACACTTTCTTCAAATTTCTTTCAGGAGACAGTGTTCTTGACACCATGAGAGGCTTTAGAGACTCGCGCTGCTTTGTTTGTGATGTCTGTCAACATTTTCCTCATTAGAGACAGAGAGAAGAGGAATTATGTTAAAAGATGATTGGCACAGATCCATCTGCACGGCAACAATCGGGCACCCACTCTGCGAGTGTTTCAAAGAGAAATTAAATATGCATGTCGATAGGAAAAAAAGAGGCACATGCACAGTTACACACATTACCACACTTTCCCCCATTAATTAAGATTATTCTTTCTGTATTTTTAACATAATGATTTATTCACATCTGTGCGTAAAGGCCCTTATAGAGCAGCACTGTAAATACATTATATCTCACACTGAGATCTGAGCTCTAGCTGCTGCTGCCTTGTTTCCAGCACTTATTATAGAGTCAACTAATGAGTTATTGGACTAGCAGAGAGCAGGAGCGGTGTGCAGTATATACAGGAGCAGGGAGGCATTACATAAATCCACAGAGCCTCATCACAAGCCTTTTTTCGCAGTTTGATTAGTTTAACCAGATTGAACGTTTGAATCGGGTCAGGACAGTTTTATGAATCAGATACTTGTTCTTGCTCGTGAGGCCGACGGTAGAACGAGCAGCTTTCCTGCAGCCTGTGGATCATCTGTTGTGTTTGTTTTTCCATCTCATCCTCTAATTGACTCGACTCACCCTCTGGGCGCAGAAAGATGAGCGCCTCGCCTCAGGTAGTGTGGGTTTACCCCAACTTGCGCCAGATGCTAAGCTATAGCGTACTACATGCTGGGAGGCCCAAGAAGTAGTTTTTCCCATTCAGTAGCTCTGGTGTATTACCGCTGTGGTTTTGTGGCTCTACTGTGAATGGGACAGTGTGTCCAAACTTTTTACTGGTACAGTTTATATTTGCATATTTTATATGTGTATACTTATGTAATTGTGTGCACTTGTTTGGCTCTGTAGATTTATTTCCAGAGCTTTCAGTGTTGGTGCCAGCCAGTTGGAGGACTTTTCATACCCTTTCCTCTCGCTTCCAGCCCCAAAAGTGTACAAACACAGAAAGAGTTTCAGCACTTGAAGCGACATTTACAGTTCAGGCTACAGTCCTTCAAGAGGCTTTACAGTAACAGTTTGTAATTTATACAAAAATGCTGATTTACAGTCAGCTAGTCCACGTGTGAAGTGTATGATCACAGCCTATATATGCATCCCACACACATTTTGCACCTGTCGTGTCAACAGCGTTTAAAACTGGCTCTGAATTGGAACCAGTTTTTCAACTCAAATTATATGCCAAGATTCGTTTAAAGTCATAAGCGGGAACAATCAAAATGAATTAAATCATCAAAATGATTGGACACATATTCAGTCCAGTTCTTCTGATACCGTGGTTCCTGTGGAGCTATCAGGTAAACATACGGCAGACGATCAACCAGCCATGACTGCTCCAAACGGCACATACACAAAAACAAGTGAGACAGTTTCATCCTGACTGTAACTCTGGCGGGTGTCTGGTGTTCGACCAGCAGCTGTGTCCAACACCAACACCTCTCACCTGATTGTGACTTTTCAGGTGCAGACCTGTTGACACTGAATCAAAATGATCTGGCTGGAAAAAAAAGCTGTCAATGAATTTATAATGGTGAGCAGTATGATGCAGTCTTTCTTGGAATAACAGAGGCTTGAATTTTGCAGAACAGAGGCAACAACAACAACAACAACAACAACAATAGTAAAAATAAAACAATCTCCCTAATTTCTTACTAAACTTGGGCAGGAGTGCAGGATGAAAGAACCAAGTCATAGCAGTCAGCGATGATGAAGAGAAGTCTTGGATTGTTGCCTCCATTAAGACCCACAGCTCATTAAAGCCTATTTAGCAAAAGACAGAAACCATACTGAACTCCCTGAAAGCAAATCAACACAACAACAGCCCAATGAGCACATAAATAGTCGAGAGCTCCAAATATAATCAAAGTTTTACATCATATGAAAGCCTTCTCAATTTTTCAAGCTCGCAAGTATTGACTGAGCCATCCCACAGCGTCGACATACCACACTAATTCTGGTCTTAGAATAGACAAGAGGATTGTTTACCAGGTGAAGACCACCTGCCAGGGGGGGTTAGAGAGAGAGAGATTTCCACACTGGGATCGATAAGCTTTCACATTATCATTATGCCCTCGAAATGTCTCAGGCACTTGTAATGTTTGGAAGCACACGGTGGCAGACCTGGAAAAGGCTCTCATATGTTTCGGATGTAATCAAATGTACCTCCTGTTTTCATGCAACAGAGGGAAAACAAAACAAAAAAAGTAGTAGTATTATGTCTCGTCTCATGTTGTCCATAACCAAGCAAATTGTAGTTCTCAGAGTTTGTTTTGGTTTTCAGTGAGATGTTTTATTTTTTTCTCCATGTTTCAATTTATTTAACGTGGTAAACACAATACAGTAATGGAGATTATAAAAGCGGCTCTATGATGGACGAGGGTCAGCTGACAATAAATCTGATAGTTTTAAATGAGTATGAGCCCACTGGATGAATGGTGAGGTCTGTTGTTGAAAGTTGACAAGTGATGAAACGACGTGAAATGAACTGTATCAAAGTATTTTTTTTCAGCAGCGATGAGAAGATTTCTACTCTGCTGAACACAAACAGCTTGCAACAATAATGACAACAGGCTTGTGTAGGCGGTAACAGGGTGCTGATGCCTTCACCTTTTGCCATTGCTGGACATTAGCACAAACTCACACTTGTAGTTCAGATTTCTTTTTGTACTTGTTTTCACCTCAAGTATCGAGATAGTAAAGTTTTCTCCTTTTCTTACTTCAGTTATGTTATCTCATCTCTGACTGTCTTTATTCTCCCTGTGTTGTCACCACCTCTCTATCTTTGTGTATCAGTCTGGAGGTGCTTCTCTTTAATCTGTCTCTGACCTTTCATTTCATGTCTTATCTGACCTCCAGCTCAAGTTCAACATCCTGTCTTCTTCTGTCTTCCTCTCACCTTGCTTCTGTCGCTGCGTCTAAACTTAAACTTGAACTCCTTCCAGTACTGACACGATACCAGGTGTCTGCCTTTGTTACAATGCTAAAATTCAATTACTAGAAACTAGAAAAACTCACCAAGTAATCCAAAGCGTTGTTTAAGTGAACCTCTTGCAGTTGCTGTGCTCAAACTTATTTCTTGATAAACGTGTCAACAAACGTGTGCTCTCAAAAAGGGATGCTCTCTCTGTCTGTGTCTGCTGTGTCCTCTGACGGACACAACAAATTTCACCTCTTTAAAGTCAAGATGTGTGTCAGCCAGCTTCCTGTTTGTCTCTGTCCCTCTGTCTTTCATTTCCCCAGACAATAGGTCCGGCTGTGGAGCCGTTAAATAATTCAGTGTTTTAGGTCTGAAACCCAAATAGCTCAAAACCATCTCCTGATTGGACATCCACAAGCTGCCTGTTCCTTTTAACAGGCAGGATGGAGAACTGTGTTCACATGACAAATTCTGTTTATGTTTATATATTTGTGGATGTGGCGTGAGGTGGCCTTTGCGGCCAAATGAATGTAAACAAACATTGTCATGTTATGTGTCCATTCAGGTGGCAGCCATCAATCCCAGCCACCCGCTCGCCCAGATGCCCCTCCCACCCTCCATGAAGAACTGCATCCAGCTGGCAGCCTGCGAGGCCAGCGAGCTGCTGCCCATGAACCCTGACCTCCCCGCCGACCTCTTCACTTCCTGCCTCACCACACCCATCAAGATCGCCCTCCGATGGTAACGTCTCTCTCTCTCTCTCACGCTTTGTTTTCCTTCCCTCTGCCACAGCACAGCCTCTCACTTGACATTAAAAGTCTGAAACATCTAGGAACTCTTAGATTTGTGTTCCACATGGTACATTCAGAATACATCCTGAATTCACTCTGAAGTAATGAGGTAGATGAGCTGTTAACATTTAAACATGGTTTAAGAGCAGGAGGAGAAACTTCCCATTTATGCACAGCTCTATTGGTATAGTTTTTTTCGGTAGGTAAGGAAAAGTAAAAGAAATGTTCTACTTTGGAAGAATTTGAACAACTTTTCTGCACATGATCTGTTCAGTCTCACTGTGGCTTTGAATGTCTCTTGGTCAAAAATCAGCAAAAACATTCAAACAAAGGAAAGTTTCAAGGTTTTTATAATTAATACGAGGTCTTAATTAAAAAGGGTGAGTTTATTTTAAGATTGTGGATTAATTCTATGCTAGGTAGGTAATGCTTTATGTGCTTACCAAGCAGATTGAGTGTCGGTCATTCATTTGTAAAGCCTGTTAGCAGCAGGTTGGATCACTGCGTAGACACTGAGGACACGATGCTGTGTCCTGAGCAGAGAGCAAACACTCCTGAGCTCCGACCCATGAGCTCTGACCCTGCTCACTCTTCAGCTACAATGAGAAATATTCAGCTGTGATAAGAAATGTAAACTGACATCATTCACAGTAATGGAGGGATGATTATCCCTGCAGAGCACACCTCAGTAACAAAGGTGAAATATATTCAGGCAAAATGAGTTCACTGTGATGCATCATTCAGAGGACTATACTGTCAGAGCTTCATGCTAAACCACAGGAGCACATGAGTTGCATCAGCCAGTCAGCTGTGTGTCGGGCACAGTGAGTGTGTGGGGCTTGCACACCCAGGCAAAGGTGATTGCATCACCTCCGATCCCCTGTCAACACAAAACACTCACACACACATTGATATGTCATTCATATTCTACATACACAGTTACTGTAACTCCACATCTGTGTGTGGGGTCTTATTCCTGACAGGACTGGCAAGAGATTAGAGAAGTAATTTAGGCCACCGTAAACAATAGGCTGAACATCAAATCACTCTTTGACTAGCGACTACAATTTTTTTTAGTTGCAACAGGTGTCATAAAGTATAAAAAGCTAACTTTGAATTATTTTCAGATCCTTAGATTCCTAAATTTACTTATTCTTTGATCAGAATTTTCATAATTCAAATCAGGAAGTCTGGTAACTCAGCTACTTTAACACTATGCTGGACTAGGTTAAATTCTTCCATGGCTGCTTATGTTAAGAAACTTTAAACACTGATCAAATAAGAATTTGGCAAATTCTGGTTGAAAGAAAAAAATCTTAAATTTTTGTTTTTTCATTAAACAAACAAAGGTTACACATGTAAGTGTAAAAATTACATTGTTTGTTATCCATACAGAAACTCACATAGGATGTTAGCACCGGTACTGAATAAATTAGAATGATAACCAGTGTATGTAAGTCCAAGTCATTACTCAAAAATAAGGCCTGGTTTGAAATGTAAGTCATTTTCACTTCCATTTAATAATGTGCTTAAACAAAAACAAAGCAAATTTTCACTTCACATCACTTGGCTGCGTGACTACTGGACCGTTTGTGTTTAGTCACCACAAACAGTCAATGTACCAACTGTACGTTAGCTGTGAGCTAGCCAACAAAGGACGTGTGATAAAAGTGCGATAATAGATGTGCAAAGGACCATGTTTGTGTCTGTGTGTTCAGTTCAGCCTTTGACTGGACTCAGAACTCAACTGTGACTGCAGATCTTTATATTTTCCCTCCTATCTCTTTTTTCCTTTCGTCTCTGTACATTTATGAAGTAGATTCATAAATTATGAGAATTTTTTTCTTTCAAGTTGAAACATTTTCAACTTGCACTGACACCCCGTCGTCTTTACTGGTGCTGTCATGGATGAATCTGTATCTGCTCACATTTTTCCATTAACTTTGACTCGTTCTGTGTGAACACACAGTAGGGCCCCGTCACAGTAATATTTAAAACAGTAAAATATGTTTTTCAAATACCTCCCTTGCATAAATGGAACATATTTTGCAGTCAGTGACCAAGCTAGCTAGCATGCTAACTTACATTAGTTGACAGTTAGCTAACAATAACTGACAAATATCATGCTAGCTGATTGCTGCTAGCATGCTCCCACCTGCCTTAGCATATTACAGGTTAGCTTGCCTACCACAGTAGTTTTCCTGTGAGTTGTCCTGTTTGTAATGAAAGTTTGGTAATGCCTTTAGTAGAAATTTTGTCAGAATAGGGGTAACTTAAAAAAATAAGTGATGGCTGAATTCCATTTATTCCCAAGAGGACCCATTTGCAGCCTGCGATACTTAAAGTTATGCCCACATCATATTACGTCATGCTGTTGTACCTCCTGTTCCAGTGTGAGAGAGGTTGAAGCATGGCAGCCATGCTAACTTGCTGCTAGCTGCTTTGTAGGACCCAAGTTTTAAACATAAACATTTACCTACCAAAGCAACTCACTCTCAGAGTGGGACTCTCATCTACAGGCAAAGAGCTGACGGGAGAGAGAGACATCAGGGCAGCCTTGCATAGACTGCTGTCACTGCGACTGCAGACATGGATGAGCAGTATAATGTGAATGGATGGCAAATGATAGTTTATCACAGTAAATTGATACATCTTCTAATATTATCTGTGGAGTAGTGGCAATTATTCATGACATCATAGAGAAACAGTCTTCAAATAGTCATTTTTGTCCTCTTTTGTCCAGCCACTATTACCTTCACACAATCTGCCATCTTTGCCAACAACATCTTGTTTTGCCATCTAATGTGGTTCTGTGTGATTTGGACAACTTGAATTATACCCACCTAGAGTTACACCCGACTCTTGCAGTCTGCAGACAGACCCCTCTCTTTATTCCATGGTCCTGTTATTGTGCATGCTGGCTCACATTTACACTGTCATGGCTTACTGGAACACCTGATTAGAATAAAATTCTCATTAATGTGACTATAGCAACACCTGTTTTAATCCTACTACCATAAAGAAAAATGTTTGATGTAAATAAAGCCTGAGTTGAAGTCAAGAGTTAAAATATGAGAAAGACGCCACCAGCAAAATCATCACTGATTTCCTGTGATGTAATAATTAGTAAATGCAGGTGAGCACCTCATCCTCCATGCACTACACTACCTGCCCAGGTACAGTCTCTGCAGTGTACCAGGTCCCTTTGGTGCCATAAATCATTACTTACCTGCTCCATTTTTTCTGCATTTTAATGACTGAATTCACTTTGCACACATTAAAATTCACAGGGATGATTTACCAGATTTTCAGCTAAAAATTTGAAAGAGGCGGATAACTTTTTTTGAAAAGTGTGCAAGTGAGAATGACAGGTTGCCTTCAGGAGGTGTCCTACAGCTCGCAGAATGTTTCTCTTCTGCCAGAAATGTTGAAGAGTTTCGTTTATCTTCCTCCGCTTGAAATCCACATCCCACCATGACCTTCAGCATAATGAGGTCTCAGTGTTATGCCATTAATATTGATATTTCCCTACCAACATCCCATTTCAGAGAACAAGTTGCTAAAAGCCTGCTGGATAATATTGACTGAACTATTCCTTAATACCTTTTGCCTCCAAAAACTGATGGAGCAGCTTGTAAGGTAAAGTTGGGCGTGATCCTGCCTATTAAGGACTCAATAAGGTCAATCATCAGTGATCTGTATTGATGAATTTAACTTGATGGTCACTAATGAACCTGAGGAAATGTATTCCTGTATTATATATGCATTATATATGAAACTTCCTCACTTTGCTCAGTTTAGTTTGATGAGCTCAATTAGAATAAATGCTATGTGAACACCAAAGCCTCAAACGAGAGAATTACTTATTATTCATTCATTCATTTATTCAGTCAAACTTCATTTACACTTGGAAAGAAAAAAATTAATGATGAAATAAATACCTCAGAAAAAAACAAAAGTTAACAGTAATTGTTAATTTTTATGTTCAGTTTTTCTGTTAAAATGTAAATTAACAGCATAAATATGTGACTTTTGAAAGAAGAACTAACACATTCTTCCTCTTAGAAATAAAAAGCCGAATTCATTAGTAATGAAATACATCCTTACTCAATTCAGTGCCCTCAGGGGTTTTGCTGCTGCATCCCTGTTTGGTCTGGTATGACCAGTGGCTTATGGTTGCTAACATTAGCTAATGTTAGATAATTGTTGCGACATTACTGAGTTAGTTTGCCAACTTTGTGATTCTTCTGCAATTGTGCTACTGTTACACTACGTTACAATTGTCCCATAATTGTCACTTATGTCCACAGTGACCACTGTTTAGCAAAAGTCACAGGCTTTAAACTCAAGGCCTTGGAGTAGGAGGTGCTGTGTGCTGCTAGGAAGGACATTACTAATTCCAGCCATAGCATACAGCTGCCGTTCAGTGTCCTCCTGCCAGGTTTGGTAGAGAATAACAATTTGATTGAGAATAGTCCCAATGCACCTCACCGGAATAAACATGCCAGCTGTGGCCTGCATCTCCATCAACCTGCTCTCTAGCTCGCACTGAGACATGGAGCTCTTTACAAGATGATGCAGCTCTCTCTCAACACCTCCTCCCTCCTCCTATTCTTCATATAGTCATTTGCTGTCTCCCGTTAGCTTATTATTTTCTAAATAAAGACATCCCGAGCTGCCTTCTCCCTAACTTCACACAGCCCCGGAGTGAGAAACGGGGAGAAAATGAGGAAGGGATGGGGTGGAGTTTGGCAGGGTGGGCGGATGGAGGGATTCACTGATGTGCTGGCTTACCTTGGCTTTAAAACTTTAATGAGATGCATTGAGGGATGGATGATGGGGTTTACAGAGAGCGAGAGAGAGAGAAATGGGAAGTGCCAGGCAGAATGAGTGCATGTGTACCTTTCATTGCTCAGCTGAGCAGAAAATCATTACTGATGGAGCGCCATCTTCAAGGGATTTCCCCACTGCTGCTACGGATGGGGAGGGATGGAGGAGGTGAGCATCTGAAAATAGAGACGGAAGGAACTGGGTTTGCAGGGGAAAAGAGAGACAGAGAGAAATAGCAGATGAAGGAATAAAAGCTCAGGCTGCGTGTCAAATCTTAGTCATGCTAAAGGTGGGGCTCTACTGATGGAAAACTTAGTTGATATGTTGATAGGTCAGTCAGTTGGTTTGATCACAAGAGTCCAGAAATATCTCAACAACAACCAATGTATTGTCATTAAGCGATGTTCAAGTTCCAGTAACTTTTTATCTTGCACCACGAGCAGGTGAAAGTTTTTCTTCTATCCAGTGCAGTTCTTCCACACCTACTAACTAAATGGATTGGGGCAAAACTTGGTGTTAGATTTGTCACCTCATCTAGATAAGAAAATAAGGAATAAAACTTAATTAATTTAAATTATTTCAAACACAACATCTTTGAAAGGCAGCTAACCGCCTGACCTTTATTCACAATTTTTCCATCTATGGTGTCAAATCCAAAATGCCTCCTCTCTGCCGCTCAGATGATACGGCATCACAATTATCTGTTCAGCACGACAAGCCAGTTAACGAACAAGAACAACCATCGCCTCATTTACCAAAAAGAGGACATGCAATATATCAAATGAATCGTACAAACATCCCCCGTTAAAGTACACTGTGAATTTTGAATTTGTTCATTCATTACTTTATTTTGCATGTTCAAACAGTAGTTCTAAATTCAAATGAAAATTGACGATCCTATTTGGACTGCCAGTCACGTTATTTATGGTGTATTGTAATCACTTTTGAAATCAACTGACTTTTTCTTTAGCGCTGCCAGCAGGTTGATATTTTTGGGTCAAAGTGAAATGTCTTGGCAGCTTCAGACACGCAATGAAATTCTGCAGATTCATGTTCCACTCAGGATGAATTCTTATTAGTCTGGTGAGGTCTTACGGTTTCATTCAAGAATTTCTTGAATTACACTTTGTTTTATGTCTAAATATCCACAAAACTAATGACATTCCCACTTATCTTAGCTGCACTCTATTATCAGCAAATGTTATAAGATGTCAACCTGCTAAACATCAGCATGTTATCATTGTCAGTTTAACATGCAAGCACACTCACTTTAGTATTTAGATCAAAGCGCCACTGTGCCAGCATCAAGCACAGCCTCCCAGAGCAGGTAGCCTGGCTGTAGACTCCTGTCAAAGAGCCCGATTTGGGCCCGCTCATGAAGAATAGAGGGATTATCTGGGAGAACCTTATCTATCATGTGAAGGTGCATCACCTGTGTAATTCAGTCCTTTAGGGAAGAAGCAGACAGCAGCGATGAATATCTGTGGAATGCAAAGCAGGCTGAGCCAACTCCTCAGCAAGTGCCTGCCTCCGTCTCTTCAATATTGCACCAATGCCACCAGCTCTTCACATGCTAACCATGGGGTGCTGTTTTTTCCTCCATGTATGTGAATAATCATGCATGCACTTACACACAGGCAGCTCATACATGCTGTTAATGCTGATGATGATGGCACATGTAAGTTTTTCAGCCTTGCTGCTCAGCTCTCACAGATACGATGGTGAGCTAAAGCAGCATCTCATTATCTTCTTCATGCATGTGCTATAAACAATGTGTGCGCCTTCGGGAGCAGGAACACAGATGAGATTTTAATGGAAATGTAACAGCGAGGGCTCACATGACCACATCCTGGTACGCACACACACATATACACACAGCTGTGTCTCAGCTTCTATATAGGTGGAATGAGGAAAATAAAGCACTCATAATTGGTATTTACTGCATTAACACACACCCCTACACACCCCACTGTGCTCTTGTTCTGGAGCCTTGGCTTTAATAACTGAATTGTAAATTGTTGACACACCCATCTTGCCACTTGATGTAGGGTGAACCACAGAGGAAACTGTTACATAACACTGCATATATCTGAGCTGACTAGTTCCTGGAGACCGTAGTTATTGAGCAAATTTAAATTTTTAAGATTTAAAAGATCAGGAGGAAGCTTTATGCTGCTGGTTCTGGTGGCTATAAGAGTCCATGCACTGGTAATCAGGCCAACAGCTGATAATACATTACCAGTTTAATTATTCTTCTGCCTTAATATAATCATTGCATTATTGTGTAGCTTTTAAAAATGATAAATGTCACTGCAGGTTCAGTGCTGCAGAAAGAAGACTTTTATCACACCGCTGTAGGGTCAAGGCTGGATTACAAACAGGGCAAAGACCAAAGACCCTCAAAACTATCACTACATGTCAGTTGGTCTTACACCCACACACTCGCTCTTTCTTATTCACCAATCTAATTCAACTTTGGTCACCTTGCTCGCTGTTTGTAATAATCCCTCAATTTCCTCCTAATCTCTGGCCAACATCTCGGAGTAGTTGCCATAACAACAAAATCTTACTTTGAGAGCTTTGTGCCTGTATTGAAAAGGAGTCAAGTCAAATTTTATTTTCTAGCCCTTTACTGCAAATCACAAATTTGCCTCAAGGGGCTGAAATGGTCCTGTGTCAAAATCTAAATTTTAGACAGATAGTATTAATTCAGCAGAGTCGTACTAGTGAGTCTTTTCTCCCAAACATTTTACAACTGCACGAAAACAAAAAAATTTAATAAATTTGATACAATGCCCGACATTAGTACAGGCAAATACTGAAGGTGCCATTTACAACATGCAGAGTGTACTGTGCTTAACAGGAATCTAGAGGCCAGAGGGTGTATACACACTGAACATGGGGAGCTATGTGCGGCATAATCTTTATGCTGAAGCCTATAAGAAAATTTTAAGCATTAATAAACAGCAAAAAAACACAGAGCATATAAAGGTTTGATAAGGATCCCTTGATTCAATTTCAAGAGAGTTGTGGGAAATCCATGGGCGGGACATTTTACAGTTGAGAAATAAACCTGTCGCTGCTCTCAGGTGGAAAAACTATTTAATGGAGACAATTTCCAAATCACAGCAAACAAACTTTTGGCTTTTCTGTACTGCAGTTTTGTGTTTTTGTGTTTCCCTGGGATGCAGCCACTGAATGAATGTGTGTGAATATAATGAGGTTACTTTCAGCATACACAATAATCTAACTAAATAGGTGACATCAGATGATTGTTATCTATCCAGATGAGTTCATTTTGAATATCAGGCTTACAGCTGTGATTCAGAAATTGTTCTTCTATCCCTGAAACATCACCACAGCTTGTGTCGTAGTGTCAACAGTTGTCTTATTATTCAGTGTAAGAGCCGCTCTATGATTTGTCTCTGGCTAACATCATAACTACAGTCTGTCTCTGTTCTGTCCAGCTGAAACAGAAACTTGTTAAAATTCACAAATTAAAAATGTAGTAGTTATATTGGATAGGAAATCACATATGTGAATTCTTTATGGTCGATTTCCATTTTAACTGAATTGTGTTGTAGGCGAGGTCAACATCTCTGTATGTTCAGGAAATTTATTTTAATTAGCATAATATGTCCAGTATAGCACTAGCACTTCACTTTGATATTCATTTGAAATGAAAGCAGTTATGTAGCATGATTCCACGCTGGTCAGGCAGGACCCCCTCTCTCCCCACATCTGTCTTATTAATGATCAAAAAGATCAAATTAACCATAATATATCGTCATTTGAAATGTAGCTTTGAAACGACCAGTTGTACTGGAGCTCAGGAGCCCACTGCCACTTAATGAGCAGCTTGTTATGAGCTTATGTAACAATGAGAAATGTGATAAGAGGCAGTTGAAATGCAAATATTCTTTTCTTACTCTGTCTTTTTTTTTATATTCTACTACAAAATTAATTTTACACATACAGACATTTACCATTATGAAGTGAAGACAGTCTTTCATTTCTGATTTGTTCAACAATTCTTATGTTGCGCTCATTTGTGACTGTTTCCCCCCTGCTGGAGAGATAGTCGACCAATCAGGGAGAATTAGGAAGATGTAGTCAGCAATGGCAACGAATTCCACTTGCAATCCAGAATCACAAAATATAAATATTTCAAACAGAAATTTCCCAAAGCGTTCCTGCAGGATAATCCACTTCTCCACTGTTCATATACTCCAAACAATCATCACTATGCCAACGCACCGCTCAATACTGAACTTCTGGTAGAGCTTCAGACCTAAGCTACAATGAAGAACTACGGAAACGTGAACCTGTTTTAAAAGCTGCAGTAGTAGGTTTAATGTGTTTTGACACCTCTGCTGTTGTCAAGTCAATTTTGTTGTACAATCTGTACAACACATGACACCATCTTTACTTAGACCCTCAGTAAGGATAGGAAACCCCCATCCCTAGAAAACCTTCTGTGGAAAAAAATCTACCTGGATCATAAAAACTCCTGAGGACGTGGAATGAGAACAGATGACAAATACAGGAGGGAAATCTCAAGATAACATTCACAAAGAAGGAGAAGAGACAAGATATGCTAAGAGAGGATGAAGCAGTTAATTGCAGAGAACGAGTCCTGGGCAAAGGACGGGGAGAGTGGGAGAAAGAAAAGAGGGCAGGACCCCTGATACTGAACAGGTTGATTATAGCGGCTGTCCTCTGCAGAGGAGCAACCTGCCAACTTTTCAGAGTCAACTTTCAAACCCGTGGCGAGGGAGTACTTGATGCATCAAAAACTTCTGGAATATTCCTTTAAGAAGACAAGTTCTGAGATTGTATTAGAGGTTCACACACTATTCCTAATCAGGTTTTTTTTAGCTGAAACCACAGGATCCTCAATGACACATGCAGCTGTTCTACCGTCCATTAGATTGAAACCTAAATATGCAGTGTATGATAATAGTGCTCATTAATGTGATGTAGCTACTGTTTATTATCATGTTAACAGGAAAACAGATGTGAAAAATGAGAGAACAATAAGAATCACAACTCTCCTTGATCACAAAATATGCAAACAAACTGTCTTTCTCATATCTATAGGTACGATGTTTCATACAACATATAGTCCAAAGTGTGAGATATCTCATGCTAATTGTCGGTCTGTGACGGAGCAGATTACATTAGAGATCACCCAGCAGCCCTTCCAGCTCATGACTGATAGAGACGGTGACTTGGGACAGGAAGGCTGATTGAAGGAGTAATGAGCTGTAGATCGGGCCCTGCAGGGACCAGAGGAGATGCTCTGCTCCTCCCGCTCCTCCCCCACCTATCCACCCTGGGAGCAGTATACTAGTTTCCTCACACAAGATCCACTTCATTTCCCTCCTCAAAGTTTAATATGTACAAGCGCACTCCTACCCTCTCTCAGCACCCACACACTCTCTCTCTCTTATTCACCAATCCAATTAAAGTTTGGCCACCTTGCTCTCTGTTTGTAATAATCCCCCAATTTCCTCTTCATCTCTGGCCTTCAGCCCTTCTGTACTTGTTCTCAACTTCTCTGTGTTCTCTTCATAGCAGGAGCATTTACTTCACCAGCCATAGATGTCTGAGTAGTTGTCATAACAACAAAAGCTTATTTTGAAAACAGTTTTCGCTCTTTTGCCACCAGTAGGTCAAAGTTGTCAAGTATTCAGTGAAATATTTCAACACCTACTGCATGGACTGGCACACACTTTAGTTGCTCCAGTACGTTGACAATTTTAGTTTGAGTAAAATGTCTTAACTCCGTTCCCCTCGGCCTCAGCTGTACTGTTCTGATTTACAAATGTTAGCGTGCTAATATGCTAAACTGCCATGGTGAAATTGGTATCATGATATCCACACGTTAACATTGTGATTGTGAGCATGTAAACATGTTAGCATGCTGATCTTAGCATTTAGCACTGCTGTACGTAAATACAGCTTACACAACCGTTACCATGGCTGAAGACCACTCGCTGTGTCTGAAATCACTCCCTCTTTGCTACATAATTAACTGTTTTATTATCCGGCGTTTTATTTGAATGTCCCAGTCTGAACTTAATGAACAGTATTGTTTCGTCAAATTTTTACACTGGAAAGTATTGCTAATAATCCCATGATGAAATTAGAGATGATGACACCTCACTCCTGCTCACCAACAAGTGAACTACTGAGTGTCTGTGATATACCGTCATGTGTAGTTAATGCATAAACAAGGGAGTGATTTCAGAGACTTAAAGAACCAAATGTGGCTGTTTGTGAAGAACAGAAAAATTCTTTTGGAGGACACAGAAGAATTACTACATTTACATTTTAGATTTACATGTACTTATTTGGCAGATGCTTTTATCCAAAGCGACTCACAAGTGAGGGACATCACTAAAGCCAGCAGGCAGATCTGAGGGTAATTCCGCAATACAGCCCTTTAGGGAAGAAGCAGGCAGCAGCGATGAATCTCTGTGGGATGCAAAGCAGGCTGAACCAATTCCTCTGCAAGTGTATGTTCCCATCTCTTCAGTGTTGCCGCCAGCTCTGCACGTGCTAACCCTGCCACTGGGCCGCTGCGGTTTCCTCCATGTCCTTTCCTCCATGTTTCTTGAGTCTGAGAAAAACATTCCTGAGTTAAACCCTCATCACGTCTGACTAACAGATGCTTTTTAGAATTACTTCCCAAACTTGTAATGACTGAGATGAGTTATTGTTTACGTTTGACAGAGTCTCTAGCATTCACACTATCCCTGACGTGATATTTCTTTGTTTGGATGGTGCTGTTGTTAACAAATCTGTAATTAGCATATAGTAGATTTAATGGATCATCCGGTTCAACGTCATTCAGCAGATATTTAACAAAGACCAGTGAGACCTCTCTTCCCAAAACTATTATTTGTAGGAATTGTAATGATTTGGATGGATGGTCACTGCTGAGCAGAGCTGCTGGACTGAAAGCAACAAGCTGCATGAGGTTGTACTATGCTGCAGTCACAGGGGTAAAGTGCAGCTGCTAGCTAGCTAGCTGTGTACCATAGACTTGCACTCCTTTTATACTTCAATTACATCTGCTTAGATCTTAATATCACACATTAGATAAAACATTCGATGCCACCGTGCCGGCATCAGCCGTGGCCAGGGGCGTTATGTTTTCATGTTGTCCGCCCATCCTATTCTTGTGAGCGTGATATCTCAGGAACGCCTGGAGGGAATTTCTTCAAATTTGATACACATGTTCATTTGTAGTCAAAGATGAATTGATATGAATTTGGTGGTCAAAGGTTAAAATCACTGAGACATTACAAATCATGTTTTTTTGCCATAATTCATACACTAATTATGACTAAATTTATCACAAATGTGTAATAGGATAAAATGATGGCGTGATGACATTTTGTATCCAAATGGTCGAAGGTCAACTTCACTCTGACATCATAATGTTCTGCAAAAACACTTCTGGCCATTATTCACTGCTGTAACTCAGGTGTGTCTAAACTTGAGGACCTGGCTGGGCATTAATGATAGATGCGCTTGACTGACTTTTAAGATCTGGTGATGCTAGGTCAGTTTTTACGGTGCTGGACAATGTCATAGCCTTGTTTATTCTGTGAATGATGATATAAGACTTCAGATTGTTTAAGGTGGAAGCTAGCAAGCTACAATTACTAGCTTCCCTGTCACCTCAACACTTATGTTAATGAGAGTCCAGGCGGAGTCAGGGAGTAACATATGGTTTGCTCTAATCACAGATGGGCTAGCAGCAAAAGAGCTAACATTATGAGGCCGTTGTGTGTTAGTGTTTAGTGCTTTGTGTTTAGTTAAAACCAAATATTCACGTCCCCAGGAGAGCACAAATTTAGGTTGCTCTATCACAGCAGAAATAAAAATAAAACTTAAATTTCTTCATTTTAGTATTTACAGTTTTTACGAAATTACCAAGTCAAATAAACACCAATGATATATATGCTGATTTATTCAAAAACATAAAGTAAAATTTCAGTTTTTATTGAATTATTTACTTCTGGTCTGTACGTCTCATTGCTAAGTAAGAAAACACATGCATATCGCTGTCGTGGATTCATAGTTTTTGTATAAGGAAAAATAAACAATAATCACAAGCAGAATAACTTTCTTCTGATCTCAGTGCAAAGAGAGAATGTTATAGTCTATTTTTCATCATTTGGCTTTTTCTGAGGCAGGTTGTGGATCAAAATCACCAGATACTGGTGTGACCAAACGCTGCCAAGACCTCTCATTTCCTCTCCTTCTTCTCCCTTCCTTATCTCTCCCTTCTTCTATCTTCCACGCCTGAGGGATCTTACATCTCTCTGCACAGGGGTTGGGTGGAAACACTCTCTCCCTGATGCAACCTCCTGCTATGTCTGCGCTCTGTTTACTTTGGCCCGTCTGTCGGTTTCTGCCAGACTCCATTTTTAGTTAATCATCTCTGTTTATGTCTGGGGATTCACCATTTCCCTTCTGCAGCAAACAGACAAAAACATAAACAAAATATTTAATCTGTGGTTCAATTGAAATTCCAAAGTGAATGTGGAGTGATCTTGGATTGTGTTGTATCGGGGAAAACAATGATTTACCTGTGTTCACGACAAGCAGCAAAGCTTTGGCACATACCAAAGCAGATTGTTTGCATTGTGGCTCGCATTCAAAAAGTTGCTGATCATTAAGACTTTAGAACAAGTTGTCCTGGTTGCATCCTACCTCCTCTTTGTTTCATGAGTGCCAGGCACACTCGGTGCCCATGCTGTACTTTAAAGAGACAGTAAGTCACACTGCTGCCATGTGGGATCTCATTATTCTCCAGCAGCAGGAAGAACCTCTGAATTCAAGTACCATAGCATACGTCACAGTCAGGGTGGATCATTCGTTGGATACAAATTCCCAATCCATGCATGACTTCTGTTGTGTTGGAATTTCCTCCAGGCTTGGTGGCGGCTTCAAGTGTTTTGTGGGATAGAAAGGAATCACTATTATTTGATAACCAATCATAGATCTTCGGTTGAATTTTAAGCTGAGTGAAGAGAGAAGCTTTGACCGTGTGATTTTAGTCTTACATCATTTTGTTTAAATCAATTTATATTTTTATACCAACTCGATTGAATGTTTTGTTATGTCACTTTTCCACATTAAATGTCTAAAAATGACTAGACCTCTGTTATATTTTTTTTAAGTTATGTTCTTACATTTTCCCAAATGTTTCCATCAATTCTCAGAAATTGAGAAATACTTGATTTTAATCATGGTAACGGTATGTGTCATTTGGTCGCTTGTTAATGATGTCATATCCTCTGTGTGCATGGGTCAGTGTTGTGGTTTCCTGCCAGTAACTCAAAATTGACTATTTTCTAGTTTTCAGCCACA
Source organism: Seriola aureovittata (assembly GCF_021018895.1). Classification (NCBI taxonomy): domain Eukaryota; kingdom Metazoa; phylum Chordata; class Actinopteri; order Carangiformes; family Carangidae; genus Seriola; species Seriola aureovittata. Next base: position 4,966,906 of record NC_079366.1, on the reverse strand, counting down.
TACACTTTTTACACTTTGGTCAGTTGAAGGATTTTAGTCATCGGACATCTGGATCTTAAATGATCAGAGAAATAAGCAAAGCAAATGTTAGACAGCTCAGTTCTCAGCCGCTCCAAGACGTCGTTTTTTAAAGTGAAACAGGTTTTAATCCCCTGGTCCGTTTGTTATGGACAGGTGGATAACTCTGCAGACAATTCGGCTTCCTTTAAAAACTTCCTGAACGTCTTGCTCATAAGTTATCTGAGAAACAATCGAAACAAAGGTATGCGGCAGCCTCAGCTCGCAACCATTCCCTGATGTCTCGTGTCCACCGTACAGCATTGGTGTAATACTGACTTTTAATACGAAACTGCTTTATTCAGTGTTTTTATCAGTTATAATCTGTCTGTTTGATCTGGATGGATAATTCGGCTCTCAGTAAAACCTCCTGAACCACTGACACTGAGGGAATCCAAACGGGGAGAAGTTTACGGTAATGTTGGTGAAGACAACAACTCCCATGATCCCACGCTACTACAGGACATCACGTAATATCGTCTCTTGTGAATGTTTTCATTGAGAGACTCGTAGTGGAAGAAGTTAAATACTGTGCATTTTAAGTCTGTCATGACAAACAGTCTTGTAACTTCAAATGCTGGCTTAGGTAAATGTCCAACCTATGCTTCACTCTTTCAAACACTGTTTGCTTATTACATTGCTATTACTGGTCCCAGCACATGTTGTAGCCCCCACCTCCTCCTTCACCAGCAGGAGCAGCTAAAAGCAGAGTGAATATTGAACTGTCACATTCACCAGGTGGCCAGAAACATGCCTCCAAATGAATGCTAATGTGATTCATGTCTGCTGGATGTGTAAACTTTTTGCTTAAGTCTTCCTTTATTTAATGTCCCCTTCAGTTGATGTGTGACTAATTTGCACATGCATACACACACACACACACACACACACACACACACACACACACACACACACACACACACCTGCTCTCCTCCAGGTGTGTGATGACTTGCTGTGAGCTCAGTGCAGCGCTGTGCATCTGTCGCGCCTCTGAAAGCCGACCTGCTGTGACTTACAGCTGGCCCGACCTGTCACAGCTAACCACGCACAGTAAACAATAACCCCCATGCCAGACGTTTCAAAAATATGACGGCGCTTTCCGCTGCTTGCCCCCGCTCCCTTTGACTGTAACTCAGCCAAAATACACTTATCAAAGTGCTCAGTGGTTGTAATCTTTGAAGCTTTCGTTTTTCATTTGAGTGGTTTATCTGTTGATTGTCTCCCTTGTAGGTCATAAAATTTGTACTGTAGAGGCCAAACGTTTTTATAGCTCGGTATAGTCTGTGTGCACTTCTTGTTTTCCTTCCAACGCTCATCTGCAACTTTTCTCTGTCTGTGTTTTTTTTTTTTTTCTTTTTGCAGGTTTTGCATGCAGAAGAGCGCCAAGTTGGTGCCAGGGGTGACGTTAGACCTCATTGAGAAGTAAGTGCCACTCCACAGCAATCCAAAAAAAAAAAAAGAATAAAGATCTCTGTCACAGCTCTCCACCTCTTCCTGTCTCTCTCTCTAAAAAGGTTGCAGAGTGGAGAGATCATTATCCTGTTTTCTTCACGTCTGTCTCTCTCTATCTGTCCCTGTCTGTCTCTTTTGCTCTCTCCTTCTTATCGTCAGCCCTCTCTGTGTTGTTTTCCAGGTATAAGTCTTTGCCTTTGTTTCCCCTCACAGCCAAAGTGGCAGTAGTTTGGCAGATTTAAAGCTCCACATTTCTTCAATAAACCTCCGGGTGTCGAGCAACTGAGCGCAGAACATCTCTTGCTCTCAGGCACGCACTCTGATTGATATTAGCGCTCAATAAGGATGTCATATCCAAAGTTTTAGTAGTTTCACAGAACAATCAGCGGTGGATTTTCTGTTTTTTCCCTCCTTGTGTGCAGGGGAAAGTAAAACGACACTCATACACTAAGTTGGTTGAGGAGACTTGGTTTTGGAAGTAGTGAATAACTTAACAGTTTTATCAACAGAAAGAAATCATCCTGTCGTAAAGCACCGTGAGGTGTTGAAGTGTCTCAGCAGTCTTTTAATGATGTTTCTTACTTCTCGCAGTTTGTTTTCTAAAAGCGAATAATCGTTTTCTTCACATGGCTAAACTGTCATTTCAGCGTGCCACAGACAGCCACACACAAGCTAAGTGCATGGGCACACACACACACGCACACACACACGCACGCACAGTGCCTGCACATCTGTATCTTCCACTAGACTTTAATTAGTTTTTGGCTGAAGGTTTGTGCAGAGACACAGCCAGCTTATCCATTGTCCTGTGTGTCCTGGAGAGCTGTGTGTGTGTGTGCGTGTGTTTGTGTGCAAGTGTGTGTGCATGTGTGTGTTTGTGGTGCGTTTGTGGTGCTTCAGACTGTAGCTAGCAGGAGCTGTCCCACAATGACGCACTTTTTTCCTTTGTGTTCAAATGTAATGTTTTTATGAGCTTTACTATGGAGAGAATCCTCAGCTCAGTTGAGTAAACAGAAGTGTTTTGATAGAGCTGTATATCCTGAAGTGGTCGTTTATATTTACTTCGCTTGCACAGAGAGGCCAGGGCTCCATTTGAAAAGGACTTATAATGGACTTTTTTTTTGTTGTTTTTCAATTTTTTTTTGTATATTTTATCTTGTTTTCTGATCCACTACCATTTTTTTTTAAGTTATTTTTTTGGGCTTTTGTGCCTTTAATGGACAGGACAGTAGAGAGACAGGAAATGGGGAAGCAGAGAGAGGGGGAATGACACACAGGAAAGGTCTGTTGCGGGAGTCGAACCGGGGGCCAGCTGCAGCGAGGGCTGCAGCCTCTATATATGGGGCGCCTGCGTAACCCACTGCGCTACGCGACGCTCCTGATCCACTACCATTTTAATCTGATCCTGATGATTTTTTTTTGTTGTTTCCTCTTATTGTCTTGATAAAATCATGCTAATGTACTGTACATTACCCCCACACTAATTCCATCAGTGCAACATTATAGTTAGTCCATTCTCTCCATTCTCCTCCCCAAAATCCAGCCACTTCTACTTTGCTGGTTTTTTTCATTTGCTGGAAAGCTGCTGTCAACGAAAGCCAACACTTCGTGTACAGGTGTTACACCTAAACATCTGGCCAGCTTTTAATTTGAAACACATATAGGAAGTGTTGCGTTTAATTGAAAGTGATTGGAAAAACTGCAAAGAAGAAGCGATTGAAATGAATTAGTAAATGAAGAGCAGCAGATTGGTGAGCATGATGTGACTCTGCTTTTTGTATTTTGATTGAATTAGTGCTGTGAAAATGTACATACACCACATGAGTCATCAGCACAGCTAATCTCCCCTCACTGTTTTTGACTTAGCTTTTTTTTTTTAAAGTATATTTTTTTGGGCTTTTGTGCCTTTATTGGACAGGATAGTGGAGAGAGACAGGAAATGGGGAGGCAGAGAGAGGGGGAATGACATGCAGTAAAGGCCGTCCGATGCGGGACTCGAACCGGGGCCAACTGCAGCGAGGACCGTAGCCTCTACACGTGGGGCGCCTGCTTAGACCACTACGCCACACGACGCCCCCTTGACTTAGCTTTTATCATAGACCAGCATTTATGTGCTCATGCTACATGAATTATTTGACATTTTGAATATTGGCTTTCTTTTGAACATTTGCAGGTATTTTGGTTTTATCTTTTCTATCTTGACCTCACTCATTCCTTTTTTCTGTCTTAGTCACTCAGATTAATCGCTCGCTGATGTTTTCGACTCCAGCTGTTTTGCCATCCATCAATTGCCCATTCTCCAACGACTGCAGGTCATATTTGGATGAACACACTGCCTATTTATTTCTTCATTTGTCAAATGTAATATCTCAGAAACCACTTCCAGAATAAGTGTTGCATCTACCCATTGCTGGGTAATTGGCCAAAGGCAAAAGCAATGCATATTTGGTGGTTAGTTTACATGTTCACTGTCAGCTTGTTTCCCATGTTATACAAGACTAATAAGGATAATCCATAATTCTAACATGTTTTTCCCCTTTCTACATCTTATTTATCACTGTGATTCCTTCTTTTAATTGAATTAACTTTAACTGTTCATCTTTTTTACTTGCTTGCAGTTTTTCTTTCATCTTTTTATTTTTACACACCATTCCCCCCTATTCCTTTCCCTCTTCTCTCCAGTGAATGAGAATTACGCAGGAAATGCCCTAGTATTGTACGTATAGCTACTGCCAAGTGACTCCCAAGGCAGGATGGGAAACCACTAGAGTGATGACGAACACCTTTGAAGAAATAAGCCCTTTTTTCCATTTGTATTTCACTCTTCCTTCTCAACTGCACCAGCATCAGTTGAAGCTCTCCATTCACACTTGAGCTCTCATGTCCTCTTCGTCTTTTATGACGTTCTTCACTGGAATAAAGAGCGGGCTCCTGTGGAGAGGGGAAAAGTCATTTTTGACCTGATGGCTGTAAGGAGAGTTTCAGCACCCACAAACGTCACACCAGTTTACGTCAGAGACGGTTTCACCTGATTTCATTCTCCTTTTAGACGTGTGTTAAACACTGAACAGAAACATCAAAGACTTTGACTGAGGTTTCAGTCGGTGTGCTACAGGAAAATGAAATTCAAAATTATTTCTTTTAAAGACAAACAAACTGTCATCTGAACACAAAGCTACAGTCACTGACCTAATCATGTGTGTGGCTTGAATGAAGTCAGCTCTAAAGCAACACACGCTAAAGAACCACTCACCCACTATATTGTGGGTTTGATCCCCGCACCAGCCTTTCAGTATGTACGGCCACGACCAGCACAAAGAAAAACACTTTTCCTTCAAAGAAAAGAATCCCTTCAGGCTGCAGGGTGAACCGTTCACACACAGGCTGTTCACCTATGTTTTAGAGGATCCTGTGCTCTTTGTGTTAGCTGTCTGCTTCAGACATGTACACTCCAGGATTGTATACTAATGGCAAGTCAGTAAGGTTAAGAGAAAGAGTTCTCACTGTGGAAAAATGCTGACCTTTTCTCTATTAGTGGATATGCTCTGCTGAAATTGGATTTGAGATGTTGTCAGTTCCAAACAATATTGAAAAACAGTAGTAATATATCAAACTCATGAGATACATGACCTTGAATTGATGTGCAAGCATAGCGATATTATGGAGTTCATATGGGCAAAAAAGAAATGGTAAGATTAGAAATGTTCACAACTTGAATATTAACAACTTGAAATTAAAGTACAAATTAAAAGGGTAAAGAAAAATGTAATTCACTAAAATGTAAGAATTAGTTGTTAAGAGAAAAGTGATATTAATGACACAGAGAGGCCTTCCCTTTCAGTCTTGTTGTTTCAGCAGACCCAAGAGCTTTTCCTTTTTAATCAGCAGGGGGATGGTGGGATCTCTGATGCTTAAGTTGCTGTTTTGGTTCATTGCACGTCCAACCTGTTGTTCACACGGCTAAGTGTTGACTCAGCTGATCCCTCAGAGTTAAATAATGGATTTTCTCAGGGCTCATAAAAGAAAAATGACTCGAAAACTCATTTGCCATCTCACCTCTCTGTGCTGCGATGCTGGGCCAGCTGTATGACCAAAGTCAGGGGCCCGAGTTTTTCAACATTTTTCAAATGGTGCTTCATCAAAACAGGAAATATCATAGAAACTGTTTTCGTGACTGAAAGCAGCATTTATCAACATATTTTTCTAACTATGAATTGATTATGTATAATGTATAAAAGGTTGCTCATAGGTATAAACCCACAAAGAGATACCACCCACCGCTGCAGTTCCCTTCAGCTCAGTAGTGTTTAAGCCTCTTTCAGTTCATTGTTTTGATTCTCTGGGCCACAAACTCTGATCTCATCGAAGTGATAGTTCGGGTTATTTGATGTGGGGTTGTGTGAGGTACTTAACTTCAGTCAGTTTGTTACTTGCAGTCGATTTGGATCATCGCCCTCTCAGTTTAGAGAAGCAGCAGGAGCACCAGCACAGAAGCTGAGCGATGTGCAGCTGTGAACGAGGCCATCCGCAAAGACATGTTTTAGCCACTTTTAGAAAATGCCCACAGAAAAAATATCATTTGAGGTGTACGCTTTATTTTGAATATATTCACCACTTTATCTTGCCGTCAAACAGCACTTTCCTTTGGAAACAACAGATTGTGAACCGTTGAACTCCCATATTCTTACACTGTATTACTCTGCTGATCAGCTGTTTGAGTCAGAAGAGCTAAACGTAGGTGCGCTTATGCGTAGTTATACAGTGCTCCCAGCTGCTTCTCCAAACTAGGAGCACACTGATCTGAATCTACTGGAGGTAATACACCGGCTCAATCCCAGTGTCCTCCCTCACAGACTCACAGACTTGGAGGCGTGTTCCCGGTAACTTCATGAGGGCTTGGGACTGTCCCACTGTCAAACCATCGAGGTCATGAGGGCTCTGTAGCAGACATTTTCAGCCCTTTTATGTACACTTTTCAAGTCCACATTTCTGCAGATTTTGCCTGAGGGAATTACCCAAAGGTCTTAGCGTTGTGACATTAAACATGGGGTTGCCATGGTTATCACGCGACGCCCGGAAGCGTAAAAAACAGCAAACAATGGCCATAAAACATGAGAAATAATAAGATAGAAGAAGATCAGTAAACTAACAAGCATGAAAGGAACAAACCCTAATGTTATCATTAGAAGAGTAAAGACAGTATATGACTGTATCAACACAGAGCTCACTGTCATTCAGAGCCTGAATTGTGGAGTTATTTGTCCTATGATGGTATGATGATGAATTCTAAATATCCAAATTGGATCTGATACAACATTTTTTGTTGTTGTTTACAAACAGGAAGTGAAGGGAGGGAATAACAATATACGATCAAAACCCACGGTTTAATGCAGATCTTTGGCAAGGTAACGTGATAGAAGTGCTGTCCCATCCCCAAACACTCACCAGGTGACGTCAGTTAAGTCTGTGAGGGTTCAGGGCTCAGGGTTGAGGGGGGACATTGGGATTGGGCCACTAACTATAGATAACAACTTCACACAACCCCACATCTAATAACCTGAACAATCACTTTAAAGGTCCATGTGTGTCCAACAGTCATGTGTCATTCAGTGTTACTCATCAAAATTGTTACCTTGAGCTCTCACAAAGGTGTTGAATCAATTTTCTGCTTCATAAAACATTAACAAAGCCAATCCAGCATTCTTTACACCTATGTTTACTTGTTACTTTTCCTTTGCTGCCTTTGCTGGTGCATTGCTGCACATCTTGTCGGTATTACCACCACCTGTAGATCAGTGGAACAGTATGAAACCATTGACACACAGGCAGGAGTGTGTATTGTGTCACTCGCATATTGTGTGTCCATGTTTGTGCTTGTATGTGTACAAGATAAACAAAAGCGGAACCCCCCTCATAGAAAGACAAAGTGCTACTAGAAGTCAGAAACCCCACAGGGAACCTTTAACTTTGTTTCCAGCGGCAGCAAGCAGCTGTTTCCAGGGACAAAGCTCTGATAAATCCACTGTAACTCACCTTCCCAATGTTTAAAGGCTGACAGACAATGTTAGAGACTAGCTGTTGAAAGTGGTATAGCTTTTAGCAGCCGGAGTCAGATATTTCTCTCAGGAGTTGGTGAGGGCAGAGATAAAGCAGGTCAGATGGACAAAAACACAACTCAGATGAAAGCTAAAGTTGCCCAGACATGTTCACTATAACTACTTTATAAAATTCCATCAATATCAGTGATCAGTGTTGTGTTTTTAGCTTACTCTGCTGTTTGTAAGTTAAAAAAAAAAAGAAATCCATTGATGCAGCTTTAACCTTTTAAGAGTTAACACAAGATGTCTACTCGCCGCTTAATGTAATCCAAAAGGATTTCACTATAACCTTACTGTAGCTACTGTTGCACAACTAGCACCGTAGTTCGTCAGCAGACTTTGTGGTATCCTAGCAACAACAACACCAAAATCACACCAGGTTGCTTTTCTTTGGAGGCTTCAACAGGGAGAGATGCAGGGCAGCTCGATATTGTTCAGGATCTGACACGAGTCTTAAATGTGTGGTCTCATGAAGTCGTTTTTTTTTTTTTTTTTTTTTTTTTCCTTTGTCATCATTTTGCTGTGTCCTGATTACACACGTGGGCATGAGCATGAGCAAACAGCTAATGGGCATTGCACTCACTGACCACTCACTGGACTCCTATTCACACCCTGAAAGGTCACACACAGTTGGAAACCATGTGTCGAACACTCATCGCCCTTGAAATATTACAAACATTTGTTGTAAAATGGATTCAGCATAATGTCAGTGTTGAGTAGTTATGCGCTGTTGATTTGTTTATTAGTTTGATCAATCCTCTTTCTCTGCTCCATCTGTGCACCCTTCTGTCTCTGCTTCCCACATACATCCAACACACATTCTGGCCAAATCCAATCACAATAGCCTTTGAGATAGGAGAGTCACGATGCTGAGCGCATGTGGATTTTACCTACATACAATATGCTCGATCTCTAGCAGGCTACATTATTGCTGTCTCCCTCACACTGTATTGCATATACTGTCTCTTTCGCACACACTCATCCCTTCTGTCTCTTTCATCTCACATGGGGCTGACAGGGGTTGATCCCTATTCACAGCCTCCCTCTGAGCATTGGCGGGCAGGGCTGACCCGCCTCCCCGGTGTCTGACACTGGCTGTGGTCCCCTCACTGGGGGGGGGGTCTCTGGAGTTAGACTCTATTTTCACTGAAGGAACACTATCACTGTTATGGAAGCATAGCATTTATACTCCAGAGGAGATACTTTAATGATCCCATAAGGAAATGCTCTATCCCCTGGCTCTACTTAGACGTCAGAGACACATTCAGCTACACAGCATCAACCCCCAAGGCGGTACAGATTTAGCTCTGCGCTCCAGATGATAAAAGAAACAACTTATCCTTCTTACAGAGGACTTCCTGACCCTGCTCACGTCTAATATCTTGTATCCACACATTCTCAGATTGGTTCTTTATCCAGCTGAGGATAGAGTGTTGGACATTAGGTGTTAAAAAGTACCTTTTATATTTCTTCCCCATCGGTATCCATGGCGTCAAACGTGACAGAAATAATCAGTGGTAACAATGGAGCCAGCTGAAGTACATGAGGTTTCATTTACTGACCAACGCACACGCCTGTTAAGGGTCCTACACAGCATGAAACTGATCAGCTGCAGTGGAGCCTTTCAAATATGGTTGTGTGATTTCATTAAAGGCTTTGTACTCCAGAGGAACAAGGCAGTTTTTAGACATAATACACAGTGCTCACACATTGTGAGTTTCTATGGCAGTTTGTGATGCTTTTTCCTGCAGTGGAAACTTGTCACCAGTCGTTGACGTTAGTTGGTTCATCAACTTACAGCTGGAGTGCTGGAGACTTTATTGAGTTCACACAATGCTAATTAAGCTCATCAGTGCCAGGTAAATGTATATATTCTGCAGTACACTGGAGTTTTAAATCTGGTGTCTGTGGTGACTTTACCGCGCTGCGTATCGGTAGCAACACGTTTTACGACAACCTGTGACTCTGCCAGAGCTGCACAGTGTTTTGTCGTCTATAGCTGTGTCCAGTTCAGGGGCCGCAGACTTTGGAGGCTGCATTTGAAAACCAATTGCTCCTGCAACTGCGGCTAAGAAATGCGACCTTCTTTTCCTGGGCGATGAAGGATCCACTCATTAGATCCTTCGTTGCCCAACATATCCCAAGATTCATTTCACGCCATTAATGAAAATAATATGGCAGCAAACAACACAGACAAAGAGCCTGAGGATTGGCTATTGGCTTTCAGCTCAGTTCAACAGAAAATCAGACCCTCAGGTTTTTGTGTGCTAGGTGACAGGAGCCATGCTTTGTGACACAACGCTAAAGGATAGGCACAGCTGGCACCGCAAAGCAAAAATCCTCTGTAGGCCAGAGTGTCTCATTTCGGTTCGGCCTTTGCGATCTACGATGGTTCTGTGTAGGATGTGGCCCCTGAACTGGGACACAGCCTATATGCACATTGTAAATATATCTGGAAGCTCAACACAAGAAGCCAACAGACAAATTCATTATTTTTGTGACTTTCATGACGTGACCCCCTTGCAACACAGTACAACATGCTGAAGGTTCCTTGTCATAACACGTGGGTAGGAACCTTTTAGTATGAGTTTTAGTGTTTCAGCAACCACCTCCCACAAAAAAATGTTTTTTCTGTGTTTCTGATCTTCAGCTGTCCTTCACTGTGAGTGAGATTTCACAGTCTGTCCAACACACTGAACATTTATCTGTTCATCTACCATCCATAACAGTAGTAACTTAATCAAAGATGCATAAGCATTTCTCAAATGAGTGTAAACAGGTGCGTTACAGAGAGCTCCCAAACCAACAAACTCTAATTCATGAGATGAATATAGCCCCTATGTAAATTAGGGCTGCACAATTAATCGAAATATAATGGAAATCACAATATGGCCAAGTGCAATATACAAATCACAGGAGCTGCAATCTTTATCGTTGTTAGCACCATAAAGATTGCAGTGCTAGAGAGATGCGCTGGCCTGCAAATCATACTCTCCAGATGTAAAGGAACATGTTTGTTTGGTACATGACCCAAAAACATGTTTTGTATTTTTTTTCCAGTGCAAATGAAAAGCAAAAACGACCACCACCAATCGTAATCGCTGTATCTGCCAAAACAAAAACTGTTTTTTTGCATATCGTTCAACCCTACTGTAAATATGAGTACAACTGGATAATTCATCACAAACTAAGTAGGTAAAATAAGAAATTCCAAGTATTTTTAATCAATGACACAAGCCTAAACATCCATCCATCCATCCATCCATCATTTTTCAATATATTACACTGGGTCCTGAGAAAGGATATGAACTGCTGAGTGTTCATCCTTACTGCTGACTTGCCAAACACCTCTGGCAAGCGCTCAAAGTGCTCAGGCGCTGACCGGCCCTCATGGTTATACAGTGAGCTTGTACCTGCCAGGAGCTTCACAGCTGCTATTATTTGTCACTTAGAGGTGGAGAATGGAGGTTTAGGTCAGGAGGAGTTCACACACTGTGTGTAGTTAGGAGTAATTTGTTGGAGGGCTGCTCGATTTCACCTAATTGTAAAGTTTTTGAAGTGGTTCAGCATTGAACAAGTTTTGTATTATTAGTTAGTGTTATTATTATTATTATTGTGTTTCTATTATTATGTTAGTGTTAACTCTGTACATCTGTGTGAAGACAAAGACATGCTTTTGGCAGAGCTCCAGTGCACTAGCTAATGATTATAAAACCACAGGGGAAACATAGTGTTTGGGAGTGACAGTGGGTGATGACATTCTTCTGGGATGGGGAGAAATTGGGAGAAAACATTTCAGGATGTCAATGTTGTACAATGTATGCAACCTTATTATTTTAGTCCACACATGAAGAAGTAGTGGTCATGGTTACAGTTGTTATTTTTTTCAAGTTTATTATCCCATTATAAAACAGATGTTGTCTCATGATAACAAGTTAATTATGTCGCTATCTTCTGGACACAAAAGAGATTGAGATAACGAGATAATTATCTCCACGAGATAATTGACGATACATGATGTTTATACAGCGGCATTAGCTTCACATGGAAACAGGGTGGAGTACTCTACATTATCACTGGGTGTGTTAATCAACCTTCTTTGTTACAGTTGTAACTGGCACCTATTATCTGAAGTCAGGTCGAACACGCCCAGGTTTGTGGATGCTGTATGTAGACAGCTGATTCTGAAAAGAACATTTTCAAAAAAAATAGAAGTTTCTGTGGTATTTATTGTACTACAGTGTTATTTATAATAATAAATGGCTTCTTAGTGACATATTCCATGTGAAGTTGCACTGGATTACACACAAAAACTGTTAACTACTGGACTTAAAAGAGACTCCATTAATAATAATATCTTAGGAAACACACCTTAAGTCTTTTTTCTTTTACAGGGACTGAAATAGCCAACCTCTTAATAGAAGAAATTACTGAAAAAAATGTTTATTCTGCTTTTCTACTCCGACCCAAACATTTCAATTTTAGTCATCACTAAATATTTTAGAAACGTTGCCATTTAATATCTTTCAAAATGTGTTACTGTGTAATAATAATTATAGTACTGATCATGATGATGGTAATAATAATATACTTATTTTTTCACCAAAGAAAGACTCTCACCCTCTGAGTTGACTGGGTGGTTGGCAGATGAGTGGAGATGTGGGCTGCCCTCTGATGCTCCCTCGGAGCTGCTCTTAATTACAGCATTAATGCAGGTTCAGTGCGCGTCACCCTGCACAGTGGCCTCAGTTAAATTTTGGCAGCAGAATGTTAACTATAAATTTTTGAGACGTGTTATTTTTTTTGTATTGAAGTCTGGTGAATCCTGGGGCTGCTGTCATTTGCTGGCTCTTTTTTCTTTAGTGGTCACATGGTGGCAAAGCTCTATGAGTTTCAAAATACAATCTGGGATCGTCTTGTTGGATTGATGATAAAAGATTTCACAGTGTTTCTCTCAAGTCTTCTCTTGTCTTTCACTTACACACATCCTTGTCCGTATGTAGAAATTTTAGCAGTAATGCTTTGAGTCGTAACTGTGCCTTCTTCCCTTTCTCCCACATTTTTTCTCATTAATTTAAAACATATTCCTCTCTTTTGCTTTACTCAGACACGGATGACTCACTCGTTCACATTAACTGTAATATCTGTGAGCCAGCAAGTGTTTGCCCTCAACCTCCCGTCTTCCCTCGCTGCTTAACATAGTGTTCATTAAAAGGCAGACAGTTAGGTGTAAAGGTAATTTTCTCGGTTTTGCTACAGTGATTACTGTCACATCATCTCGGGCTCTGTCTGCAAGAGTTTTCCCTGCTCTCATTTCCATGGTGCTCCCACTCTCCCGTCACAGAATAACTACAATCTGCTTTTTAAGTGCCAGACTACCAGCGGAGGAGTTTCTGTGAAATAAGATGTATGGTGCGCCGGTTTACACATCTAGTACACATAGATACACAGCTGTGTGAATACTGCAGTGTAGACATGCTCACTTAAGATTTAGGAAAAATGGTTCACTACTGAAGAAATCCTACAACGAAAATTAGATATTACATTAGACATATAGTATTAGATTTCAGTGATGAGATGTCGATCATCAGAGTCAAGAAAATGATAATGAATACGATAAAATCACATTTAATACACTAGTGGTGTATCAGTCTACAAATTTAACAAGACAGTACAAGATAGTGTCAGTGTAGGATATGAGATAGTATAGCTCAGTGCTTCAACAAATCATTTGCAAAACAGTTTAATTTTAGTGAAAAAATTTTATTCATAAAAAATATAAATAATGTTTATAAATGTTTTAAAATGAAATCATCTTCAGAAACTCACTTCATTTTTTTCTGGTATTAAGCTCTATCACTGTGATCAGCCAATGACAGGAACTTTTATATAGTTACTGACCGGACCACATCCTATACTTGTTTGCTATCACTGAAAAGAAGATAAGATAAAAGATAAAAATGGATAGCTGGTTATCAACAGGAAGAATTAAAAGGAAACAGAGTCAAGAGACAGATGTTGAATCGATAATTGATCTTCCCCCCGACCAAAAAAAAAGAAGATTCCTACATCTTTTTCCTACGTGTTTCAGTCCTGAATGTTTGTTTGATCATTATCATTAAAATAAAAAGTGATCAGAGAACGCATTATTTAGCCTCCGTATTGTTACGAGGTTGGATGTGAGCTGCCACAGATTCTGAAGTGGGCTATGAGTTGGAAAAGGTTGAGAACCACTGGTGTTGGTACATTACAGGGAAGATAATCACATAGAGATACAAACGATAATATTTTTATATTTTATTTCAAGTACATATAATGTTTCTCATGGCGTTAGTGGAGGGGCACCTACCTGACTCAAATCAGCACACATATTTATTCCTTTGTGCTCAAGTCTGTTCAGACAGCCCAGCTGAAATAGTTACCTCATGTCACCTGAAATGTCTCTGTATGTAAATCTGACATATAATCAAAGCAAACTCTGACATTCTTCCTCTGTCTAATATTTCTGTGTCTCAGTTCGTCGTTCATTCGTTGTGAGTCTCTCTGAGTCAGAGCCTAAGTGCCTGTAAATGTAAATTTCTTCAGATGTGTTGTGATAATGTTACTGAGCAGTTGCCACTTTGTGCTCTAAGTCAACTATGTGACATACAGTGAGCGTGGCTGACACGGCGCCATCTGTGTTATGTTGTGTTTGGTGCAGGATCCCTGGAAGGCTCAACGACAGACGCACTCCCCTCGGAGAGCTCAACTGGATCTTCACAGCCATCACTGACACGATCGCCTGGAATGTGCTGCCTAGAGGTGAGACTTCACACACACACACACACACACACTAACACACACACACACACACACACACACACAGGGACGCATACTTCAACTCGTATAATCACATAACAAGATTATTTTCCTACGATTAAAAGAATAATTCCAATTCACTGCGACTGTGGCCCTATCTTCAGAGCTTTGTCCCTCATTTCCATTAATCATGATCAGAGGTGCACCGTCAGGAGAGGCAGATACTTGGGGCTCCCAAGGGGAAAAGGGGCCCCTGAAAGACCCTCATATTGGCACATTTTGCGATGATTACTATAAACCCTCTCAAACCTCCCATAAAGACACTATACCATGCACTGATGATGTGTGCTGTAGCTAGCCTGCACCGAGTGCCTGCATGTGAGGGAATGAGGGAACAGCAACAATATTAGTGTTTCCCAATACTTTACATGTGGCCTGTTTAGGGGCATGTGGGGGTTTCTTTGATGGGTTACTTTACCTGGAACCCCCCGGTGTCTAGGTTTGCCACTGATTATGATAACACATCAATGTAATTTATGAATTTTAGAGCAGGGTGACTAGAAACAAAAGTGGTCAGCCAATTTACTAGTTGCTAAACCCCTCCCCCAAACAGTGATTGTCCAATCATAGCTGAGTAACCGTAACCCGCCTCTGCAGTGTAAGGAATGTATGAAACAGTTTCTGTATCTGCTCTATCACGAATATAAACTTCCCCTCTGTAGAGGAGAGAGCAGCAAACATTTTTCTTCTGGTGCTGCCGATGGAGGAAAGTCGTCTGAGCCACACTGAAGTTGGGAAACTGTTCTTTATAACATGTCCAGGCAATGATGAAAAATGAAATGACCCCTGTGTTTCAGCTCAAAGGAAGTCCAAATTATGGCACCTAATAAAAGCAGTGTACTAGTGAAGCATCAGCAGAACTAAAACTTCCAGAGCCTCCCCATTGGTTGCAAATAGTGAAGATGTTGATATAAAATGCCAAAGGTGCAGTAAGCGCAGGTTGGCTCCTCAAATTGAGATGAATTGTGTTTGGAGTGTCTTGCTGTGTAATTGGGGACATCATTTTAACCAGAATTTAGCAGCCAGAAAAATGAGTCTGCTCACACACGCACGCACGTCGCCGCTAACCATTCCCCACAGACACAGCTCGCCCAAATGAAAATACACACACACTCTTCTTTTTTGACATGTATTTACCTTTTGCCTGAAGCATGTATTCTCTAAGTCTCTCACTGTGCTCACCTGTCCCTTGCATGCAACACACATGCACAGACACACACATGCATCCGGCACACACACACGGAGGCACACTCAGACACACTCAGACTTTGCTGAGACAAACTGTACCCCAGCTAGAATAGCAATGTGACAATGCTGATGGCTGCCAAAGCCTTTTAAACCCCCAGGGCTCTGCTGTTAATGAAGCAGCCCACATCAGAGAGAATCCCTGTAATGAAGGCACTGCACACCTAATCCAACACACACACTAATTCAAACACTTCAACATTTAAACAGCTCAACACTAACAGCAGGCATTGGATTTGTCAGACACTGTCTCTCATAAAGTACTTCACTCACACACACACACACACACACACACACACACACACTCATATTTGCTTCCTCACACAAACAGGGGAATCACAATCATAAACCAGAGAGATTGCCATGGGATTGGCCTGGCCCCATTAAGTGAATTAGTGAATACATTAATGAGTTGATGAAAATATGACCACGACACATTGCTTTAATCTGCATCTGGCTGTCCTCTGTATTCTGCCAGCATAGACACAAACCACTCTGTTTTCCTCCAAACTAGCTGCTTTGCTCCAATTCACCTTCTTTCTTTTGCCCTTGTTGATTTCCATTCACTCATTAAGCGCACAGTTTTCCTCACATGTATCTTTATCTCTATCTCTGTGTTCATTTTATTCACCCGACGCCCCTCTTCTGTCTTCGACGTGATGGATCATGTCTGTTCTCCCTCTCTCTCTCTCTCTCTCTCTCTCTCTTTGTGTCTTTAGATTTGTTCCAGAAGTTGTTTCGTCAGGACCTGCTGGTGGCCAGCTTGTTCCGCAATTTCCTATTGGCAGAGAGGATAATGAGGTCATACAACTGTACGCCGGTCAGCAGTCCCCGTCTGCCCCCGACATACATGCACGCCATGTGGTAAGACGCATGAAGACGGAGCTGAGAAGGCTTGTCATGCACACAGATGTTACACAGATGTTACACAGATGAAGACACACAGTTAAAAAATGAGCAGACTTCCCAACAGATACATTATTTCATTAGACCAGAGACATGTACAGTTAAGGTATGTATATTTAATGATTTTAAGTGGTTACTAGAGAGATTAAGAGATGCTATCAACCTGGTCACTTCCGCACAAATGGCAGATCTGCCTCCAGGCGTATTTACCCAAAAGCTATGGGCTTGTTTATTAAATTAAACTCCTCTCTGAAACTGTTTTCCACTCAAAAGTACAAATGTACTTTTTGTTTTTGTGACTGTTTTGTTTGGTTTTGTAATTTTTCTTATTACCATAAGTCATTGGAAAAACAGACCATGTTTTGGCACAGTGAGATAATTCCAGCTGCTCTGCAAGAGGGTTTCCAGAGCTTAAAAGAATACCCTTAACATTCATGGAAATATGCTTTCATACCTACAATTAGATGAGAAGATTGATAGAATTTTTAGTTGTGTGCATTCACTACAGATCTTTGTTTAATGCAGGTTTAACCTAGCTCCACAGAAACACTGGCAGCAGCAGTTTGTTTCATCAGAAGTGCCTTCAAACAGCTCCAAAGTTGTTATATTCTGTTGTTCACATTGTATCTTGTGGACTTTGCATGTTGTTACGACCCCAAGCTGGTCTAAGGGAAAGGGGGGTTAAGTAGCTAAGTTGCTAAGTAAAGGTGGCATGGAGTTTGTGTTGACAAATGGAGCTTTTTAATCACACACACACATACAGGCAGGCAGGTCCTCAGGTTAAACCAGCAACTTGAGGAGGGAGGATCCAGAGTTGAGGCCTACTGAGCCTGAGGAGCAGCACAATAAACAAACACTTTACACACAATTACACTCACCTCTGAGGGGAATGAAACAATGGGAAGAGAAAACAAGACGCTGATTTAACAAGGAGGTAACTTATCCGTTGGAGCTAATTACAGCTTATCAGTAGTCCTGTCCTAACAGTGCGGGTTGCTGGCTTCACACACACACGCCCACGCACATACGCATACACATACCCGGGTCTCAACAAAACCCAGGTGAGTCTGAGATGTTTTTGATGGCTAGCTGGTTGCCAAACAAAGGAGAAAAAGTTAAGCTAAGGAAGTAGGCTCTCGTTCAGCACAAGATCCTTTACACTCGTAGAATAGCTACTCATGCAATGTAATACACAGCCACTGATCTGTAAGTAAATGGTCCGTCAGGGCCACCGCATGTGTTAATGCAACACTACGCTGTAAATAAGTTTCAAAATAAGAAAAATGCAAAATTTAAGATTTTCCCCATATTTATTCTAAATAAAAAAAAAAATGAAATGGTTTAATTACTTTCACAACTTCTCAAAATAAACAGTGTGAGGAAGTGTAAGCCAAAGCACGTAGGTGTTTTTATTTGCTTCTGTCCTGTAGCATATGCACACACCTCGCTTATGCTAAGTATAATTTCCATGATTTTGTTTCTCTGTTATTTTGTGTGTTGCTTTCTGCCTCGTTCAAAAGACGGTTAGAGCAGTGTCTTCACTGACAGCAGTGTCAGTCGCTGTGATTGACAGGTCGTACACAGAACAGGGGCATTGCTATTGCTTTAACCACCCACACTCATTTAACCTGCGGCTGAATATGTCCACCTTTGATTGAAAGCGGCGATATAACACCTGTTCTCTGAGGGGTATTAAAAGAGTTTGTGGGACACGTTAGACATCTCTGACTGCGGTCGCTGTGGCAGATTTGGGTTAAAAACAGCGGCACCGCAAAAGGGAAACCAGACCACACAAAAAACAGTCGTTCATGGAATTATTTCACTCACACAGCTTGAAACTTGAGCCTGAGGTTGTCACAGTGTTTTACAGTTTCTTTCATCTTTCATTGATTTGTCCTCCATGTATTCTCATTACTAGTATTGTATAGACACAAAAGGAGGTGCTGTGAAGCCTCTGTGTTGTCCATTGACTTTACATGCTTCTCCAAACTGTGTAAGATCATCATCTACCTCCCTTTAGTTACACAAACACTTCTTCCACTATCTGTTGTTTCTCTTCTTGGTCTTCTATAAATGCCTCCCTCCATCTCTCCCACTCATTATCTGGCTCGTGTTGGAAAAAAAAAAAGCCGCTCCCTCACTCTGTTTGCCTCGAGGAGCAACTTCTTGTGTAACACCCTGGCATCATTTACTGTAAAGAATACTGCTCCTTCCTCCGTGAGCAGGCAGTAGTCTTTCTTTATCGCTCGTACAGGCCCATTATTTTAGATTGTGGATACATTGCACTGTTTACCACCGAAGACATTGGGTGTTGCACTTTGTTTCACACCAGCACATGCAGTATTAAGCAGGGCAGAGTAACGACAGTACGATGTTTTAAAAGCGCAGGAAAAAATACTGAGAGAACAATAAAAAAGCAAAAGTGCCAGAGAGAGAAGGCGAGTAGAAAAATAAAATAAAAGTTTGGATCAGCGGTGGGGGGGGGGTAGAGGAGAGGAATTAAGCGATTTGGGGGCTCACTGATCGATGTTTGTGTCCCAACACAAACAGCAATTGTTATTCAAATGGAGCAGAATAAGGGAGAGCAGATAAACCCAAGGCTGATTACTCCCTTGTGGACAGTTTCAGTGTGGGAGTGAGCGTGGGTGTGTGTCTACTTTTATGTGTGTGTGTGTTTGTGAGTGCGCGTCGCTGCACCATTTTCTGCAGGCAACAGGGAAAAGAGCTTAGTCAGCCGCCAACTGGTTCCCTACACTCCTCTCTGTTGTCGACTGTGCCTTCAACACACACACGCACGCACGCACACACACACACAGACACAGGTTGGGCGATCAGCTACTCATTTGTATTGGCAGGCATCACCCGACTTAATGCTGTCATCTCAAACAGTGCAGCAGCTTCTTCCCTGTGATCGTGTCTTCGCTGATTAGACTGCTCTATCTGCTTGTTTCCTCGTTGGATTACATAAACGCAAGCATGGATGATTGTTTGTTAGTAATATTTCCACACAGATTCCATTTCACAGTTTCTTCAAGTCATGAAACCTAAAGAAATACCTTTTCCATTCTTCCTGCTCGGAGAATATTATTTTCGGGGTGACCTGTATTTGTGTCGTATTGATTTTGTGCAGCCAAAAGGTTAATTTGCCCCTCAAATACTTTCATTGATTACAGGAAAATGTAAAGCCTTACAGTAGGATTTCATTATGTTAGTAATTTCTTGTTTCTGTCACTGCTTAAAAATTTACCATGACACGAAATGGGTAAGAAAATGATCATTTTCTAAAACCCAGCTCTACCTTCAGCTGTTAAATATTTTTAAATAAAATTTTTTGGGATTTTTTTATTGCGTCTAAAAATAAAAAAAGGGAAAAAAAGAAACGATAATAACTTAAATCAAAAGGCACAGAGTAATACAGAATCCCCAAAAAAGAAAGGAGCTTATCGAATCAAATTAAGACGCCATTATGTCAACTTCATTTTTTACAGCATTTTACAACAGGACTGTGCAGCAGCACAGGAACCGTCACTTCATCAAGTAGAAAGCTCCGACTATATGACATTCAGAGAAGGAAGTGTGTAATGGAAGGACAATTTGCTTATCAGCAGGTAATCAAGCTAACACAATATGATCAAGTCTTCTTAAGGCACTGTCATGGACAATTTGAATTGAGACTGTGTAATGCAGTGTTGAGCATAATGGCAAATGCTAAACCGTAGTGTAACAGTAGCATTAATAGGAAGAGCCCTTAAGTCAGCCACCTCGTGTTAGTTAACGATTTTGCTAAGAAAGGTTGTATCAGCGAGATCCCTGTTTGCAGTAATGTATGCAGGAAGAGTGTGTTTTATTGCTGATCATCTCAACTTTTAATTTGAAAGTGGAAGACTGGGTTATTTCTCTCAGACGTTACATAATGTCATGGAACACACCTTGTTCCGCAGTTTGCATCAGAAATTCATCTTGAAATTATAACTCAGTCACTTCTGAACACAGACGTGACACACATATTTTTAGATTCAGGGTGAGTTACACTTCTCAGCAATATTATTATCATCAATTACCAAGGCAAATAAATATCCATAAATCTGCTTAGAAGTCATAGAAAAAAGGCTAGGGCTCCATATAACTAATAAAGTAATTTAGTGATAGTTGTGTGTACATCCATCGGTACAATGTAAACAGGCCCACCTGGATTCAGCATCCAACTTTGTAGGATTTGGTTTCTCTGAGTGTTTACCTGAAGTCTGCTGTATTTTTGTTTGTTCGCTCAGAAAACAGCCTTTCCTCTGATTGACTCACCGACCTGTTACTACCAGAGCTCCAGAGAGAAGCCTGAGAGAGGAGATGTAAAGCTACATTGAGATGGTTTTTGGTTCCTAAAACTACAAATATATCTCTTATTCTAGATAACAAACATGTAATAAATCACCAGGAAAGTGTAAAATATGGGCCCTTTAACCACCATACCACTGCTTATGAGATGTTGTACTCCTACACAGCGGGCCCACCAAAGGATTACTGCTTCCAAACTTTTCCTTCTAAAATCTCAAATCTCTACCATGAAACTAAGATGAAAACAAGCATTTATCATATGCTCTGCAAATAATTAAAAAAATTGAAAAAGTAACATTCGAAATGCTGTACCGGTATGTGCATCTACAAGTATACCTCTTCTTTTAAGTTTAACTCTAACCCAGTGCAAAATGACGAGCACCTGTTCCTAACAATGCACTAATGTGTGTTTCTACAGCTGGAGGACTAAATGTTTTTCCTGCCACAGTGGCAGCTGAATTTATAAATTCTCCCGTTTAGCCTGAACTTGTAGCAGCTGACACGACTGCTGGGATAAATTGCCTTTTTGTTGAATTTCAAAACCACCTGCTATAATTTACCTCTCAGTTTACTGATAGCACAGCAAAGCTCCTGTGCTGTATCTTTTCATGTTGCCCATACATGACAGCAGTGGATCCATTGTGTCATGGTATAACAGAGTTGCACTCTATTATGTCACTCTCAGCTAATGGGCAAAGCTGTTTAAGCAGCAGAGCGAGTCTCAGAATGAATGAACTCGGTGTCACTCATTCAGCATCACATTACATCGCAGCGCGTCGACTGGGAACATGACTCAACCCCTAACTTGTGCTAACCGAGAGGAAAAAGCCCCGTCGAGGCCCTGAGCTCAATTTGCTGCAAGAAAAAAGGAACCGGAAAGTGGAAGGAAAGAGAGACAGGCAGAGAGAGAGCTGTGATGAGGTTTGATCTGAGTTACACAACCCCATGAATTAGATATGATGACCATGAGAGAAGAGCTAGTGTTTAGAAAGGGATTAAAGGCTCCTCGCTGCTCTCGCCAGGACCTTCGGCCGGGAATTTAAAGAGGTGTATGTGCACAGTGAAGAGAGGGAGGGAGAAAATGTGTGCTGAGGAAAATGAGTTTGAGTGGAGTGGTTGAAAAGAATAAGCCGCGACCAAGGACTTAGTGCTGGGATGCTTTTTGTTTTTTCACTTTGCTTTAGGTCACAATGAGAAGGTTTCAGTTAAAGTGCAACAGGTCTGTGTGGTTCTGGGGATGTTCCTTATGATGTACAGTATGTTGTTATTCTAATGAGGTGTGTGTGTGTGTGTGTGTGTGTGTGTGTGTGTGTGTGTGTGTGTGTGTGTGTGTGTGTGTGTGTGTGTGTGTGTGTGTGTGTGTGTGTGTGTGTGTGTGTGTGTGTGTGTGTGTGTATATGTGTGCGTGCGCGTGTGTGTGTGTGCGTGCGCGTGCGTGTGTGTGTGTGCGTGTGTGTGTGTGCGTGTGTGTGTTACCTCTCTGCAGGCAAGCATGGGACCTGGCCGTGGACATCTGCCTCTCTCAGCTGCCTACCATCATCGAGGAGGGCACCGCCTTCAGAGTAAGTGTGTGTGTGTCTTAGAGAGAAAAACAAACACTGAGACTTCTCCAGTTTCACTTTAAAGTTGCTCCATTTAACTGTGTGTCTGTGTGTGTGTGTTAGTGGTTATGGGATGTCCAGCTTTGATGGATGGCTCTTATCTTGGATCTGTCCACCACTGATGCTCATAAACCTCACACAGTTCTTGTTTGCACTGCAAGTTCTCCACCACCAACATCTACTGCATCTCTATTAATCTCTCAAACCCACACACACACACACACACATTCCCAGTGGATTACATTGTAAAATGTCATGTCTAATAATTCAAGTGTGAGTGTTAAATAAATAAAAAAAATAGCCACTGAAACCACTGGCCCTGCATTTTCAGCCACTGGTGTGTTTATTGTTATATTTACTGATGTGGCAGGGGACTGTGATGGAGATGCTGAGCGTAATGGAAACACGGTGTGAGAAGCTGATGATGACTGAAAATATCTGGGTCAACACGAGACAGATGTGTGTGTTTGTGTGTGTCGCTAGATGCTGAACAGCCAAGACAGCAGCGACGTGCTCTCTAATTCAAACTAATCAGAAAAGTCAACAGAGAAGCTGCTTTTCCTGATGTTAGCACTTTTCTCTCTGGGCCTTTTTCCGCTCCTTCACCTGGCCTTCAGAGGTGGGCATATCCTCCATCACTCCCCCGGGAGCAGTTTTCCGTCCTCACTCCTCCGCTACTTTCTCTTGCACTCAGGCCGAAAACACTTACCAGCACCATAATTGAGCCTCTGAGGACTACTAAAGGAGATCTTCCCTCTCTGTCTTGCTCTGTGTTTCAGGAGCCTTTAATTCCTCTCTGATGCGCCTCAACTGTTACAAATTCAGCTTTATTCTCTACTCTTGGTAATTAATGAATGTTGGCAATATTTTATCACTCTATCTCACACTTATCTACTCTCAACCGCCCTTCCCCCCAAGCTTTTTGTTGCCTCAGGGTAACAGTGAGCTATGTGTGTATGAAAAACACCAAGAAAAGTTAGGTTTCACACTGAATTAATTGAAAACAAGCAGAAACCACTTGTTTAAGCTTCTCTCTGTCGGGAGAGTTGCTGTTGGTCAGGAAACTTAAAATCCAGTATGTTTGAATAGCTTTTCTCTCCTGTGTTTTTTTTTTTACTTCCACCCAGTTCCGCCTTGTACCTAAATATATACAAAATGCTGTTCGTACGATCATAAATGGCAAATATGAATCATTCTTGGTTTAAGAAATAGAGTGTGTGGTTTCTGTGTGTTGGCTCCTGAGCGGTGAAACCTACAGAACTTCCTCTTAAACCTGAGTGTGGGATCTAAATTCCCTGGCTGTCAATGCTGCTCAGAGACACTAACCAGGTCCCTGTACACTGTTCTCCACGTGTTGATCATCGTCGGTGTGTATTATGCGTATATGATTCTGGTTTATATGATCAGGGATCATTGTTTTACATGATTTTACATCTCAGTCACTGAATATGGTATTTCCCTGACATTATTGTTATCAATTTGCATTTTGAGAGGGAGAGTAGATTCTTTCATTGGAGTCGTCTTTAATTATTACATTACCATGCGCTAAGAGCAATAAGCTTAACAAGCAGCAGGGAATGTTTTGCAAATGTCTTTTGCCCTGGGTGTTGTGTCTCAGGCTACATACTATACTGGGGGGGTGGTATTTTATTGGTGATGCAGCTTGGGTATTTATGTAGCCTGAAAGACTGCAGGCACTACTCAGGGCAGAAATTAGTTCCTCCACTCTCTCTACGTTATTTTGGTAGAAAATAAATACTCCATTTCCTGGAAAAAATAAACCTCATAAGGAATAAAAAGTCTGTTCAGTCCGTTTTTGTACATTTTCAGTCAGCAGCATCAGTCCTGTCACTACAGCACAGGTAAAGTAGGTTTCAGCAATGAGCAAAGGACAATTAAAAAGAAATACACACATCATATTTGGATGAACAAATTATTCAAGTTGAAAATCTTTACTGATGTTCATTGTGTAATTTGTTTAGAACAAAATGATGTAACAACAGTCAGTGGAAACCAAAATCCTCAACCCACTGAGGGCTGGATTCACAATCACACTAAATATCAAAGTGAAAACTTGAAATCACAGGCTGATCGTACTTGCGTGAATTTCATCATGGGAACTCATAATGTGACTCAGTAGTGTGTCTGGCCCCCGTGTGTCTGTATGCACTCCCAACAACGTCTGGACATGCTCCTGATGAGTCGGCGGATGGTGTCCTGGGGGATCTCCTCCCAGACCTGGATCAGGGCGTCAGTGAGCTCCTGGACAGTCTGTGGCGGTACTTGGCAGCGTCAGATACGTAACGTCCCATAGGTGCTCAACTGGATTTAGGTCATGGGAAAGTGAGGGCCAGTCAATGGCATCAGTGCCTTCATCACCCAGGAACTGCCCACACACTCTGGCCGCATGAGGTCAGGCATTGTCCTGCACCAGGAGGAACCCAGAGCCACTGTTCTGGTGTTCTCTGGCGATGCCAATCGATCTGCACAGTGTGGGCTGTGAGCACAGGTCCCACTAGAGGACGTGGGACCCTCATGCCACCCTCATGGAGTCTGTTTCTGACAGTTTGGTCAGAAACATGCACACCAGGAGCCTGCTGGAGGTCATGCTGTAGGGCTCTGGCAGTGCTCCTGTTCCTACTCGCACAAAGGAGCAGGTAGCGGTCCTGCTGCTGGGTTGATGCCCTTCTTCAGCCCTATCCAGCTCTCCTATTGTAACGGCCGGTCTCCTGGTATCTCCTCCATGCTCTTGAGACTGTGCTGGGAGACACAGCAAACCTTCTTGCGACCTCAGGTATGGATGTGCCATCCTGGAGGAGCTGGACTACCTGTGCAACCTGACAGGCTGCAGGTGCTGCCTCATGCTACCAGTAGTGACAAGGACACTAGCAAAACACAGAACGAGACAAGAATCAGTGAGGAAGGATCAGGAGATGTAAACCACATGTAAAACCTTTCCTTTTCTGGGGATTGTCTTGCTTTTGCCTCTCCATTGCACCTATTGTCACTTTCATTTGCACCAAAACAGGTCATTGGTGATTCACAAACACTTGTGCTTCCTAAATGGCCAGATTGATATCCCTGAAGTTTAACTGACTTGGTGTTCTACTGTGATGATTAAGTGTTCCCTTTTTTTTTTTTTTTGAGCAGTGTACATTACTTCATCATACTTTCATATTTTTATCTGAAAGAGATATTAAATTTTATTCTAAATTTTAAAAAGTCTTGACTTTAACTTGGTCCTGATTTAATCATATTTTCATTTACAGTTAATATTCTCCTAAATCTGTAACGCACAGAACTCTTTGTAGTAAAGATGCTAATACAACATTATCTATCATAAAGTATCACGTCTCTATAAAGGAAACGAAACATGGTTTTACAGAGATCTACATTCCCACATTCCCACTCCAAAATACAACATTATACCAGGATTTAAGATGTAGTAAATACACAGGCTCAACCTCCGAGCTAGACCTTCACCCAACTATACAGCTTTTTTGTTCATGTACTACTGAGTTTGTGAGTGTGTGTGTGTGGAGTTATTAAGCTTTAATTATGCACAAATTAATTTCGCTGTCCAGCTGAGAAGTGTTGATATTTCCCCTCTCCACATCCATCAACAGTCTGCACAACGCTGTCGTAATTCCTGCAGCATTATTAACACCAGGCGATCAAAAACTCTGCGGCCAGCAACTAATCAATCAGGCAAACTGCCATGGCAGCAGAGAGAGAGAGAGAGGAGAGGGAAGGTGATCATGATAGATCAGGATTTATGTTGTTACTGCAGTGCAGTGTCACTTCTGAGCTCATTGTGTCAGGGCTTTTATGAAATGATAGGCTAGTCACTGCAGACTGGCTCATTGTGCGTGTGTGTGTTTGTGTGTGAGAGAGAGAGCGAGAGAGGAAGAATGAGTAAGCACAATCATTTCTTCAAAATGGTGATAAACACTGTGTGTGATTTATGTCCACAGCACAGTCCTTTCTTCGCGGAGCAGCTGACGGCGTTTCAGGTGTGGTTGACGATGGGTGTGGAGAACAGGAACCCTCCTGAGCAGCTCCCAATTGTACTGCAGGTACAAAAGCACAAACACACGCACACACACACACACACACACACACACAAACATACACAGCACTCACCTTGATACACGCTCTCTTTTTTCTTCTGTGTCAGTTTGCTTTTTTACTGTGCCATCTAAATACATTCATGTTTCCAAAGCATGTAAAGGAAAGAATCGGATGAAGAAAAAAAGCAGCTTTATGCAGCTTTTAATGAAGCCTGATTATATAAGAACACCGTCACTGTCTGGTGGAAGGTAGAAGGCAGGTAAAAACTGAGCTGCTGCTCCTGCTGCGTTTCTCGCTCCCACAAACAAAACATGAAGCTTTTCAAAATCAGACAGGCTCCTAAAGTTTGAAAAATATTTTTTCCGAAATGTTTCTCTCTCTTTCTCTGTCTTGCTGAGCTTATTCAGTATTATAATTATAACTCATTATGAGCTGTGAAAACATTTTTAGTGGTAGTCAGTGCTGATGGCTTTTGGAACAGTGATGTGTAGAGAGTTTCAGACTGTAAAATAAAGAAATAAAAACCTTTAAAGAAAAGAGAATAGTGGAATAAGCTGATACATATGATGCAGACAGATCTTCTGTTTGTTTCTTTCTTCTCTCAGTGTCTCATGTTTTGCATCGTGAAATTGCACTGGACAGCAGTTTTCGCACTCGCACACCAATGTTCTCACTTTGTTCTCTGTATGATTTAAAGTGGAGCACTGTTATTACTGTACTGTATATTTCACAGTACAGGAGGAGCTGTATGTTTCAAGTTTCACTATGTTTCTGTATGTTTCTTTATGAATATGTGAGCGAATGGGAACTAGAAAGGCGCTATATAAGTGCAATTAATTTACCATAAAAGCATTTCAGTAACTCTTCTAACATGGCGGCTACAGTACATGTATGCTTTATAGTGTTTAAGAGCACTATAATAACTTTCTCCTAGAATTATTTGTCATGTAACAAACCACAAAATACCACAAACCACAAAATACTGTGAATGAAGCAGTTTCATCCAGTCCTGACCTGATTCTTCTTAATCTCAACCTTTAAAAGTGAGTTTAATTCATTTTTTCCCCCTCTCTGCGAACCTCTTTTGTCCAGCCAGGGAAGCTTTTTACAAATCATCTCTCCTCCCCTCACACTTCTCATTTATTTTGATAGCAGACCTACTGTGCGCTACCAAAATAATGCACAAAAAAATACTAAAAGAGCAGAAATAACCCAGATAAAACTGCATTAATCATCAGTCTTACTCAGCTGTTGTTATTACAGTATGACCATCCAACAAAACTCTTTAAAGACATCATGTTTGCTCTAACACTGTGTCTGATCTGCATGAAACAGGAAGCAGAATAAATGATGGGATTGATGAGAAAATGTTTGAGGGGATCTGGGTTACTTAGTGAGAAGTGGGGGTGAGAGTCTCTTGAACTCATGATGGTCATTTATTAAACCACATAAATGAGTTTAAAA
The DNA here is from genome assembly GCF_021018895.1 of Seriola aureovittata. NCBI lineage: Eukaryota > Metazoa > Chordata > Actinopteri > Carangiformes > Carangidae > Seriola > Seriola aureovittata. The sequence continues at coordinate 4,938,822 of NC_079366.1, read as the reverse complement.
TCCGTCACTGGTGCAGCAGTGAGAGAACTAACAACATTCTTCTTCCTTGATATTATTTCCACCAGCACTTCCACCCGTGCACCAGGAGTCAAATATCATGCATCTGAATTATTATTAATTATATAACTGTGACCTGTGTTTGAATACCAAAGTGCCATTACTTTGTCAGGCAGGTGAAGACAGGAATGGCTTCACTTCTCATTAGGCACGAGCAAACTCAGTGGTCCACGAGTGTCTTTATTAAACACACACATCACCTGCCAAGAGTCCACCATTAGCATAGAATTTTATTACAACAATACTTTTAACACCACTACCTCTCACTGCTCCTCTTTTTTTCTTTCTCTCTCCCTTTATTTATCTGCGTTCTCCACCTTTACACAAGACGCTCTTTCCTTCAGGGCACCACTTTAGCTCTGCCAACAGAAACGTGTGATTTGCGCTGCAAAATAATTCCTGCAAATTAAGCCCAGCATTTGCGGCCCAATTTTCTTCCTTACAACACTGCAACAAAGGCTGTGACAAGAACAGTGTCTACTGTGTTCCCTGAAGTGGTGTTAAACTTGTTTGGGATGCTTTAATTGGGGTGAAATCTTGCCAAAACCTTGTAAGTGTGCGTCAGCTGTTGAGTTACAGCCCTCCCTCCCTTTCCCTCGTCCTCCCACCACCACCCTCCCGTGGGGTCGTACAGTTGTGGTGTTGTCTTATACCACAGCAGAGTAGTGGTGTGCCGCTGTCCGTGTTGAATGGTAATTTCCTGCTGACTCAGCACGCTGCGAGCTGCAGCCCGTCCATACAGCAGTTCTGTCGGGACCCGTTAAAAGCCGAGGAAAAGGCGCACGGCTAGGGGAGCACTTGTATGTGTGTGTGTGTGTGTGTGTGCTGTTGAAGTGCAAGAGAAGAAGTAAAGGAGCTGTAGCCTTTAAGATTAAGCAACATTATGCAGCTTTACACCATGATGGGAAGTAATTCGTGCCCTCTGATGTATGATGTGGACACATAAACAGGTTTTATACCCTTTTAAGTACACGGTTGTATAAGATTGAACTTAGGCTAACATGTTCTTAGAGGATTTACGATTTGATGCCAAAATATAATCTGGCTCCATTTGAAAGACGCAAAGAGCGACAAGAAAAGGGCAACAGAGAGTAATCCATCAATAATGCTCTTTAATGAAATGAGCAAAGGGAGGACAACAGAGCTCAGGAAGGAGAGACACAGTGCGGCGTTGTCTTGACAACAGGCGTTTCATCCAGAAAGGATTAACAGATTTTGCATAGGGATTACAACATCCCTAAATTGTGATGTTACGTTAACAGCTGCACATTCACAGTCACACACATTTGGCTTTGTCAGTAAAGTGATTAAGGACATGCATATGCATCATATAATACCATGACGACGTGTGTCTCACAGCTCATGCACACAGCGTGATCGTAGGAAGTGCTTACTCATCGCAGTAAAGGAGATTGGAGTCAGGGTGTTACACAGATAAGAAACAGAGACAAATATGCACACACATTCTCATGCATTTTAATATCACAGCATTGCTCAGGGATTTTATTTTCATCCGTGCTACGATGAAATGTATGTTGATGTGTTACTTGAATCATGTGCATAAAATGAGCTTATGTATGTGTGACTGTGGTAAATGAAACTGACATCTTTGTCAAATCCTCATTCTTGCTCCCTCCGTATTCTGGCATGGTGGTTTTTCTTATTCCTACAGAGCGCGCACACAAACACACACCTACGTCACACACAGGTCCATGTTCACACGCTCTTCCTTGGAGCTGGAGGTAACCCTGGGCTGGTCTTCCCCGGCCTCCTTCTGTTGGTGTGGTCACGCTCACCAGGTTAAAGTAACGGAAGACACTAATTATAAATGATGTGTTGGAGGAAATGTCCCTGTCTGTGTGTGTGTGTGTGTACCTGGGGGCCTCCATATGCTTGTTCCCACACACACACTGGGACAGTCACATGGGGATGTAGCAGTGTCCAGCCCTCACACAGGCTTTGTGCTGCACTGCGCTTAATGCTGCTTAAAACGACACACACGCACACACACATTTACATTTTTAGCACATAGCATATGCATCCTTAAAATAGTCCTCCTTGGCCAAAACCGCTACATCGTGATCCCACATAGCATCACTGTTATATTGCGTGAACACACACGTAAACCAAAACCAAGATGCACACACACACACACACACACACACACACACACACACTGACGTATTGTCCTGAAACAGTATCTCCTTAAGAAGCCAAGTGAAATGGCAGCCAAGAGGACGCACCCAATCACCCACACATCCATGCACATACACACTCACTATATTTATGTGTGTGTCTGTGTGTGTGTGAGTAAACAAGTTCAGCCGGATGCCAGTGTGTCAGTAGTAGTGGTGGGAGAGCCACCTGTTTCACTCCACCTCCTCACTCCTCGCTGCAGTTTCTCCTGCTGTCCTTCCTCTTCCTCCTCTTTCTTTAATCTCGGACTTCCTCTTGATTCAGACGCAGCAGAGCTGACCTACGACCTCTGCTCTCTTTCAGGTCCTCCTTAGTCAAGTGCATCGGCTTCGGGCTCTAGATCTGCTTGGACGGTTTCTGGACCTCGGACCCTGGGCGGTCAGTCTGGTGCGTTGAGCTCTACATTTACTGTGCTGATGATGATGGGTTTCGATTAAAAAGAGATCAATTCTAAACCTTAGAATAGCATGAAGCCTTCAGATGGTATGAAAGGGTGTCTAACCAAACATTGGTAGTTTTATGTGCTGAGGATTTGAGATCTCTATCACTGAGATTTCTGTCCACACCCCAACACAATGAAGGTGAAATGAATCTGAACCAATGAAAAAATGACAAAAAAAAAAGTATCTGTGTTACTCTGGATGATCCACAGACTTCACTCTGAAGAGTTTTCAATGGAACTACCGGTCAGCAAGTGTGTGGATTATCCAGAGACATTTTTACAGGAAAGACACATGGCTGATGACCTTTTCAGATGTAATTTTTCAATGAACACACAGCTCACAGGGCATGACATCTAAAGAGCACGAACAAAACGTTATTGTCTGATATTTTGATATAATCTGCTGTATTGCGATAGGGGAGTTTCAAAGGCAGCTATCTCAAAATCTTGGCACATCAAATGCACAGTGTCTGCATGGCTAGCTACCAGGTAAATGAGAAAATATATCTTTTTGTAATTTTGGTATACTGACCCTTTAATATGGGTTGTTTTTAAAAAATAAATAGCCACAAAGTGCATTGTTAAAGAAGCTGGTGTTTCAAAATATACTAATTCTTCTGTCTTCTTATGGTGGCAGTTTGGAAATGTTTGAAGCTGGAGACATAGTAAGCTTAACAGTAACTTGCGTATTTCCAGGAGACATTGGTTAGTTGAAAACTAAAATGAACACATTGTAGAGATTAAAGAAAGAGTGTTTTAATAAGTGTGAACTTCAGCTGTGAATCTAGGTGCATTTTTTAGAGAGCCAGGCTAGCAGTTTCCCTCTTGTGCTAAGCTTAGCTAAGCTTATTACATCCTCGATGCAGCTCCATGTTTAGTGGACAGACTTGAAGTGGTATCAATTATCTCACTTAAATTTCAGAAAGAACTTGAAACAGAGTAATCCTTAAAATGTTGAACTATTTCTTAAGGCTTAGAAAAAACACTGTTAATTTTGTAGCGTGTTTACCATAACTGACAGGTCACTCTCAGTTAGCTAGCTGCCGCTACTGGACCCAACTCAGCTGAACACAAAATACATTGCTTTGTAAACAGATAGTGAAGTGCTATATCTACATGAAACACTCTGTTGAAGCTAACTAATTAAGCTATTTCTTTTTATTATTTTGAAGACATTAAGTAATATTTTTCTTAATATATTGTGTAGTTTATTTGATTTGACTATGGCTTACAGTCATAGTTAGTAGCATACTATACTGTATGCTCCAACGGGCAAACTCCTCTTATTGGCAAAGCTGAAACTGAGCACAGACATTTGAGCTTAAGTCAGAAGTCAGACCATTGTCTTTAACTATCTCTGCTCATCTCGTGTACATGTTTACAGTTCAGGCCACAGGTGTGTCTGGTCGGTCGGACTTGGACAATCACATTCAGCAGCAGGGCCTGGCACACAACTGCAATATCAATAGGGTTTTTTTAAACACCATTGTTGTGTGTGTTTGTGCGTTTTTGCTTGCATTTCCAGGCCCTGTCTGTAGGGATCTTCCCCTACGTGTTAAAGCTGCTCCAGAGCTCAGCCAGAGAGCTGCGGCCGCTGCTGGTTTTCATCTGGGCTAAGATCCTGGCTGTGGACAGTGTAAGTCACGTAAAACACTCATACACATTAAAGTCTTTCTGCCTCATCCCTTCTAAACCCTCGCTGTCTTGAAATTTTATCAGTGTTTTTACATCAGAGGTTTAAAGGTGCCGTATGTAAGATTTAGTGGCATCTAGCAGTGAGGCTGCAGATTGTTATCAACTGAATACCCCTCCCCCCACCCGAAAGGAGACCCTTACGGTAGCCTATAGGTAATGTTAAAACATGAAAGGCCTCACTAGAGCCAATGTTTGGTTTGTCCATTGTGGGCTACCGTAGAAACATGGCGGTGCAACATGGTGGGTTTCATGGAAGAGGACCCACTCCCTATTTAGATATAAAGAGCTCATTCTAAGATAACACAATGCATCTTATTTTCAGGTGTTTATACACTAATAAAAACATAATTATGCATTCATGCATCCATTTCTGCCAGTAGATCCCCCTAAACGCCACACACTGGTCCTTTAATCTCATTATATGAATTCTGTCTGCTTTGTAATGACTTACACAAGGGATGAATAAAGGACATGTCTGCTTTAGGGGGTTGAAATTAAGAAAGATTAAAGAAAGACTGTTAATGAATGTCTGCACAGTTATGTCAGGGGCCTAATTTTTTGTACCAATGATTTTACAATGAGAAAAAGCAGCTCTGTTCAAGCATACAATATGGTATATTTTTGTGTTTGGATGCTTTCAGTAAATGTAAATCAAATCTGAAATTGATAAAGCTGCTTTAGTTGTTTTTAGTTTGCTATGATGAAATATTTGTTCATTATTGAGAAAGACTGCCAGTCATACATTTCAAATGACTCCTTTTGCCTTGATTTTATTTTTCATAAAAGAAAACTGCACACTCCCACACACTTTTTGTAAATGTTTCAATCAGACAGTGACTTTGATCTAGAGCAGTTAGCTTAACTGTCAGCTTGACTAAAAATATGAATAAACACCAAAGCCTAATGCAGTAAGTGCCTCAAAGTAATCTGCTTTGTGAGTCACGTAAAGTATAAAGTCATGGTATTTTTTACAATAACGAAATTGTTGAAAATTACACCTACATAGAAATTTTTCAATACAAACAATCAACAGTATGTAGGAGCTACCAAGGGTGAAATGTCCAACTACTCTCTATGACAGAACTGCTGTATGAGTGGAAAGTAAACTTAAGCAACATCTGCAGTAAAGTGCACACTTCTCTTCCTCTCTCTCTCTCTCTCCCCCTCTCCCCCTCTCCCTCTGTCTCTGCAGTCATGTCAAGCTGACCTGGTAAAAGACAACGGACACAAGTACTTCCTGTCAGTTTTGGCCGACAATTACATGCCAGTGAGTATTGACCAATCATGTCAACACATTTGTGAAGAAAATGACTCATAGGATTTTTCTTGAACAGAATATAATGGTACATATCACTGTCTTTCTCTTTGATTTTGATCTTTAACTTGTCACTTTACTGACATGAGTTGAAGAGTTCAACAGAAACATTTCAGAAAGAAGTGTTACATCAAATGAGATCTCAAAGTTCCTTTCAAATTCAAAGGTGCTTTATTGGCATGACAGTTTGAAGAACTGTGCATGTGTGTGCATGTGTGTGAGTGCGTGAATGCGTGTGTGTGTTTAGGTGTCAGGTTGTGGCCTGTTGATATATATACAGTATATAAATATCTCGTCTCGTCTCGTCGTCTCCCGCTTATCCGGATCCGGGTCGCGGGGGCAGCAGCCTCAACAGAGAGGTCCAGTCGCGATCTCGTTCTTTCGGTCATTACCCAAAGCTCATGACCATAGGTGAGGATCGGAACGTAGATCAACCGGAAAATTGAGAGCTTCGCCTTCCGGCTTAGCTCCCTCTTCCCCACAACGGACCGATTCAGCGTCCGCATCACTGCTGACGCCGCCCCAATCCGCCTGTCGATCTCCCGCTCCATCCTACCCTCACTCGTGAACAAGATCCCGAGATACTTAAACTCCTCCACCTGAGGCAAAGCCTCCCCCCCGACCTGAAGCGGGCAATCCACCCGTTTCCAGCTGAGAACCATGGCCTCAGACTTGGAGGTGCTGATTTTTATCCCAGCCGTTTCACACTCGGCCGCGAACCGCCCAAGCGAGAGCTGAAGGGTGGCGCTCGATGAAGCTAGGAGGACCACATCATCCGCAAAAAGCAGAGACGAGATCCTCCCACCACCGAAACCAAACCCGTCCACCACCCGGCTGCGCCTAGAAATTCTGTCCATAAAAGTTATGAACAGAACCGGTGACAAAGGGCAGCCCTGGCGGAGTCCAACCCTCACCGGGAACAGGTCCGACTTACTGCCGACTACGCGAACCAGACTCACACTCCTTTGGTACAGGGATTTAATGGCCACTAACAAGGGGCCATCCACCCCATACTCCCGGAGTGCCCCCCACAGGGTGCCCCTGGGAACACGGTCGTAAGCCTTCTCCAAATCCACAAAACACATGTGGACTGGATTGGCAAACTCCCATGCTCCTTCCAGCACCCTAGCGAGGGTAAAGAGCTGGTCCACAGTTCCACGCCCAGGACGAAAACCACATTGCTCCTCCTCGATCTGAGGTTCAACTATCGATCGGACCCTCTTTTCCAGTACCCTGGCATAGACCTTACCAGGGAGGCTGAGGAGTGTGATTCCACGGTAGTTGGAACACACCCTCTGGTCTCCCTTCTTAAAGATGGGGACCACCACCCCGGTTTGCCACTCCAAAGGCACTGCCCCCGATGTCCACGCAATGTTGCAGAGGCGTGTCAACCAAGACAGCCCTACAACATCCAGAGCCTTGAGATACCCAGGGCGGATCTCATCAACCCCCGGGGCTCTGCCACCGCGCAGTTGTTTCACTACGTCGGCGACTTCTGCCCCAGAGATTAGATCATCCATCCCCAGGTCTCTTGGCTCTGTTTCCTTTACGGAATACGTGTTGGTGGGATTGAATATATATATATATATATATATATATATATATATAGTGACAAAGGGCATATATATATATATATATATATATATATATATATATATATATAGTATATTGGGCAGCAAAATCTTCCCTGTCCTCTTCTCCTAGGAGTATTTTAATTTTGAAACATCATTTAGTTAATTGAAGTTTGGATTACAGAACTAAAGTGGTTAAAGTAAACGTTCCTTATTTCAGTGAATGCTTTACATTGTAGGAGGAAGTGCATCTCTGTCTCAACCTCACCTTTCTCTGTTTCAGGCTGAGCATCGAACAATGGCTGTCTTCATATTGGCGGTTATAGTCAACAGCTACAACACAGGACAGGTACGAGAGTGTGTGTATGAGCATATTTGTATATGTGTGTGTTTTCACACTGCTGTCTGTATGCTTGCTAGAAGCCCAAAGGGAGAATGTACCAAATTATTCATTTACTTCCCTCACCAGAACCAAGGCGGGTTCTTTCAGGGCCAAGTGTCACTTTGAGAGATGACTCTATCGTCCATTGTGTATTTCCGGGAGATATTGGTTATGTGACATTTTTGTCACTAACAGTCCCCTCTATAATCTCCGTCTCCGTCCCAGCCACCTCCTTGGTGACACTTTATCACCACAAGTGTCACTTCGGTCTGCTCCTGGCCTCCGGTGTTCAATCCCAGAAGCCTTTTGTGTCTGACGCTGATCAAATGTCCAAGGGTGTGATGTTGGGATGATGTAGCTTGTCATTTCATGGAGTGCACACACACTCACACACACTTCTTGACACACTATTCCACAAAGAAATATTCCACCATCACTCCTTTTCGCTTCCACAATCCTGCTTTCTGCAGTTATTTTTCAATCTAGTTGGGAATGTTATTTGACTCATTCATTTCTTTCTTCACCAGCTTACAGTACTTCTCTCTCTTGACATTGTATAAATTTAACAAATCAGAAAAGCTATATGTGCTCCCAAGCTCAGAAACACCCATTCTTCTTCTATACCACTGTGTACTTAATGCGTCTGCCTCTCTCACAGGCCTGTAAATAATAGATGATACCCAACATTACAGAGAGAGACTCTGCCTGCTCCACATCTCCATTATTTATCCCTCTTACTTTCAACAACAGTGCTCATTACTGCTGTATCGCTGTTACAAACACGTCACCGAACACTGGCGTCTTAATATTCCAGTTCTCAGGGTTCAGCCGGGAGCAGCGATCAGAGCCAAGTGAACAATGCAAGAGCGATCTGAGGCGCGTAGAGAAACGTAGAGGGGGCTGAAGAGACGGGGCCACGTGTCACTGCTGATTGTTGTCGATACACCTCAGCGCGTGACCATCGTGTTGTTGTCACACAGAAGTGACTTTATAATTTTCAATAACCGAAAAACTAGAAAGTAGAAGTGATTTAATATTATATCTGTTAAAAAGAGAAGCTCAGAGCGGTGAGAATGACATGGCTACTGTTGTACTGACGGAATTCATGCTGTTGAAATATACATTCATTGGCCACTTTATTTACTTGTAAAATATAATACAATCCGATACAAAAACTTAAATTAGGGTCAACAAGATTTCGTACTAAACTGATCACCAATACTTACCAAAGTAAATCAGTGTTTGTAAACCTGTGGAATAAATCTTCATGAGATATTCAGTTTGTGCACGTGCAGAAAAGATTTGGAATGGAAAAAGAAAAAAAGAGGCACTGTGAATGAAAACTGAACATCTGATGTTGGTGGTGAGGTTATACATAGACACTGTAATAGAAGAAGTGCTTCTGTGAATATATGTTTACAGATACAAAGCAAAAAAAAACTGTGTGTAAAACACAGTCACACTTTGTATGATGCTCCAGTTACAACTGATTTTGACCCTGTTTTCACACCTGAATCTGATTGGACAATCCAATCACAAAGCAGATACAATACATACACAGCACATTAAATCTTTATCAATATTTTAGATATGGGCCTAGTTTAACCCACCTGGGCTGCGATTTATTTTACAGGTTTACAAAGGTTCATTTTCAACTACAAACTCTAGAATTATCTGTGAACATCACTTTACATGCTGAAAATCTTTTTGACCCTAGTTGAAGCCCATACAACTCAGCCATAAATTCCACCTTTACAAAGATAATAAAGTCCAGTGTATGAATGACAGGTTTTAATTTAACTCTATGCTTATTATTGAGGTTGTACAGACGGTGAGGAAGGAAACATTTTCAATGAGCGAGAAACACAACAAATGCAGATGCTTCCACACAGGTGCACTGCATGGTACAATTAAGCAGTTAACATCCAGTCATGCTCTGTGGCAGGAATAAAAATGCAGAACAGGCCCAGTTAAATATGATTATGTATCAAGATGGCAAGAGTAAAAGATCTAAGTGACTTTGAAAGAGGGTTCATTGCTGGGGCAAGGATGGCAGGAGCTTCAGTAACAAAGATTGTGGTCGACAGCACACATTTGATGAGTGTGATGTTTGGGCATTAGCGCGATACGTAAGGAGAAACAGAAGCTCTTCCTCGGGTGACTGAGAATGTCAATGCAGGACATAATCAGACTGTGTCTCCTATTATAGTAGGTTTCAGTGAATAAACCCCTCTTTACAAAGATGAATGCATATGTGAGAGTTCAGTGGTGTGAACACTGTCCACACTGGTCTACAGAGGTGTGGAAAAAGTGATATGATCAGATGAGTCATCCTTTACCATGTTCTCAATAAGTGGCCGAGTGCATGTGTGGTGTACGCTAAGAGAACGGCACAGGCCTGAATGCTTGACCCCTGCAGTGAGGGGATCCGGTGGCTGTGTTACGCTGTGGGGGCATTCTGCTGCACTGCATTATGTTGAGCTGTATCTACTATTTCTTTTTGCCCCATTTACAAACATGAAGGGAGAATATTCGAAGCACATTTACTTATAATGCTGTACAGTTCAACTCCATCACTAACTGCGACCTTGGTAATAAACATTTAGTTGTATTTGTTGTAAGTTTTAACAAAAACTGACCGTTAAAGGTTTGGTAAAGGTAAAATATGTGACAGAGCAGTTGCACTGGATCGCATGAGATTTGAAGCCAGGAATGTACATTATGTTGACTCTACCATGTGAGCCTTTGTAGTAAAGATAATTTCAAACAAGGCCTTTATTAGTGACTGTACTTGATGTCATAATGTTGGACAGGCCCGTTTTCTTACTTTTCCCAAAGTTTAACATCCGTTACAGTCAAGTAAAGAGTGAACTTGTGTCACTTCATGAAAAGAAGAAAGACAAAGGCATCTGGGAACAAGAGAGGAGAGAAGTTGTTAATGCACTGCACAAATAAAAAAAAAATCAAAAAGAAAGTTTAAAAGGATTTTGAATAAAGCATTCCAGCTTTTCCTTCGCACTGACGCAAACCTTGATGGACCAGTTACCTTTTGTTCACAAAAAAGATTTTAGGAAGACTGAAGAGGTTCAAGGGAATAAGTTGTACTGCTGCAGAGCCTCATAATCTTTCTGTACATCACACAGAGTGAGGTTACAGGTTAGTGGTGATTAGCTGGGTAATGAGTTACAAGTCTGCTCCCAGCCTGATGCCTTGATGCTGCTCAGGAGGGTTGGACTGATATATGATGCTGATATCGTCCTTTTATGAAATATTAAAAACTGCTAGGTCATTGTTGGCTAGCACAATTTGTCCAGGACTGCTCTACAAGGACAACAGAGCAGAGTCTGTGAGCGTTTGTAAAAGTTAGTGACTCAAGGGAAATTATGTCTAAGACAAACGGCCTTTTCATTGTTATTACTTCATAACTTACAGTCCTTAAAATCTTCTTATATTTCCTGAATGTTCTCCACAGGTATTCCCCCCTTTTTAAAACCAATAACACTATGGACACATTTGAATAACGTAACATCTCTCACACTCGTTATTCTGCAGCACTCAATTCTCCTTCCCTCACCCTCCTCTCCTCCAACCAGGAGGCCTGTCTCCAGGGCAACCTAATAGCCAACTGCCTAGAGCAGCTGTCAGACCCTCATCCCTTGCTCCGCCAATGGGTGGCCATTTGCCTGGGCCGGATCTGGCAGAACTTCGACCCAGCTCGCTGGTGTGGAGTCCGAGACAGCGCCCACGAGAAGCTGTACACCCTGTTGTCGGACCCCATCCCTGAGGTGAGAGGTTAATACCAGAGTCCTGATACATTTAAAAAGTCAGCAGGGATGTTTGACCCTTACAGCAGGGGCAAATTAAGAAGCCATGATATCTTTACAAGTGCTTAAATCACATTTAGATTATTTGTAATAAGTAAGCTTGTCAGGCATCATTTGCATTAGATTTTGCTGTTTGTTTCAAGGTAACTTATATATATCCTTTTGTGGAGATGTTCAGTCCTTTTTGCAGCTAGAGCTGACGAGAGAAAAGTAGATTGCATGGCTGTCGCAGGTAATAAAAAATATCTTTATGTTTTATTTTCATTTTCTTTAGTTGGTTCAAGGATTAGCCTTCGCTTCAAAAAGAAGCAGATTTCTTTAAAAGAAATATACATACTCCACTCAAGGAAATATTTCTGTTATACATCCTATATCCCAATGCAGCTAACTAACTCTGTCACCCAGTGCTGAGGAGGAGGCCCTGCAGGTGTTGTCCAGTTGTTGTTGGTGTCTGGGTTCAGTCCTACATTGATGGCAGAAAACATCTTACAGTCAAGTTCAACTGCATGTTGATAACATAACATAACATTACATAACATAACAGTGAATCTTAATCCAGAATTTATGAATTTTTGGGGCATATGTAAGTAAGTATTTTTCTACTAGATTACAGTCACTTTTATGTTTTAGTATTTTGTAGTATTCAATGTTAACTGGCATCACCAGATCTTAAAATGTTGACCTTAGATTTCTGTTCCGTCAACATGCATATTTTATAAAGCTGCAGTTTTTATATGTATCATAAACAGTAACAAGTAATAGATTTATAAGTCTTTTTCGACAGCTGTGGGTCTTAACCAGTACCACTAGAACACACACCTTACTGAATACAGAGCAAAATGTGGTATTGCAAACCAGAGCAAAAATACACTGAAAACAACGGAACATTTTGTAGGACTCCTCTGGTGTACTGATATCCTGTGGCACTACTCCAACTAACAAGAGCCAGTTTTGTGGAAGATAAGATACACACAGAGACACACAGAGCCGATCCAAACAGTTTGGACCCGCTGTGCTGTGATGGTCAGCATCTGACTGGGCCGTGTGCCGACCAGAGGGACAGCGAGGCAGAGTTTGCCCTGAAGTTCACCCAGACACTTGGTGCCCCCATTCACACACACCACAAATTTGCATTCAGTAATATACACATGCACACACAAGGAACATCTGTTTGTACCAGTAACTTCCTCCTTCCCTTGGACAGACAGCTGCTTTGACCATAGAGTTGAAACTGAGGTCTGCAGACACATCTGTCTGCGCCCGCACAAACAAACACACGTTTGTGTTTTTTTTTCAGCTGTTTTTCCAGGTTGTTCATTTACTTTGCATTCAGAATTTTCAGTGTTATTCAAGGTCACAGGAGACTCTGACAGGCTGATCATAATTGACTGCTTCAAACGGTGCAATGGAAACAGCACATTTACAGTTAAATGACTACATTTTAAAGTTCTCCTCCGGTGCTAGATTGAGACAGCTCAGATGCTGTAGTACCTCTGTGTGTGTGTGTGTGTGTGTGTGTGTGTGTGTGTGTGTGTGTGTGTGTGTGTGTGTGTGTGTGTGTGTGTGTGTGTGTGTGTGTGTGTGTGTGTGTGTGTGTGTGTCTCTGCACGTGCACAAACCCTCCTGTTTTGCTTGTGTTTCTATCATTTCTTTCTTTATCACTCCGAAGTTAGCATGCTAAACAGCTAGCTCTGCCAGGTCGGACTGTCTCGTCACTTTCCGATACAGAGTCACTGTCCAGTCTGCCATGAGGAAGAAGCGCTACTCAGAGGAAGTATTATAACGTCTTGTCTTGTAAATGCAATGATGGCTGCAGCTCTTGGCAAGACTGGTAGTGCTAACTTTAGCTATGTGGCAATAGCGAAACTACAAATAGCTTGTTAAGTCCTAATGTTCAATTGTTTCAGTTTGCATATGTGGAAAGACAAAAATTACAAAGGTGAAATTTTGCACAAAAAAAGTTCTAGAAGAGTAGAAGAAAAACTTCTACTTTAGACAAAGTCTGTTGCGTGCAGGGCTGAGTGTACATGAAGGGCTGCTGTATTGAACTGTATTAGAACAGGTGCTCATGGTATTCTCACTGTGTTATATTCCAGTGCATATACAGTGTAAAGTGTCCGAGTGATGGCAGATTAGGATGCTCTCCAGTGTTGCATTCTTGTTATCTAATTAGCTCTCAAGTCACAGTACTTTTATAACTTTCTTTTATTCCAGGTTTTAGGAAGAAAATTACAACATGTTCATCTGAAATGTTTCAGCTGATCATTTTAATTAGAGCAGAGCAAACTATATCAAAGCAGCTCTCTGCTGCACTAAAGCTGCATCAAAAGATTAAAAGGTGGTTGTGATGATGCATCCTGATGTCTGCAAAATGTTTTTCTGTCGCCACAACAAACAACACAACTAAATATTCATTCTCGTGCTGTAATTTGGTTCCTTTTGTGAATCCAATGCCTCATGGAAAACTTCGTCTGTGCGATGGCAAATATGGATTAAACATCCAATGAAGACAAAAAGCAGCTCACCAGGACACATAGCACCGATAATCTCCCCCTGCATTTCATACTGATACTCTGAGAGAAAATTGAACCATAATTATCTCTAAAATTGTCATCCACTGAATCAGTCTGGCAAGCAAATATTAGGCTTTCATGCTAGATGGCTACAAACTGATTTCTGACAATTGAAAAAGATTGTGCTGAAGGGAGATGAAGGGAGATTGGAGTGAAAAAGATATCCCGCCGTCTCAGGAAGTTTTAACCTCATGTTTTGTGTTTAACAGCTGTATTGAAGTAAGAGGAGTGTAAGATGAAAGCGTTACTGTCTGTGTCGCTGCAGGTGAGGTGTGCAGCTGTCTTCGCTCTGGGGACTTTTGTGGGAAATTCTGCTGAGAGGACGGACCACTCAACCACCATTGACCATAATGTGGCCATGATGCTGGCCCAGCTCATCAATGATGGCAGCCCTGTGGTCCGCAAGGTCACTGCAACACCCACTCACAAAACACTTACAGCTTCTGGTGTTATTATATGCAACTAGAAAGTATTACTACTGAACACAGTGGTAAGGAATGCGCTTTCCTTGCTGTGAATTGAGGACTGCACCACTGCAGACCAGCAAAAACCAGTAATATGCTGGTGTGATCCAGATAATCAAATGCAGCAGAAAGACTTGGTATTAATTAATTCAATTCGATTCACTAGCAGAGATGTACTGGAGTTCTTAGAACATAGTTTGAAGGTGTAGTTTTGGGAAATAAGTCCATTTTATTTATTTCTTGCTGAGAGTTGGATGAGAACACTGATAAAGCTCATGTCTATGTGTCAAGTGCAGAGCTGCAACCAGGAAGTGATTATCTTAGTTTGGCATAAAGACTGGCAGGAAGGACAGAGCTGTTGTTTGTGACTCCCTGTAAAACCACAACTTGTCATTTTTACATTTGTGTGTGAATTAACCAAACAAGATACAACTAAGTGAGTTTTAGAGGTGCTGCTTATGTCACCTCCTGTCTACAGCTCTGTACTCAATGTACAGACATGAGTGTTATCAGCCTTCTTAACTAACTCAACTTCTCTGGGTACAAAACAAAGCTGGAGGCAATGTGGTTAAAATGTTATTCATTTACATATTGTCTTGTCTGGGTCTGTACTTTAATTTCATCATACCGGTAAGAGCAAGATCACCAAGGAGAGATAAAACAGTGTATGGATTATGGATCCGTTGTCACTTTATACCTGGAAAAATCCCAGTTGGCTTGGAAAAAAGTTTGAAAAAAACCACAGGAACTGAGTGATCACTGTTTTAAATGTGTCTGCGTGTATTTGACAGGAGCTGGTCGTAGCACTGAGTCACCTGGTGGTCCAGTACGAAAGCAACTTCTGTACAGTTGCCCTCCAGTTTATAGAGGAAGAGAAGAACTACACAGTGCCGTCACCAGCCAACACAGCAGGTACTGTAGACAGACACACACACTTTGAATCTGCAAACTGACTGGACTTTAGAACAAGCTGATGGAAACTGAAGTAGGCTGTGGAAGTAGATTAAGATTAAATCACTACATCACCCGTTAGTAGTGACCGTGTAAATCTTGGACATGTCTTTACAGTGTAGATAAGTGTAGGAGAGACCCAGCAGAAAACTAACTGGAAGTTGTTGTTTGGTTTTAATTAGTGTTGCTTTTTTTGCTTTTAATTTTCCAAGTTATATACAAAATATTATTCAGGCACACACACACACACACACACACACACACACACACACACACACACACACACACATAAACACACAGAAAGAAGAAAGAAAGCCTAAATTTACTACACACACCACATCTGCCCTCTGAACCATCTCAAACAGGCTACAATATTATATTTAAAATGTAACATAATAAGCCACAGGAACTATATTCATAAAGAGAGAATTAAAGATGTTGATACTACTCAACCACTTGGCAGGAGAAGGGGGTTTGAGTTTTTCAGTGAAATTCAGTTAAAGAAAATATTTGTAGACCAGGGAGCGGAGTCATGCTCTTGTTCAAGGATTTCAAGGACGTCTTGTTCAAAAATGTCAGGTCTTGTTCCCATTGTGCTTTTGATATATCAATAGACAAACGAATTAATCTGGCAGTTAAACCCTTAGTTATTGTATTTAATGATAATAAAGTGTCCATAGAAGTAATTGGGGCCTTATATTAAAATTCTCAATAGTTTTCAATCGTTTTGAAGGTCGGTTTGAAAAGTATTAAAAAGTTTTGAGTACTGAGAGAGGAGTACCTCCCTTGAATGAATCCAATCTGATCAGGAAGTGTTTTTCATTGTACCAGCTGATGCGTATACTGTTTTTCTGTCCAGAGCCTGGTAACCTGACTCCAGTGAGGGACAGCCCGGCCATCCCACGCCTGCGATCGGTCAACTCCTACACCAACATCCGAGCTGCTACTACTGCCCGCAATCTGAACAAGAGCCTGCAGAACCTCAATCTCAATGAAGAGGGTAGGAGACAGTGCACTGACGAGGGAACGAATTAAGACAAAGAAGTGAGCTGGGTGGAAGCTATGAATCCAAGGAGAGACCAGTGGAAGATTTTTATCAGGTTTTCTTCCACTGCATCAGCTGTGGACTGTGGATGCAACTGACCTCAGGCTAACTTCCTCATTCTATCATTGCTATTCCTGAGTGCAGCTCAGTAAGCATTAATGAGAGGCTTCACAAGCAGCAGAGAGGTTGTGAGCAGTTTGCCAAACAGAGATAATAGTTCAGTTTGTGCAGTGTTGATATTCATCCCAACCCAGCTCTCACATGCACAAGTAAACAGAAAATTGTCATCATCCTTGTCATGATGCTCCACTTACATCTGTGAGTGTTGTGGATAGATGCCAGAACACACACAGACCATTTACTACAACTGCACAGGTTAGTTGTATAACAAGCTTTATATAGTTTTCGGCTTCCAAAATTATGCTCCAGGACTTTGGCTCCTTACCAAACCAATCCACCATTACTTCACTATGTGATATGACTCCATATAAAGTGACACTCACAGCATCAGGGGGTGAAGCAGTAGTACTCTGGGTGGGTTAAACTTTACTTAAATTAAGGTCTATTGTCGCCTCAGACTCCATGTGTGGCTCATGTCTATTTTCAGTTACTTATTTTCGTGTTTTCATCGCAGGGTTCAAATTATCCTGCTTTTAGTTTTAGCACTGCTGAATCCAAGCTATCTATCATAGTACATGAAAGTAATTTCTTTTTGAATAAACTTTGACCGTTAATATTGTAATAACTTAATGTTGGGTTCTGCTTTGTGGAGTTAAAGATATTGGCCACAGGTTTTGTAGCTGCTGCACAAACTACACTTCTAATCTTGGCCATGGTTCCTCTGCGTCACAGTCTAAAGGACAGTTCGTGGTTCCAGCTCTGTGTGGATGCATGTGACGTGAATTTTCTTAATCTGCCCATGTCCGCGAGAATGTGCGCAGACCCCTGTCAGAAACAAAACTCACCAACTGCATCAAAGTAAACTGGAGGCTTATTTTGTTTTGCGTGTTTATATACTGTATATTTCCCATACTTGGGCTTACAAAATCGTTACCTCATAGTTCCACCCCAGCTTTCAGCACCAACGTGATACAGACTCAGGAACGAGTGGGTCTTGGATTTTACTTAATATTTGTTTAATAATTTACCACGAACAAGGGGAGTGGAAACAGGGACAACACACATGCTGCTGCGCTCCTTTGTCTCAGCTCAGCCCATATCAGTGCTTAAGAACTTCAGGTCTCACTGTCTGCCTGTGGGAGCTGTCCATGGTGCTGAACTACAGGCCTGTTGAGAATGAGCTCAAAAAGTTGTAACAGGGAGGGTTTAGACTGGGACACACTCACTACTCTCATAGATGCCCAGCTAACTGAGCTGTTGTAGTATATTATGTTGTTTTCCTATAGATCTATAACATCTCTTAAAACAATGACTAGTTGCTACAAATGCAAACACTGAAAGATAACGAAACAAAGGAAAAACTTCAATGAAAAAGTGATATTTATACTTTATTTTTTACTTCACTAATCTGTGATTTAAACTAAATTAAAAAATAAAATGAAATAAAATGTTAAAAGATGTATTGACTCACTCTTAGAGGGTTTTCTTCCAGTTCCAGTTCTCAGTTTATGTAGTAAAATGTAAAAGAGAGAAGTTTAACAACCAACTCATAATGTTCAACTGAAATAAAACAATTTTGTTCCTAAACAGAATCATAATAATAATCACAAGCTTAATATTTAGCTAAATAATTTTGTTTATTATTGAGGCTATAATGACATGACCTGCTACCCAAACTAAGCTCTTCACTCCTGGTTGTCACTTCTCAGTGATTCAGACAGCCAAAGCTAACGGCCCGCCCTCTGTCTACCACTGCCAGCCTGAGTAATGCATAAGCCCTGAGTGGCACTAAATCACTGGCACTTGGTGGAGTGCATAACCTACTGCTGACACTATTTCTGATTCACACTCTCACTGCTTATTCCAATATGCAGTGGTGTTTATCATCAATAAGAGCAGAGCGTATTTCCATTCTCTACCAATCTCCATTTCCACATTTCAGCCCGCAGTCAGCGTGGAGAATGCATGGCGTTTGGGTTTGTATAAGTCAGAGTAATGTTTGGTGATAAGCAGAGCTACAGCAGGAGATGACTGAGCCTGACAGCTGAAATAAAGTTATGAGCAAGTTCTCGTGTTGGATTGTTGCCTTCCAGTGTAAGGACTGCTTACACATCTCACACTTTATTTGTTTTTGATTGGGCTGTTGGCCTTGTTTTTGTCTTTTTACAACAATAATAACTGTAATAAAGATGTTTTATATAGCACTTTTTACAGCAGCTAAAGTGCTTTCTAAACAAAATAAGAGCCACTTGTTCTTCTGCTTCAGCCGATATTGCATTTATAATGCTCATTTTTTCGCCGATTGGATCTAATGCTTTCGTGTGTACGTGTGTTTGCCTTCATTCAGGTGGACCGGCGGCCTTCTCTCCTGGTAACCTGAGCACCAGCAGCAGCGCCAGCAGCACCCTGGGGAGCCCCGACAACGATGAGTACATCCTGTCCTTCGAGACCATCGACAAAATGCGACGGGTCTCCTCGTATTCTTCGCTCAACTCCCTCATAGGTAATAGCTTGTTAGTTGGGCTGTAGCTTGACTGGGCCTATCTAATTTACCTCCAAACTTTTCTGTTTTATAGTCTTTTAGCTCATGCTAAGTCTGCTTTGTGAGGGCTGGATGTTTAAACAGCCGAGTGTTTGCTAACATGTTATCCTTATCAACTTTATAATGCCTTAGTATGTCCAATGTGTGTTTGTAGAGTTCTGCCCCCAAGTGGCCAAAAAGCTAATTAATGCAGCTTTAAGTGAGACAGCAACCTTAATCAATTTTACCATTAAGCCTAAAGCCATTGTATAGAGGCTGTGTGGTTTTTGAAACTGTGAGGATTTTATTTTAAAATTAAACAGCTATTTTTTTATTAATTATGTCATCATAATATTGACTTTGCATTATGAGTCTGTTCTGTGAACAGTAAGCTAATGTGACCAGGAAAATGTGATGGTGCCAGAGAGAGACCTCAGGCCATCCTTAGAGAGGGTGAAACCCCTCAGACGACGGCAGGGACAGAAGGAAAAGCTCCCAGTCTAAGAATAGAACGAGTGTGAAGAAGGTTTGCAGATGTGTAAAGGACAGTGGGGAGGGGGGTGGGTTAGACCTTGTGAGCCACCTGAGGCTGTTAAAGTGCCTTTCCTGGTACACTCACTCACCAGTGCTCTCATGTGATGGGCGGGCTCTACCATGCATCCTGACAGCCAGTTTGTGTGCGAGCAGGAGAACCATTAACTCACTCCTCAGCCCCGCCCCCCCCTGGGAAAAAGGGAAAGTGAAACTGGGGAATCCCCTTTTTTCTTTCTCTGCTTGTTATTGTGGCATTTCAAGTTGCAAACTTCTTGTAATCTCCCAGCCCCCCTGTCACGCCCTACTTTGTGCTTTTCCTTTTTCTTTCCTTTTTCTGTGCTTTTTCCTTTTTTTTTTCATTTCGGAAAACGAGTTGAAACAGAAAATCGAATGGAAACGTGAAACTGAGCCCTGGAGAACAGTGAATTTGACTTGGCATGAAAGTAGGTACAGGCACTATAATGAAATACCCTCTTCAGCATGTTTTCTTTGATTTGTTCCTTAAATGAATGGGACCTTATTTTAAGTGAAACTGGCTCAGTCAAGCTCTGCTCAGCCTCTTATTGGTCCTCTGAGGAAACAGCCCAATTTCCTCTGCTGTTAAATTTAACATTTAACACAATCTGTTGTGTAAATCTGGATGGAATCACACTCATGGACACGCTTTTTTAAGCCGTGTACACACTTTCGCTCTCTCACACAAAGCGGTAGCTAAAGGTGATGAAATATTTTGCCCGTCCTCTTTCCCTTCATGCTAGATGTATCAGCTCATCTTATCAAATAATGCAGAGTAAATTAAAGTCAAACTAAAACTCTGCCCTATCAGCCAACTGCTCTAGTAGGATTTTTATTTTTAGGTCACAGCTACCATGGGACACCCAACACTTGGAAATGAATGTTTGATGAAATAAAAACAGTCTGGCGCAACACTTCCTCTCATTACCCTTTTATCTGACAAATTTAGCATTCATTGTTCGATTAAACCTTTTTCAAGCTGCTTGTGGGCCATTAATACTGGCATGAGGTCCTCATGTAAACAGGTTAAAAGACATATTGGCCCCCTGCCCACTGAGCTGTGCCTCTGCCATGGCTGAAAAGAGCCCCAGCCTCCCCGCACGCGTGTTTATAACTCCCACATCGCATAGAGCTGCATGTATAAACAAGCAGGGAAGAGCAGATGAATTGAGTTTGGCAGCGATATTCAGGAGCATAAAGAAAAAAGGTTGAAATACAGACTTGAGCTCAGATGTTGGCATTTACGTTCCTGTTGTCACTTAGATTCAGTTATCTAAGTCAGCAGAGGCTTCACTTGTCATTTTGACTCTTTTCATTGTTTACTCATTTGCTTCTGTCTTTTGTTTGGTTTGAAGTTGTTTTCATAAGAGCTTTGGGGCTTCGTTTTTCATCTCGCCTGAAAAATATATTAACTTGTTTCTGTCTCTTTGGCGTACATTCCCATCACATCCATGTTTTAACACTGCAAGCTAACAAAGAACATGTTAAGAGGTAAAGTGGTCTGATGATTATAATACAGCAGTTTAGAACATATTAAAACCATAAATGCTAAATGCAGCAGCTGCTGGACACTGGCCTGCAGGAAACCAGCAGGATAACGCAACTGTGTGGGAGTCAGTGATTTATTGATTTACATTCATTCTTTTCTGTATTTGTCTTTCCTCCTCACACTGTAATTTGTACAAATCCTACTATACTGTAGCAGCCTGGGCAGAATATTGAAGATATTTATATATTTGATAGTATTTTATAGAAGACATAAGAAGCGACTATATTCTTTGTATTGAATATGCGTAATATTGGCAGGTTACCGTCTTAACTGACCACATTTGAACAGGAAAGCTGTGCAGTGCTTTCTCCCTTGCTAATTGGTGCACACACAGCCACTGTTGCAACGGCTGCCTTGTCGGTGCATGTCGCTATGCTCAGGCCTTCCTCTCATAACTCAATGTTCCCAAAGCTCAGCCATTTGGCAAAAACGACATCTGTCCCAGCCGTGAGTTCCCTTCTGAGAGGGTGTTTAGCACCAGTGGTAAGACTGCGACACGCCACAGGGCATCCCTGAAACCAGACGCTGCTGACAGGCTCGTGTTCCTGTCACAAAACCTGCAGAGACTAGAGAGGCACAGTGCACATCTGTTTTTCTTAAACTTATTTTATTTATGTGCAGAAACTATTTTTGTTTAAGTGCAAAGTTTTAATGTTGGAAAGCAACTGATCTTACTTTCAAGTTTGATAGACAGAATGCTGTGTTTTTGGTGTCACAAATACACACTGATACTTTTGCTAATTAGCACTAAATACAAAGTGCAGCTAAGTCTAAGGCAATGCCTTTAGTCTTGTTTATTAACCACTGTATTGAACAAATTGAAATTTTGACCTGATGATGGCACAGGATGGAAAGTTAACAGATCGATGTTTAAATATTTCATAGTATAATTAAACATTTCGACCCGCTGGTTGTGCTAGATGAAAGTTAGTAGATCACCAATATAATTAGGGATTAATCCTGTGAGGAACATGACTGTTCATAACAAATTTTGTACCAATTCACCTTGTACATGTCAAGTTATTTCCACTGAGTAAGTGAACATTTTTACCAGCTGATGCATTAGATTAATATCCAGTGGATCACCAAAGTCATCATGAATGATCCTGTGATTTACTGTGCTTCCTCTTCTGCTCTACTCCCCGCTTCGCCCGCTGTCGGGGCCACACATAAGGCCACAGTGAGCTCCCTAGAGCTTCACACTATTTGAGATGGATTGGCCTTCTTACAAAGCACATGGCCAAGCCATCACAGCCATTTGTACTCAGGGGACTTTAAGTAACTGTACCAAATTTCACAGCTATGTATCCAATAGTTATCGATATTTACTGTAAGTCAAAAGGAAGAGTGTAAAGCTCATTGTAACGCTCAATCAAAGGTCAGGGCATCACTAAAGTCAGTAGGATTCATCCTCTGGGGACCATGAATGTCTGTACCTAATTTCTTCCTCCCAAGAGTTGATGAGATATTTTACTCTGGACTAAAATGCCAGTTAAAGGGGTTTACGGTAACACTGAGCCTAACTGAGACATTTTCTGTATCTGCAATGACATTTATATTTTGTCACATCAAGGGCTTAGATTCACTTTTACACTCTCCCATTTAAAGAGCATCACAGATATGATTTGGTGCCACTTACACTGTGAACATCTCCCTGTTAAATATATTTAAAAATCCGCCTGATAGAGGAACTTCCTCTCTGCTTTCAAATGTACTGTTGCACTTTTATACCTGGACCATTTAAAGCTCCAAAAAATCACTATGCAGTGTTAAAAAATATTTTATGTTATCTGCCAGATTGAGGAAGCCATAAAACAGTGATGCAGCGGTTCATTTAGCCAATAGTTAACATCTTTACTACTCTACATCCATTTCTCTCTGCACGAGTCTTCAAATGACGAGTCAGGACGAGGCCCTGGTGCAGCGGCCAGTGAGCGATATCCAGCGCCGGGTTCCCTCATGTGGACTACGTTCAGGCGGTGCAGTGGTAATTTGTGTGCGCCTGTAATGTAGCACAGCAGTTAAATGGGAGAGCAACATTATCACATTTATCAACAGGCTGTTTACTGCAGTAGCTAGCACACTGGCTAGCTGTCACTAATCATACCCTGCCCTGCGGGCTACAGCCTGATCACCTCTTTAGCTCCCTCAACCACTTTTTCTCCCTCACTCGCTCTTTCTCCTTTCTCCTTTCTATCCTTTCATCTCTTTCCCCTTTCCCCCCCTTCCCTTTCCTTCTTTTTCTTTCTCTTTGTTCCTCCTTCAGCTCTTTTTGCCTTTTTGACCCATCTCTGACATACCTCACAGCACACAGAAATATCTTATTCCTCCTCGTCTGTTTTTTTCTTTCCATCTTTACTCCTCATGTCCCCTCTGCTCCTCACCTTTTCCAGATTCCTCCTTGTCCTGTGTCCTTTTATCCTTTTTTCTTCCCCTAGCTGTAGCCTTCCATCCTCCTCCTATCCATTCTCGGAATCATCCCTTTATGTCTCCTATCTTTGAATCGGCGCTCTCAGGAGAGGACTCTGAGCTTTAAGAAGGTCCAGGCTTCAGTCATTCTCACTTCCCCACAACACCCCAAGGAGACTGCAGATGCAGAGCTCTTGGAAAAGTGGGAAATAGGGCAAGGGTGTAGGGAGATGAAAAAAAAAAAAAAAAAAGATATGAAATAAAAGGTAAAGTTTACAGGACCACCTGCATGGATGGAAAGATCAGTGAAGAAGGGAATAAGAGGGAGAAGCCAAAAAAATGGGAGCAAAATGAGAAACAGAAACAGTTGGACACTATTACCGCTCCGGGTCCCCACGGCGGACACAGAGGGAGAAGAGAAAGACGACAGATTGAAACTGACAGACAAAGGGACATTTAAAGGGAGACAGCAGAAAAGGCGCAGCAGCAGTGAGGGAGGCTCGGTGCACTGCAGAGGCAACATGCTGAAGAAAGTAAAAGCCCAAAATGAGGGGAGAATGTGTGGAGGACAAGGAGGTTGTTGCTAACACAAAGAGAAGTGTGACTGGCAGGTTGAGGCAAACAAACTGACGTCGGGAAGAAGTGACTTAAGACGATGACAGGGGAGAGATGGAGAGGATGGTAAATGAGCAAACAGGCGGGAAGAGGAGGGTTAAAAGTCACAAGTGCAAATAATGATGAACTCGAGTGAAATCGAGGAAACCGTCACCTTTCATCACAAATGCTGAAGATAAGAAAAGATGAACAAAACCACCTGACAATCAGAGCGACGTCCTTCATTTGTATGTATGATAACAGCCACAGTTGACAGCAGTGAAGCTCCCATGGATGAGCAGAGCCAGCTGCTTGTAGTGTGTGTGTGTGTGTGTCTGTGTGTGTGTGTGTGTGTGTGTGTGTGTGTGTGTGTGTGTGTGTGTGTGTGTGTGTGTGTGTGTGAGTGTGAGAGTGTTAGTGTGAGAGAGTTGATTAACGATCTACATTACCTGACACTGGAGGTCATTTTCCCTCTGCCACCTCAACACATCCAACAACTGGAGGAGAGGAAAATGACCGGTGTGGGTAGCATGATGCTAATGAGATGATTGTGCATAACCATTTAGCAGTTAGCTGTGGTAATGAACTTTGAAAGGAGTGATGAGTTACACCAGAGTGAGGCGTATGTGCTGATGGGTGTATTCATTTCCTGTATATATGTGTAAAACTTTGCCAATAAAATCCAGTTTTATTTAAAAAATATGTTAATCTGTTGAACCTCTTTGCTTTGTGTGTCTGTTCCAGGTGTGTCCTTCAACAGTGTTTACACTCAGATCTGGAGAGTGCTGCTGCATCTCGCCGCAGACCCGTTTCCTGAGGTGTCGGATCTGGCCATGAAGGTCCTTAACAGCATAGCGTACAAGGTATAGCTGTGTTTGAGTCTTTAAAGCAACTGGAGTTTGATTTTCAAAAACAACGCGTCTTAACCTTTACGCTAGTGATGCGCAGATCGGCTCTGATGTCATCCGAATCTGCATGTATGCTTAAATAATCCACCCACCACCCACTCGAACAAATCAACTTAAAATTGCACCTGATCACACATTATCATTATTTCTCAGTGGGATTTCACATATCCCAAATTACACATTACTGTGAAGTAGGCTGGTTTTAAATAAACAAACATTTATTAAGTTAAAATTGTCCTTTTCTGGTCAAATGAAAATGGCAAC
Source organism: Seriola aureovittata (assembly GCF_021018895.1). Taxonomy (NCBI): domain Eukaryota; kingdom Metazoa; phylum Chordata; class Actinopteri; order Carangiformes; family Carangidae; genus Seriola; species Seriola aureovittata. The sequence continues at coordinate 4,913,393 of NC_079366.1, read as the reverse complement.
AAGTAGGCCACTTCTACAATAGCCTGAGCACAGTCTGACATTTTAAATCTATTCAAACTACAATTCCTCAATTTCACTGCTACTTCCCGAACACAAACAATTTTAAAGCTCATAATGTTTGGCCAAACTAAATAATAAAATATGAGTTCAGTTCAGCAGTTCAAACACAGAGTCTAATTCGTGCCCGATGAAAAATGAAGCTTAAAATAAGTTCACATTTCAGAGAATATAATTAATATTTTCCTCATACATTATATATTATTTCACCCACCCACAACTCATCAGCTGTTAATCAGAATGTTCATTTCTATGATCCGGCGCACAGATTAACCACTGTACCCACCAATAACTGTGAGTGTAAATCACTACCCTACACAAATGTTCAAGGGATTACTGTTAGAGCTGTTTTACTCTTGTTGCTTACAATGTTGAGAACCCAAGATTTTATGCTCTTTTTTTTTTTTTTTTTTACTGCTACTACTGCACTCATTATAAGTCATTTTTAAGATGAGTATCAACTAATTTCCTAGAGTGTAATATAATGGGAGTCTTATAATAGGCTTATTTGTCTCTGTATGCGTTTGTCAGTTCTTTTTCACCACATGGTAATGCTGTGAAAAAGATCCGTTTCCAGCACACACACACAGACACACACACACACACACACACACACAAACCCCACCCTCCTACTGGCATTTTCTCCCTCCAAAAGGCCATTACTTTTGTGCAAATGCAATTAAGGGCCAATGACTCCCGCAGGCCTGGCAGAGCAGAGCTGAGCAAAGAGGCTGCCGTAACTTAAGGAGCCATAATAACCACTATAGTGCACCACCCATCCTAACCCTGAGGCAAAATTTCTTGTGTTTCCCACCACCAACACCAATTGTCCCCTCAGTTACCTTCAGACAAGCAGCATCTCTGCAATAAGACTCCCTGCTGGGCTGCAATAAAAAACAACAGGACTTGATTTACAATATAACGAAATAGACTTCTCCTCTGCCGGCTAATGCACCGCACTGTCTGTGTGGCTCTGCAACACGCCTCTGTAGTTTTAGTTTCTGTGTACCTGCAGACCTGAAGTCAGCTGAGCAAAAGAGTGGTGTCATATTCATTAAAATTAGTGCTCTGACAGCCAACATACGGGAGCAAACAGATTTCCAAGCCACAATATATCTCGAGGTTACGACTGCAACAGAAAGAGAGGCGATTTAATCACGCACTGCACCTGCCCCTGACCCGTGTTGCCTTCAGTGGTCGTGTGGTGTGACTCTCACAACGAGGGGACACACCGACTTGAGTCAGACCTAATTGAGAAAAATGAGGACTTCACATAAGACTTAACTGCCTCAAGACTCGACTTGAATCAAAAAACATTGAGGCCTCTAGTTTTGACCAGTTAGATAAGATGAAAGAGATGGTCCACAGCCACAGAGCTTAAATATGATGATTCATCTTCTGCACTGGTCTCAGCCATGTGAAAAGTATGATTAACACAGCTTTGAAAAGAAAATGTTAAAATGCCATGTCATTTCATTGGTCAGTTTTATTGACTAGAGACCTGAAATGTTCTCAACTGACTTGTAATTCTCAAATCAAGACTTGTGACTTGACTTGGACTTCTGTTGATTGATTTAAGATTTGAGCTTATCTCCTGTGACTTGTCCCTTGACTTGGAGTTATCGTGATCGACTTGAGACTTGACTTTTTTCAATTGATCACCTTCGCAATATATAATAATATGATAATATATTAATAGCAGGTATATGCTCTTTTATCATTTCAAGGAAAATAGTAGCTGTAATAACTACATAACAGAGGGCTTTTGAAAAATTATAATAAAGTGCTTAATTTTACAAAATTAAATAAAAAAATGTAGCTTGACTTTCCATTTTTCTTTTTTATGGTTAACTCCCAAACTGAGCTAACAGTCTGAGACATTTTTATTATAAATAATCTCAACACATCTTAACAATTGAACAGCTCTAACACGTCCTTATCTCTGTCTTTCCCACTTCTAACCACTTATGTCTGCGTCGTCGTCTCCCACCGTGTGTGTATATCTCACTCACTGACTCCAGTCACAATGGTTGGCGTAGCCGTGTCACATGAGCAGTGAGTGGCGTAAAGGCCAGAAAAACTGCGCCAGTTAAAATAAAGACACTTGGGTTTCTCTCAGTTGACTCCATACTTGGCTTGAACTTTTCACGAACTGACGTGAGACGTGGACTGATTGAAGCCTTAATTGTCTTGACTGACTTGAGACTTGACTTGGACTTTTTTCACTTCACTTGACTGTAATTTCCATCAACTCATTTAAGACTTGACGTTAAACTATCTCTCTCGACTTGGGACTTGACCTGCATCTGCTGGCTTGAGTCTTGACTTGAACTTGACTTAAAAACATTTCTGCTGAATAATACTGAACTAAATTAATCTGGGATGACATCACACACTTTGTTATGCCTTTGGTTATACACCTAGATCATAAGCTGTGTGCCAAGACCAATTGCGTCACAGTGGCATGTGGTAGCAGTGTCATCAATGTTCATACAGTTATATTCTGGCATGAAAACATCAATAAAGGATCAAGCTCTACCTGTGCTGTCTGTACACCTGAGAAAAATGGTGCAGAACAGTCTGACATTTAAAAAGGAACGACAACCTAAACACCTTTAAATGCCTTACTCTCTAAAATTAATGAGTTATCATAGATGGAGCTGGTTAGAAACGACTTAATCAGAGAGCATTCATCCCAGGTTCACAAGTGTTAACATCAGCCTAACTGGGAATTCAGCACTTTTAATTAGGATTTTAAATGTCAAATGTTATTGATTTGTAACAAAGCGAACAAGGTCAGCAGCTAATTAAAATTTACTTGCCTCTCAGATGATGAAACCTTTAAATGCTTTTTTAATAGCCCCCTCTTGCTGTGTGATGCTGGGATGAAAGTCGCAGGTCATTCTTTTTTTTTAATTTGTGTTATTCTAGTGTGTCCAGTCTTCTTTTGACTGTAGCCTGAAAGTTGCAGGAGAAAAGATGATTCATAATTTTTTATTTTGTTCTTCAAGCTTTCACCTGTCAAGAAGGTGCAAATAAAAAACATTACCATACAAAGTCCATTACTGTTTTAATGGACTTTGGGAAGGCAGTGCCCACTTCTTTAGAGAGTCATGAGTGGAGATTATGACTCGAGAAGCCAGAATCGTCCAATTTCCCTCCCTTAGAGTCTCCTTCATCAATTAAACAGGACCATTCAGAGGTTTTTCTGAGCCATCATCAGTTTTCACTCCTGTATCCTACCACTGTGTACATGCACTAATTTGTTTGCTCAGTTGACTCACTTTACAGCCAATTAATGGCGGAGGAAGTGAAGGAAAGCCGGTTGAAACAGGAGAGCAAGCTGTTTCCCAGCGTGGCGTTGAGCAGCTGGTAGAAACGATTACCCTCCTTTTTCCCGGAGTTTTGCATTTCACATTTTGTGGAAAGCTTGTCAGCAGATAAAGCATGTGGCCTCCTGCGTTAACGTGATGTTTGTTTACCACATGTTGACGATCAGCTAAGGTTGATGAATAATCCATGAACTTGTTGCATAATTGAGTCATTTTAACCGATGAGCTTGCAACTTCACATCATACCAGCATCTGGCTAAAAGGTAGTTAGTATGATCGCTGCTGCTTTAAGGTAGAAAAACCTAGCTGCAGAGATTCGGTGACTTGTAACTTGTGAATGGCACTCTGACTTTGAGGGAATGAACTTGTGACCTTTTAGTGCGGGAGAGTCTTGACAACCGCTCGTCCGCCCTGCTGCTTCTTCTCGCTTCTCCTTTTGTACGTGCTTTTACTAGTGTAGATCTGCAATTGGCTGCAACCCCTTTCTGACTCTCAAAAAAAATCTTCAGCAGGATTAATGCTGCAATGTCAAGCTCAGTTTTGCCATTATAAATGTCTACTTCTCCGCATGGCGCTCTGCCGCCTTCACACACACTTGCTGCTTCTCATCGGCTTCTTACAATCGCCTCCTAGTTTGTCAGAAATAAGGATAGACTTCAGTTGTTTATCTGCTTTTCTTTTTATGGCCCTCTCATCATATTGATCTCGTTGTGCTTGGGTCGAAAAGAGACCTCAGATTAGTGACGGAGCTATTTCCATAATAACCCTTTCAGCTGGTTTTACTGCTGTTTTGTTTCATTTCCAATCGCCTTTTAATGAAGCGCTCACAGCAAACTTTAGTAACCGATGTCTCTTCACCATCACAATTGCAGCAGATTGTATGTGTGTAAACTTTTTAGACGCACTCCACAAACAAAAGACACTTGCCGCAATTTTGTACTTAGCATAGAAATCAAATTAAAGACAATCCAAGGTAGTAAAATGTGTTTGCCTGTGTTAACTAGATTTACGCTGCACAGAGTTTTGTCTCCACCTGGCATGAGTAAACAACAACTCTGCTATTCATCAGTGATGCTTTGCCTCTATTGTCTTTATTAAGTTTACCCCTCCCTTGTGAGCAGCCATTAGACAGCTCACAGTGAAGAGGTTATATTAGTTGCTCCACTTAATGAGATAAAGTTCTGGAAATTTAGGCAAACTTTGTGAAGTGCTGCACTGTTTATGCATTGTCACAGCACGAAGAGTGTCCTGATTTTAGGTATGGCTTCTTGTTCGGATCTGTCCTGAGGTTTGTCTCTGAAATATCTGAACCCCCCCAGACTCATTGCACATGTTAACACTGATTCCAAGTTCCAGTGGGATTATGAAACAACGGGGAACTTAACCCACTTTGTGTCTCCTCAGGCGACGATGAACGCTCGGCCGCAGAGGATCCTGGACTCTGGATCTCTCACGCAGTCGGCCCCAGCCAGTCCCACCAGCAAGGGCACGCACATTCACCAGGCTGGGTGAGGGAATGCGTCTCACACACATGAATGTCCAGATAGACACAAAACATCTGCATCCAGCACACAGCTCACTCTTAGTGAAGTTTGCACAGTAGGAGAAAAGTTTTAAACAAATTTAAGCATAAGCCCCTAAAGGTGGATCATCTTGTTTTCACAAAGACATTACATTTGAATACATACTGCATAATATTTATGGTACATGAACAAGAGCTTAAGATCAAAGAGAGAAAATGAGATAAAAGGACAAAAACACAAATTTATTTATTTAAATCCTTATCAGCACACTCGACTGTAGACACGAAAACAGACATTTGAAGTTGATACTGATTATAACACGCCCCCTCCCTCTTTTCCAACAGCTGTTTTTAGAAAAAAAAAAGATATGTAAAACTTTCAGACTCGTCCCGTTGGTTAAGTTTCCCTGAAAATTGACACCCTTGAAGTTTTTCTTGTAAAAGTAAAACCTTGATGTGGTCCGAATTATTTTCTCCAGCTGTTATGCATCATCCTTCATAAAGTGCCTGTGCTGGACTTAATAAATAATGATATCTGATGTCGTGGTTACATAAATATTTTTTGTGGATTTTTCTGTCCCCCCAGTGGGTCTCCTCCCATGCCTAGCACCAGCAGCTCAAGTTTGACCAATGAGGTGCCCAAACCCCCCGCCAGAGAGCAGCCCGCCACACGGCCGCCCTACACCCCGACACTGGGAGGACAGGCACCCCACTCCCACCAGTTCCCCCGCACCCGCAAGATGTTTGACAAGGGACCAGAGCAGGTAGAGGGAGACCCTGCTGAATGAGTGTGTGTAGCTTAGACAATGTGTGGATGAAATGAGCAACAACTACAACGATGTTAACTTGAAAGTGACTCGTGTAAAAGTTGCATAATCTCTGCATTGCGTGTGCGTGTGTGTGTGTGAACAGGCAGCTGAGGACGGTGACGAGCCGGGTGGTCACAGGAACTACATCAGTCCCGCCCTCCAGACGGGCCTGTGTGACTGGAGTGCAAAGTATTTTGCTCAGCCTGTTATGAAGGTAGTGTCCCTGACAGCTTTGTCTGTCCTCTCCTTTCCATCCATTATTCCTTTTTATCATCTTTGTCTCCACCCGTCAGTCAGTTACCGCTCTGATAGAGTCAGATAAAAGTTCTTTGTGTCTGTTTTGTTGTTTTAGTGACACTTTTCCAGTTTTTTATTTGAACGTTGATCCATAAGAAGATATATTTGTGGTTTTAAGAACCAAAAACCATCTCAGTGTAGTTTAACATCTCCTCTCTCAGGCTTCTCTCTGGAGCTCTTGCAACAACAGGTCGGTGAGCCAATCAGAAGAGAGGAGGCTCTGAGTCTCTCTTCTGATTGGCTGACTGTTTTTTCAGTGATCGAATAAAAATATAGCAGATTTCAGAGAAACCAAATCCTGCAAGGTTGGATGGTGGGTAAAGGTTAGCGGGGCTTGGAGCATGGCTGAGAGAGGTGACCATCTACCTTCATACAATATGGGACCTTTAAATTCAACAATCAGCCTCAAAGCTGTGCTTGGCAATGATGAGGGAACAGGTGTAAAGCAGCATGTCAGGTGAGTCGCTTTGATGAAACACAAGTAACACATTACTGAATTAAAAAAGAAAAAGAGCAAATTCATATTTTTGTTAATCAATCATTTAAAAACAATACTTTCATATCATTCCTCCACCAAACAACCTATTTCTCAGACAGCAGCTTATAGTGGTTGCTAAGCAACAAAGGAGCTGTATGACAGATAAATTTCAATTTTCACGTAAATATTAATGTGAGGTGGTGTCATAGGTGCATGTTGTCATGCATTTTACAATGGCTTTAGGAGTGACTGAGCCATCTGAGGACATGAACTCAGTGTTACAGAATTTATTTAAAAAATAATGAAGTCTGATGGAAAACAGCAGGGAAGGGACCATCACGGTGAGAGAAAGTATCTGCTGCTTGTACAGCTGAATAATTGAGTTCTCTGAGGTCTGTAACATCCTCGCCAGTGAAATTTAAGATTTAAAGAAGGACTTTTTACCAGGCACAGTAGATGGTTATAATATTAAATCAAGCTTCCATGTGTTTAAACTCTCTAAACATGCTTCATCTCTGTGGGAAAAAGAAGTAAAACAAATGGTGTCAGCAGATTTTGTTGAGGTTAAACAAAGAAGGAGGGAATCATTAAAAAAGAGTCAAGCATGAGGGTCAAATAGAGGAGATGAGAGAAAAGTTTTGGGAGCGGAGAGAGAGAAATAAGTAAGAAAAGATACTCATGTGTGCGTGAGACAAAGTGGCTGATACAGAAAAGAAAAGTATATTTTAGTCAAATAAAATATTTACAACACAGAAACATTTGGGGCAGAAAGAGGAGGATGGATGGTGTGTGCAGAGGAGAGAGAGAGAGAAAGCGCAAAGTAAGAGATGATGAAAGGAAAATATTTGAAAAGGAGAGCAGACATTGAGGGGCAGACAGAAGTGGGAGAAGAGGAAAAACAGAGTAGCTAAAACTCTGTATAAGGAGCACAGTGGCGGCATGAACAGGAAAGGAGCCAGAAGTGGCAACAAAAGGTGATGAAAGACAGGAAGGCGAGTGGATGGAAAGAGTTAGTGAAAGAGCAGGCAGCGGAGGGGGAGGGGGAGGGGGAGGAGGAGGAGGAGAGGGGTTTTGCCATAGCGCAAATCAGAATGCTGTGTTGGCAAAATTTTGAGTGCTGCCATAAAACTCTGCTCCATTGCAAAGCTCTGTGTGTGTGAGTATTCCTCAAAAGTCTGCACACAGGTTATCATATCACTGTGTCAGCAGCACGAAAGCAAAGTGTGTTTGCATGCGTGTGTGCATGTGTGCATGTGTGCGTGCGTGCGTGCGTGCGTGCGTGCGTGCGTGTGTGTGTGTGTGTGTGTGTGTGTGTGTGTGTGTGTGTATCTCCATCTACAATTTTAACGGTGTGTGAGGAGCAAGGACATTGAAGACTCTTGTCACATTAGAGAGAGAGACTGATGAAAAAGATTTCCACAGCTACAGCTCTAAGAGTGTGTGTGAGAGGGAGCAGGGGTCACACATACACACACACACACACACACACACACACACACACACACACACACACACAGGCCACAGGAATTAGAGCACCCTCCCCTCCAGGCAGCTCTCAGCCCCTGATATCATTATAGATTATTATAGATATAGATATTATTTTTGAATTATCATAATTTCTTTCCAGGAAATTTTCCTATGATATGCTGTAAACTGTCCTATAATATTGTAGAATGAAGGTTTGGCCCAGATTCAGACAACCTGTCCAGTATGAGCAAGATCTTAATGTTTCAGCCAGAAGCAGTACATTAGAAGTGTTGTACTGATTACATTAATGCACGTGGCGTCACTTTCATTATCTGCCCAAGTCTGGGAGAGTCCATGCAGACGTCCACATGCAGCCCAAAATTTGAGACTGTGCAGACTATTTGCACTAGGAGTGTGCTGATTGTGCATGACCCACAAAACACAACAGGACACTCAGTTGGTGCATTGTTTGTATGTACAGCATTCCTCGTCCCCGGTCATCTTCTTCCTTTATTTGATCTTTTCATGTTGTCCAGCCAAATAACAACAGAGCTCCTCATCTTGCTGTAAGAATGTCACTATTACATTTTCAATGCACAATGTACAACAGTTGACTGTGTGAAAGACTGCAGCTGTCCACATCAAGGCTCTACGCTTTCTTTTTCTAGTCCATAGTAATTCTTAGTACTTAGTAGTTCTTGGTGCTAATTATAGGTAAATTACAGACTAAGTGTTTATTTGACACTCTTAAAATTAAAAGAGAGTCTCTTATTTGTTGCAGAGCATGTTGTTTAAAAAGGTTTTCTACAACACTTCATCATACACTGTATGAAAAATAAAGTTTCCAATAACAAATGAACAGTGATTTAATGGTAAAAGTGATCAGTTCAAGGATAGGTGCACAGCAGGCATTTTGTCACATATACGCTATAAAACAGTACAGTTCAACTGTCCCTGTCATTCATGACGGTGTGACAGTGAGCCAGCACACACAATGCCAGGACCTTCAAACTGAAGCAGCTAAACGGAATTGAGCCATCGTTCATTTTATTATTTACACCTGGGCCTTTTCTACTGTGACTATTATTTATTTGTTTTCTTTATTTTACCAGGAAGTCCCATTGAGATAGAACAAAAGACTTGGCCGAGATAACATCCATACAAACACACAACAAACTCAAGACGTGAAATATCACATACACGACACAGCAGCAATCTGAACTCAATGTCTTCTCAAGGAAAACAACCACATCTCATTCACCACATTCTTTATACACACAAACGTTTGATCTGTCAAATGTTCTATACTTTGTCAAGCACTCTTAAAGTCCAACACACAACTAACAAAACTATGATAACTGTCTCTGAGTTTATCTTGTTGTTGGTAATGAATTACATAGTTCCAGGAAGCCCCATAGGAAAGGAAGGGAATCTTAACGCTCCAGTCCACCATCATATTTTAGAAATCATGTGCCTCTCTTGTGGCAACACTTTGCTGAAGGCTCTTTCCTCATCAACGTGGCTAATCGTCTTGTGAACAATCAAAAACGAATGTTTTACAAAGTTTGGTGTGGAAGAACTTAATTGACCTGCACGCAGCGCTGATTTCAACCCCACCCCCCACAAGGTCTTGTTGCCAAATTTCAGTGTCTGACCTCAATAATGCTGTTTCAGCTGAATGGGAACAGATCTGAGGTTTCAAAGTGCTGTGGTAAGTCTTCTCAGAGGAGTGGAGGCTGTTACACCAGAATATTAATCTCTATGGTTTTGGAATAAGATGAGTAATGAGATGATTACCAAATGCACAAATGATATATGTGCCAAGTGTTCAGGTGTCTACATACTTACAGCCATACACATACTGAGCTTACATTAGCTAGAATTAAGTCTTAACGTTCAAACGTTGATGTTGTGAGGACGGCCCAAGATGTCCTCACAGTGATCATATCAAACCAATATTTGTCCACACAACCATAGAGAAACATATACACACGTACACTTGTTTTCTACCTCAGGGTCTCATCATACATTACATTAGCAGCGGGTACAGTGCAGAACCACAACCCTTGGAACCACTGTATCAGCTAGCCACACACACACACACACACACACACACACACACACACACACACACACACACACGCATTAGGTCTCCCTCTCAGCTGTGGAAAATAAGTCAACCTCTAAAATATGTCAACCTGCTAAATCCGCCTCCTTCCCAGGCTCATGCAGGGACCATGACACTTAATGAGATGCACAGATAAACTTTACTTGATGACACACACTTACAGAAACACACTCTTCACACACAGCGTCTCATATAGAAATAGATTTATTCACAAGCTCCACTCAGAGGTGTTAAAATGTGTGTTGTGTTTCCCTAAGCGCAACACAGGGTGACGACATTACAGGAATACCGATAACACACAGTAATTGTATAATCAAATGGCACTGTAGTTGTGTGTAGTTGTGTGTAGTTGTGTGTAGTTGTGTGTGCGTGTGTGTGTGTGTGTGTGTGTGTCAGGGTATTTTAAAATTAAGTGGGTATGGGAGGCCTCACTGTAGAAATGTGCTTAATAAGCGCACCCAGGCAACCAGCATGTAAAAACACACACTATTACAGTTTTTCTTTGTTGTTTACACTCTGTTGTTGTTTATTCATCTATGAAATATGCAGAATATTAACATAGTCAAGTTTTAATTCACAACTTTAATACTCTTACTTTTGCATATTTAAAGTCATTATGTTCTCTTAAAATAAAGCCAGCACAACGTCTGTGGGGGCCATTTTGTTACATAAGACTTAATAAAGTTAACACTGTTCATATGATGTGATGTGATGTGATGTGATGTGATGTGATCAGATGTGAGTGCATAAAGTGAACTTGTCACGATGAGTCTTCCGAGCATGAGATTCACTTTACGTTGTAGCTGGCAAAGTCAGTAAGGACGGACCCATGATGAGACAAGTTGAAAATGTCATTGAGTTCTATCATTTCAGTGGGGAACATGTGACTAAGCATTAAAGGAGCAGGAATCTGCGTGTTTAGTATTAAGCTGGGGTCAGGATGTAATTAGCCTAGCTTAGCATAAAGACCAGAAGCAGGGGGAAAGAGCGAACATGGTTTTGTCCAAAGTGGAAAAATATGCCCTACCAACAACTCTCAGTGCTCACTGAAAAACAGCTTTTATCTTACATGATTGATCCATACACAAACACAAATATAGGAACAACACAGGAACAAACTGCTGCAGCTTCCTTGGTGAACAACACCAGAGAAGTTGCCAGGTTTGGTACCATTGTGGACAGTGGTGGTTGGTGACTTCAAAATTTGGGGAGGACAGGAGGATAATTGTGGATGAACACACCTACATTAAATCCTGTTCTCACAGACTGTATATAGCAACTAGTGCTAAAGCTGAAGATGCTAGACAGAATCCCTGGATGGACTGACATCAGTCGTCTCAGCTAACTTTCAGAAAGAGAGCCATCAAGTGTGTTTTCCAAATGTATATGCTATAAACATTCCTGCCTTCTTCCATATTTACCCAAAAAAGGGGGTCTATATGACCTTGCATTTCAGGCTATTGAAACTGATAGAGTTGATGAGGGCAACCCCCAAACATAGCAATGCAGCAGCAAAAGGCAGGAAGACTGCTCGTCCATGTAAACCATGGACATACTGTAGCTCCTGTCAGTTTACCCCTTTGGCCCAAAGAGCGTTTCCCCATAGACCACCACAATGACACAGACATCTGTGAAACTGTAGCCAGGACACAACAAGATCAATTATTACTCTTTGTATTATGGATTTTTAAACTAAATAGGTTTAATACGTCACACGCAGTGAATCACATAATGCAAAATAAGTTGGTGCCATTTGGAGTCAGACAGCCTCTTCTTGTTATTTATCCGTGATATAAACTTCATAGCTTTCAAAATATTCATAAAATCAGCTTTGCTTGTTATTAAGGAAGGAAATACATGTTAATTAGGCCTCAAAGATATACACAGTGCAATGTGATGACTAACGGTGAATATAACTGTGTTTGTTTACAGCAAAATTGCTCTCTTGTTTGGTATCAACTTTTATTCTTTATTTTTATATCTTTGTCATATCTCAGTTTTATTTCTGAGACCAGGTTTAGAGCCGATGTGTCATATTGTTGTTGGCAGCACCTCCTGACGCTTTGTGTGCCTGATGTTGTCCTCTCAAAACAGTTAATGTCTTTTATACTGCCACTGTAGTTCTATATTTTCACTGAGGTTGCAGAATGTGTAAACCATCTGCTCATCCTTAGAAATGTTAGAAATGGAGTCAGCACGTTAATCTCTCTTTCCCTGTCCTTCTTTTTCATCCATCCATCCTCTCAGATCCCAGAGGAGCATGACCTGGAGAGTCAGGTGAGGATGGAGCGGCAGTGGAGGTTCCTGAGAAATGCTCGTGTGAGAAGGCAGAGCCGAAGTATCACGCAAAGAGGTTAGTGGCACACACACACACACACACACACACAGATGTATCCCCCTTACACAAATTAATAAAGCACAAACTGAAATTCTTATAAACAAAAATCTATTTACATTTAACTCCGTCTGCTGAGAGGAATCCAAGAGGAAATTCACATGTGAGAAATGTGCAGGTAAAAATGACTGTGAGCTGTCATGCAGAATTCATTTCAATAGATATAGTATACCTGGAAATGAAATGAAATCAATTATCAAAATGTCATCCCAGGTTTTAATCTAATTGCCATTAAATGACTTGAGGACCATAGAGATAATGAAGCATGAGAAAATAGAATAATAAGAGGCTGAAGAAATGAGAGGTGTACTGTTCTTAAAAAAGATGAAACATGTACAGTATATTTAATATGATAAGAAAACATGCATACATATTAAAGCTCAAAATGGATCAAATAAGTAAGTGTCTATAGGTCTGTGGAGTGTATGAGCCTTTCTTAGCTCTAGTTTTGGTTTGATGGCACATTTTCTCAATACTTGTTTTTACCTCACAACCTCATTTTCAGCAGCAGCTAAAAGTAACACAGACATCTGATAAGCTCACAGAGCGCTGTCTGCCCAGCACACAACAACAGACAAACAGTTACCAAGTGAAGAAAGGAACAAGCTAATGATTTACTATAGTTTTTATCACTGGAGAACAAAAGCTAACAGGAGGATGAATATTGGTCTTCAGTTTGTCAGGTGGACAGAAACAAAGCAAAACACAACAGAAAAATAGGAAAGTGTTTGCTCTTTGGATCAGGTGTGTCTAAAGCTTCTTTTACCCCGAAGTGATCCCAAGAAAATTAAACACTGCAAGTTTAAAAAGAAAAAAAAAGTGGTGTATTTAACATGAGCTAGTTGTTCATATACATATCATGAAAATAGACTGATGTGGCTGTCAAGGATTTTGGGGCTGGATTGTGGTTCAGGTGTGTGTTACCACTTTGTCATCAACCACATCTATTTATCTCTATATGCAGCTTCAGAGAACTGTGGCACAACCGTGTTTATTTACTCAGTGTTGTATATAGCAACTCCACACAACTACAGTCGGTCTGTGGTCAGCCGTGTCAAATACTGTGTGGAGATCTCAGAGCACAAGCTCTGCCAGTATCATGTTTAATTGAATGTTTTTGGAGCCTGGATGAAGGAGGAGTTTGGGTGAAATTCAGACTGTTCAAAAAAAAAAAAAAAAAGGCCGAACTGGGAAACACCATTAGTAACTGCTCTGTGTCAGGCCTGTGAGCGAGTGTGGAGATGATTTGCAGTGATGAGAGAAGTTGATTGATATCAATCCATAGTCAAACACAACCCCATTCATGAATCACAGGACTCCCCTCACACACATACACACACACATACACACACACACACACACACATACACACACACACACACACACACACACACACACACACACACTCTCAAACATACAACACACACTCAGACACACAAGCCCACTCATTGAAGAGCCCAGGGTGCCAGCATACACACAGACTCCCCAAGTGAAGTCAGAGCTTTCTCAAACAGAATATCTAACACCCCCAACGTCATTGGCAGCCCCCTCCACACACACACACACACACACACACACACACACACACACACAGTCACGAGGCAATTGGCGTCAGAGCTGAGGCTTGCTCACGCACATGTCTCTCCCTCTCCTTCTGACTGCTCGCTAAATCATTGAATTCCCCCTCCATCCTCACAGTTTTTGGAAAGAGAGAAGTAGTAGGGTTGCCCTCATTCAGTCTGTTCCCTCCAGAGAGAAACAAGACGAGAGGAGAGAGGGCGAGATGGAGGGAGACGGAGACGGAGACGAAGGTGGCAGCAAAAGCTCAGAATAAGAAATATAAAGAAATATTTTAGTTTGTGAACTTGGTTTCACTTGTGTTTTCTTCCCTTATTGATGCAAAATTAATCACATCACCATGCTGCTCAGCATCGTTTCAGATTTTACAATAGTTCCATATTGATTGTTCCGTCAAACAACACAAACGAAAGCAAATCGATGATGATAATCTTGCGCTCGTACCTACTTTTCCCTCCAACTGCATTTTTACATCACGGCTGCATCCGTGATGAATTCTTGATGGATTTTTTCCTCATTCTTTTTCATCTCATTATGGTGGTCTCGAGTGCTTTCAGGTAGCCAAGGACAGGCTGGAGGACCAACGTGTGTTGTTGCCATGACAACATACGGTGAAGCAGTGAATTTACGAGTAGCACTGGCGTGTTGGCACCGTGTTACACTCGTATCACAAACCGCCAAAGGGGTACACATCCAGACAGGTTTCCTCACCACCTCGTACTGTGTCATATGTTCACTTCCTTTTTCTTTTTTAACGACACCCTGGCACGGCTGTGAAGCTCGCACAATCCGTCATTCATTCCAGTTTTAAAAGCGAGTTATAGATGCCTTTTTATTCATTTCTGTTGTGTTCTTTCCTTTGTTCTTTCCTGTCATATTTGAAGCCACAGATAAGCCAGTTTCCCCGCTGACATTATCTGGGTTCATCTTGATTTAGGAAATATATTTGTAACAGCAAATTACAGACAGTGTATTTAAGAATGTCATCATTGTAAAGTAGGCCTTTCTGAAGTAAGCATGCACATGTATAGACTGCGTTTCAGCAGGAGTAGGGTCTTTGCTGTTAATGCTGGGAGATAGATTTTAAGTTGCTTTGGAAAATGATGCGTCCAGACCCTCTAATAATATCAAACAAGTTTTCAGGTTTTCATGTACGAGGCGGTGCTCATGTTTTATTACTGTTAACAAACCAAAAACAGCAATAACATTACAGTCATTGCCTGTGTAGCCAAAGCCTGACATATATTATTCCTCTGTGCTATAAACCTCATTAAAAACACATCAATGAACACACACATCGTTATTTTGACTGAATCACGCATACATCATCCTGCATCCAGCCTCTGGAAACTCAGTAGAACAACAAATGTGTATTAATCCACTGCTGAAAATAGTCCCCAAGAAACCAACTATTTCCTCCTGGTCCCGATATTTTAGGAAATTATTAAGTAAACTATATATTTGTGACCCATTTTTAAAGCTTCATGTTTTCAGTTGGCTCTCTACCAGACAGGGTTTGGAAGTCAGAAAGCACCGAGAGACGAGCACACATCATGTTAATGTTACATCATGATGAGAGCAGAACTGAGAATTGAACTGGAGATGATTAAAGTATTTAAGGCAATAACCAACAACATAATTAACACACATTCACTTTAAATAGCCAGTTAACCTGGAAGTTACCATCACCCTGGTTCCCTCCACAAAAAGCCAGTGGGATTTTTACATTGGCTGAGTAAATCAGTTTTCGTGTTCAACGTGATGAGGTTTAATGTCTCGGACAACTTCTGCAGTCTCACTCAGACACTTGTTTGTAACCAACCTTTTTTTAAGAGACATAAAAGCTTTTAAAAAAATCACGACTAGGGTTTACTGATGTATTTTATGTTGTAGAATAAAATGTGAAAATGTCTTGAGCTGGTTTTAACCCTTTTCAGGCATCCAATCTAAAGCCCATTCAAAACTTGTGAACCAGAAGTGCTAACACCCCCTAAGCAGCATCTTCAGTGTTAGACTGAATGTTGGACATAACTATACATGCAGCTGCAGGTTAAGTCAAGAAACTGGGTTTGCAGTAGTAATGCTAATTCCATTTTGATCACTAGCAGGCAGCTTGGTAACATACAAAAGCAGGAGTAAGCAGGAGATACAGAGACCTTCTTTCAGTGTGCATGTCTATCACATGGCAGCAGTACAGGTCTATAATGTACCAAATTCAGAATTTTTTTTTTTTTTTGTTCAAGAAGTTCTCTTCTTTTTTTTTTACAATTGCTGTCATTCTGGCCCCTCCGCCATTACAGGTGTTTCCCGTCTGGATGATCAAATATTCATCAACCGTAACCCTGGAGTACCGTCTGTTGTGAAGTTCCACCCTTTCAACACCTGCATTGCCGTGGCCGACAAGGACAGCATCTGGTCAGGGACACATAACACACACTCAAGGCTGAAAAAGAAAATCAGTTTTATATCAAGGGCACCATTACGTAAATGAATCAGTTTCACATCCAATGGTTTTAAATGTAAATGAAATATGTTTGTATGTCTGCTGTAGTTTCTGGGACTGGGAGAAGGGCGAGAGACTGGACTACTTCTACAACGGAAACCCTCGTTACACTCGCATCACAGCTATGGAGTACTTGAACGGACATGACTGTTCGTTACTGCTCACTGCAACAGGTTTGAAACACACACACATATACACACACACACACACACACACACACACACTCACATGGAAAAGTCAATAGCAGACAGTGATACACAGAGTAAAAACTCAAGTTAGTGAAAGAGTACAGTTTTCTTTTAGTGAGCAGCTCAAATGTTCACGCCCACCAGCACAGTGGAAATCACAAAGAGACTCATTTGTAGCAGCAACAAGCCTTAAACACTTGACTCTTACCCTCACAAACAAACACACACACACACACATACACACACACACAAAACACTCATGTGTATTCATCATCATTCATCAAAAGAACAAAGCAATTACCCTCCATGGCTTTATCTTCATAACACAGAGGAACTGTAGGAAACAACTCTGCATTAAAACCTGCACAGAGACACATTTATTTTGTGTTGTCGTTGTTACATTGAACCGAGAATGAACGCTGTATTTCATCGCACACCTCCTGAAACCTTGATAAAAGCTCAGGAATTAATACATTTAAATTCCATCTCATCAAAATATAATGTGCACTTATTCAGCTTCTCTCCATCAGGCGTGCTCTGAAGGATATCAAGGAAGAAAGTAGCTATAAAAAATATACACCATTAAAAAAAAAAAAAAAAAGTAAAACACTGAATGTAAATCAATTGGAGACTTTTATGGATTGTAATGGCTTCCTCATAAGAGTGCACGGACATGTTTTATCTTTAGCTCGGTGTCTTAGCTCTGTGTCAGCTACACTGTTCAGACAGAGGTCTTCAGGCTTAGAAACTCCTGCTTCGTTTCTCACTGACGAAACGTTTTCAGGCAGAGATGCTGCTCTACTCGAGTGTGTGTATGTGTGTGTTCATGGTCAAGTCACATGTGTGTTTCATGTTTTTAAAGAGTTGGAGTTCAAGGTTTTCATCACATCAACATGCGCCTCCAAATCCATTATGAATACAAACGAGTGTTGGGTCTGTGCGCTGCACCTCCTCCTGGCGTTAGCCTTTGCTCCTCGCTCTATCTTTTTATTCACTTTACTTTCCTGACTCTCGCTCTTTCCTTCCATCTCTGTATCTGTCTGCCTCCATCCACCACCTCTTCGCCTCTTTCCAGATGATGGAGCGTTACGTATCTGGAAGAACTTCGCTGACCAGAAGAACCCGGAGATGGTGACGGCGTGGCAGGGTCTCTCCGACATGCTGCCCACTACCCGAGGTCAGCCCTCTGCCAGCGCTCACAGTAAAGATCAATGTTCTATATTACTATGTGCCCCCCACCCACCCATACTCCCACGGTTCACAGCAATCCTTGTAATACCTTGTAATAACTCGCTGACTGCCCCACTGTCCACCCCATCCCACTTGTATTCCCCTCACCTCCCCACCCACAGAACAACCAGGTAGGACGGGAGTTGGCTGCATTTTCTTGTTTCCCAGTGCTTTTGCTGAACTATCCAGTTTTCAGTCCTACGACTTTTAACTGCAGCAGCTTTTTGGACCATTTGAGCCTTTAGTACTGAATGGGTGTTTTGGTAAATGGTCTGAAACTTTATCTGGTAAAAATCTAGACTCAGCTTTGGTATTTAGTTCTGAAACGAGTTCTTAAACATCTTGTTTGTAAATGTTGTTACTTTAAAGTCTATTTGACCTAAAGCCTACGTAACCTTAGCTAATCAAGTTGACAATTACAGCATAACTCTAAAAAGTAGCCAAACATTAGTAAAGTTAGTTAAATATCAGCCACAATAGAATTAGAAACCTAAAGTTCACTGACACAAAGCAATCATTAGCCACTTATCTACAGTTAGAGTGTTACCCTGCACAGAAGCTGAGCGGTGTGCTGCTGTGGACGGGATCAGCAACAAAACATGTGTCAGCTACCTACAAAAAAAATGAAAAGCTTAAAATAATTAAATTAAATGAAAAGCTGTTTGCTATATTTTGAATATTTTTATTTTTTATTTTACTTTATCTTGCCATCAAAAAGCTTAATTACAGTATTCCCATGCACAACCGCACCTCCGCTCAGCTCTTTCTGACTTAAATAGGTGATAATAATACAGCTGTGTTTGGACTTATAAAAAAAACCCTTAATGGATTAAACTGAGTAAGGGAGTATTTTTATTATTTTTTCATTATTTTATTATTATTTTTGCGGTGTTGAAAATTAAATCGTGTATCAATACTTTTGAAAGAGAGAAACCTATTTGTACGTAGTTGTTTTGAAAGTCAGAATTTAATCACTGAATGAAAGCAGAAACTTCAACCCATGGGACAATAGCCACAAAGTTACTGGAAGAGCCCACCAACCCTATCAGACTCAGCCAAACTGTAATGCTCACTGACTGCAAAAGCACAGCATATGTCTTAATTACCATAGGAGTGAGCTACTTTATATAAAGGTGTACTCATCCTGAAGTTTTTGGTGAAGAAAAAAATTGTCAAAACAATTGAAAGTAGCAGATGTTGAGCCTCTGCCGACCGACCAGAGAGCTACTCTGATTACTGAATACAGCATGGCAGATTCCAGTGGCAGCACACAGTGGGTTGTCAAAAAAAAAAAAAAAAGCAGGTCAGTATGTATGAGCACACACAGGCCAGACCACTACACCATTAAGTCCAGCAGAGTATGTGACACTCTATCCTAACATTAACTGATTTGACCCAATGGAATAAAATGAAAAATGAAGCCAGAGTTCAAGACAGCTTCCAACCTGCTGCGGGTTGTTTCTGCCACAGTGGCGACAGGTTTTGAATCCCGAGTCTGAGTTTAGTTCCATCACTCACAGCAAGTTTCATGCTAATTTAAAGCCTGCTACCAACCCCAGCTGTCCTATACTGTCACATCTGCCATATCTGTCACACACCTGTCATATCTGACAAAGTTGGAGGCGAGTCTAACCTGTTGGGAGGCCCACACACAGTCACTTTATTTAAGACCACAAAATGAATCATGAGCTGCAACAGGTTATTACTCATTCTTTGCTTGTCTTGAGGTAATATCATTGATCATTTTAGACTCAGAGGGGACACCGGTGGATTCTCTACAGTGTTTACCTCATGCGTTGACACACTTCCATAATTTGTGAGGCAGAGTTATTTGCAAATATTTGAACCAGGCCTGACACCTACAGCACACACTTGTCAGAGACACCCACCCACTTCTGTGTTGTGCAGGGTTGCCCACTCTCTCTCTCTCTCTCTCTCTCTTAACTCTCTCCACTGCTCCACATTTTTTTGCCTCGTGCATTTCTCAGCCGTCTTTTCTGGGACAGGGAAGTTTTTGGAGAAACTGTGACAGCTGTAGGAGAGATTGCGTGTTTCTCAGAGTGCTTAATTACCTGTTCAGAAAATGCAATAATTAACTAGTGCTCTTTTGTCTGTTTTGAGAAAGTTTTAAAATGATCTGTGACCTTGCGTATTAGCATGAGCACAATAAGTTTTGTGTGGGTGGACAACTTCCAGATAGCAGTTTTAAAGCATGTCTCACATACAATAAGACACACATTTGTATAATTGGTAGAAACTAGAGCCAAGCTGTCAGGCTGGCTGGCTGGCTCACTGGCTGACTGGATATCTATGCAGAGGTATGGACCACATGCGGTGTGCACATATGTGTCTCCATCATTACAAAGCCACAGAGTCACCAGAGCCCTGTGGGGACCCACAGAGAGGTGACACAGTTAACTACCATCACTGTCTGTGTGACTCTCTCAACAAAAATAGCGCTGAGAGACTCTTCCTCTGCGGAGGATTCTCCCACAGTGAGCCAAAGCCTTGTTTTCACTAAGACTTTAACATTTAATGGTGTGCTTGTTATCCTGGATGTTTGGTTCGTGACAGTCACTGTGTAACTTCATTCAGCGCTTCAGTCAGACGAGAGCCGAGGCATCAATTTTAATATAAACTGCCACTCAACTGACATCTTTCCAGGAAAAGTTTTACTGAAGAGTCCAGCTTCAACTAATGGTGTTCAGATATATATATATTTTTTTTTAACTTGGCAGAAAACTTCAAAAGCATCTGCAATCTCTCACACACTTACACACATACACACAAACACACACACACTCAGTTGTTCCTATTGCATTCACACAGACCCCCACCCCTCCTGGCTCAGTAATCAGTTTAGTGTTATTACCATTACTTGGAATGCCTTTCAGATGGAGTACAATAATTATATGTTTGTGTTTTGAATTTTTCAGATTTTTAGTTTTGCCTCAGCTGCATTAATAATGTAAAACTCAGTGAAATATTGCACAAGTCTGTCTTTGTGCTGGCCAAAACCTCCTCTGCCTCTAAAGGCAGTTGTTACAAGATTGTGAACATTTCTCAAGGAGATGCCAGCAGACACACAAGCTCAGACACAGACACACACACCTGCACAACCTGTCCTCCCTCATCCCGTCCCTGTCGTCCAATAACATGCTTGTGTGCTGTTTTTCATCAGTGAACCATCTCTGCAGACCTTGTCTGGCTTCTTGTTACTTTGCTGGGTCTTTGATATTGTTTTGTGTTTGTTCCCCCTCAAGAGCGAGGCTGAACAAGGCAGTAAGCAGTTTGCCACATGATGTACAGCTCCACAACAACACATCCTGCACTGACCCGTTATTTGGTGTAATTAAATGAAATGATTTATTAACCGCACACATCTTCTTTAGTGCAGCAGCAACTCCACCCTGCCTGCTTTTTGCCATGTTGTGAAGGGATTTGGGATTCTGTGTCCTACAGGCTTGGAGGTTGGGGACCCTGTGTAGCTTCCCCAGCCCCTGTTTATAATGCAGAGGCAGCAGCTCAGCTCACGCCTCAGTCTCTCTCCTTTCATTCTTTGATCCCAGAATATCACTGTTAGTCATTTGGGAAACAGCAGCCTTGTTCACCCCTCTGCTGTTTGAATGCATGTGGAGTATACTCATGAATTCATACTTTTTCAGTGTGTGAACATGTGGGTTTGCATGCACAGGGGTCCTTGCTAATTTGTTGCTTGCTTTGTTGCATTCCTGCTCTCTTCCCTCCTCCTCCTCCCCTATCTTCCATTTGCCCCCTACCTCCTGCTCGCAGGTCTGGCCAGAAGGGTTTCCATCTATCTTGACAGGAGTAAGCAAGGAGGTGAGTGTCGCCATTCTCTTGTCTACTCCCTCACTCCCAGAGCAAAGGTACTGCACTAAACAGCTGGCAGCGAGCCTCTTTTTTGTTTTCTTTTATTCCCCTCACCACTGCCATCTCTCATCCATTCATCTGTCTGGTGATGCTCCATCACTCCATCCCAAAGGTCAGAAGGAAGGAAAAAAGTAGGAATGATCTTCAACAAGTCCGACACAGTTCTTATAAAAATAAGTTGCTAAGCCGTGCTTCTTTACTAACTGTTGTTATGCCTGTCCGGCTTTCAGTCCTAGCACAACATGTGCAGTTTACAGTGATTATGAATGCACATGTAGCTCTAAAGCTTCTTAATTTTTAAAACAATGCATCCTTATTTTCAGGAAGTGGCATACAAAAGCAGGACTCTTATTTGTAGTCCGTAGCTGTGGATTTGTCAGCTGAAATGATAACTGTTGCAGCAGCTCATTTATCACAAGCTAATTAAGCTAACATTGGCTCCATGAGTCATTTGACAATTCGCTCCAGATGACTTCCTGGTATTTCCAGGTGACTCATTTTAAAATGGAAACCCTGTAAAAGCATCATTAACAATAACTTAATGGCAGCCTACATGATATCAGGGTAAAAGTCAGGCTAAAGGCTAAATCTGAATGTCCCGGGCAGAAGGTCAGCATCCTCACAGGTTAATGGTGCAGTATTGTGCTTGTGTTGCAGTGCAGAGCTAGTTAGTAGGAGTACAAGTATGGCTTTTTTTAGTGCAACCTGTAACCCCACAAACTGATGTGGAAGTATGATTCAGTTACTGTTACTGGTAGTAAGCTAGTTAGCCAGACTTGTTGCAGCTTACATTAGAGCAGGTAAACTCACTGTTTAATCAATTCCTTACACTTTGCAACTTGTCTTTATGGTTTACGGAAGACTTTTAAAAAAAAATCACCCACCAAACCATTTACATCACTTCAACATGTTTACAAATCCAAACCATGACAGGCCTGACATGCGTTGTTACAATTGCTAAGCTACAATTGGATCACTGCTTGGGGGAGGGGCTTATTAAACTGTTACAGAAAAAATTTGCACTTGGGTATTAGACTGAAAGCCACATACAAAAAAAGAGATGCTTATTTAAAGGAGAAAGTAGTTGTCTCTCCAAACAGGCACTGTCCCCATTACTCAGCTTCACCTCAAAATGGCTTCTCTCATGTATTAAAAAAAAAACACTAATTTAAGCCAGTCCCAAAGGTGTCAGTGTTTAATTGGGAGGGAGTTGGTGCTGTGTGATTTTAATAGCGCAGAGCCACCCAGTCCGTCTCGCCGGAGGGATCAGCCTGTTAAACTCCAGAGGAACCAGTGAAATGAGGGAACTGTGGCTGGCACAGACTGGAGAAACTATTCCTGCGGCTACTGCGGCTGCATTAGTATGCAACGGGTGTCACTGGGGGGAGAGATTTGGGGAAAAAAATAAGACGGAGGTGGTTACTAGGTAAAAGTGGGAAAACTCAGGCTGGAGTTTTCATCAGCATTTGTTCAGGAGTCGGAGGTAGTGAAGCACACAGAATTCACATCTCTGCAGATTAGATTAAGAGTCGATCTAATTAAATTCTGATCCACATAGTATTAATAACCCCCCCCCCATTTACCTCCCCCCCCTCTCATTCCTACCCCTGCAGTTTTTCAGTTGTTATTCCTATGTTATCTTTTTCCCTTCGTCCCTTTTCTTGTGGCCGCATAAATAAAGTAGAGCAGCCCTGTCGTCTTTGGCTTCAGGGAGACAGACGCTGTGTTCTGCTCTACATTCGCCTGCACTCCCTGGTGACTTGTTAACACCGGGGCTCTGGAAGCTCGCTAAAACCAGGACCAGGGACTTTGTGAAGAGTTGGAGAGAGACACTCTTGGAAGTTTTAGGAAAATGAGACATGACGCCCCAAGGCAGACTCACTTCTTTTGTTTGCAGCCTTTGCTGAAATGTCGTCTCTCTGAAACCAGGAGTTTAGAGTTGAGCAGCCCGACCCAAACACAGTGGGTCCCAGCAACTGGTCCTGTGCTAGGTTGTGAAGTTTTTCTGTGTAAAGCTTTGGGCTTTGGTAGGTTGGATTATTCTCAAATGCAACTTAAAAAGAAGGGAAAAAACAGTTTGGGTCTCAGGTTTGACAGTAGCTACTAGGTGGGTATGGAGCTTCCCCTCCATATTTGAAAAAGTTTGAATGTGTTTTCGCCCAAAGTGTTTTCAATTCCAATAGTTAACGGTGTCCCTTGTTGTGAATTATGTAAGATGATTTAGGAAATTAATGTTAGTCTCCTGTCCACAATAATCAGGTCAGCAAGTGCTAATGTCATGTAGGTTACACCTCATTTCACAAGGTCTCTGTCAACCAGACAGGTCAAAGCTTTTCACCTCCCTGAATGCCAGGCCTCTGTCTCCAAAGGTTAGACAAATGCCATGGCAGGGAAGTCTCCCTGCCAGTCAGAGCTCTCCCACAGATAACGTCATCGTCTATTAGAGAAACACGCATGCCGGGTAAGTCCCCGGTAATCCTGGGGAAGGTTTATTACTGGAGTCCTGGAGGACCTTTTCAAAGCAAACAGGATGAATGGAAGAGAGGGAAAAATGCTGAGGGAAGGCCGAGGCACTAGTTTAATGAGCTGCAGTGTGTGGGAGAGCTAGTCCATCAGTGGAGATAATGGTGCAGCATGAGAATGGAGAGGAAGGCGGCGTCTTCAGAGAGAAAAGAGCAGGATGAAACGA
The DNA here is from genome assembly GCF_021018895.1 of Seriola aureovittata. Taxonomy (NCBI): domain Eukaryota; kingdom Metazoa; phylum Chordata; class Actinopteri; order Carangiformes; family Carangidae; genus Seriola; species Seriola aureovittata. Next base: position 4,888,829 of record NC_079366.1, on the reverse strand, counting down.
AGATATTTATGCAAAGGAAAAGATAGATAGATCACAAATTAGGGATTGCCTCAGCACTCTGGTACAACGGCTGTTAGTGTTAAATCTAGTTGTTTTCCCCTTGCTGAAGTTCTGCTAACAATATCATTACCATGTTTGATATCATCATTGGGGAGAATGCTTGATTTGAAGCAGAGGGGGCAAGAGACAGTGAAGCTATGTACGCTTCCACCTCTGTAAGGTGGTTAGATTTACAGCTGAGGAAACATTGCCCACACTCCTTTGCTCCTGCTCTTCTTTCTCACGTCTCTGTTCTCCATGTCCATATTGATTTCTGTGTGGGTTACTCCGACCCGCTCAGGCCCACATAGGTTCCCTCTAAAGGCTGAATTTTCTCCCATTTTGGGCGGCTCAGTGTTGACCACTGGAGACAGATCTGATGGGTCAGGTTTGAGGTTGTACTGACCCCCTGAATTCCTAGGAAAGTTTTTTGATTGGAGTCAGGAGGATTTGGTCGCCTGAAGAGGAGATAATGAGGGGAAAGATCTTGGATGAAGTGAGACTGGGGTAAGAGAGATTAGGTGGGCACCTGGATGGAGAGCCAGGGAGGGATAATGGAAGAGATGCACAGAGAAATGAGATGGACTGATTGTCAGTCAGACAAAGCAGGTAGCTGTTTGAACCCTGGGCTTAATGCGTTTCAACTAGTTTGTGCTAAAATAATGGAAAAAACATGTACCGCTATAACACAGTATCAAATGACACATTAATTCTACTTCCTACTTATATTAATTCGACTGACTTTTTAGGTCTTATTCTTGTAAATTGAGTTAAACCTGGGAGCAGCAAAAACAAGTTGTGAATACAGTTTAGCTTCACCTTTTTTTTTTTTTTGGGTGGGGGGGCATTTTTGCCTTCATTCAGACAGTGCAGAGCCCGCGTATCATCACCTTTAAGTTGATAGAGCAAATTTGTTAGCAAACAGTTGCTTATTTACACATCTAGCAAATGCAGAACAACATTAGCTTTCATTTTGAGTCATGTTTCTGCTCACCTGATGAATGTAAGTCCAGTATTCGCCCTCCTTCCAGGTGTGTTTTGGTCTCCACCGACCCCTTGGCTGAAATACCAGGCTCTAGTGCTGCTAAATGCTCCGGTATCTGTTGTTTAGTGCTGGGGAGGTGGAGTGCCGTGGGTTAATTGAAAACAGCTGCCTTTTGCCGCCGGAAATGATGCTGATGAAAACGACAAGTGGATGAAAACAGTAGCAATGTGAGCCAGGCAAGGAGAAGAATAACTTGGAAGATGAAGCCATCCATGGTTGAGATAGAAACCAAGATGCAGAGACAGTTCGGCTGCAGCTGGTCGTGTCTCCTGGGGATCTTCCCTCATTCACATTGTGTTGTATCCCGAGTGGATTTATCATCATGGGAGGACACAGAGAAAACTAATGATGCATAAGGGGGAATAAAGCTAAATTCTTAGGGTTTCTTGGCATGTGTGTTGCTTATTTTAGAGGAAATGCACCAGCTTTAGTGTGTTGGGGAATATTCCGTTCTCCGCCTCCTCATTGTAACCCAGATTTCCTCATCGCTGAGCTGCCAGCTTCAAAGGGAATGCCTCGTCTCTTCTCACAGTCTGTGAAATGAGCCAGCATCAAGCGTGCTCGCATGCGACTGTGAACGCGTCGCTGACTGAGCACAGTCCTGTGAAGTGATTTTTCCCTGTGCCCCACCCCCCCCACACACACCCCACCCCCTCCACCCCCCACTGCCGGCAATGTGATAATGTAACGCCTGAGTGGGCCGGATGACGTCACAGAAGAGGATTTGAAGCCGCCACATGGGGCTTGGGTTTTCCTGACAACCCGAGCCAAGTACAACCAAGTACAAAGCTCTGTCACAGATGGTTCTGTGGAAGTTACAGCAAGCTAAGTCACGACTCACAAAGGAAGCACATGGAGAGATGAAGAGTGGGAAAGGATCACAAGTGATGCACATGTTCGTTGTGGATCTTCAAGGCGAGAGAAGAGCAAAGCAGTGATGTCGTCCTCTTCAAAACTGTGTGAACGGAGCCGATTAGGATGAAAAAATGCAGTGTTAAAGGATGAAGTGAAAGTATAACACATAGGTGGATGACCCAGAGATGGTTATCAATAACAGGAGGAAGAAGTGACTAACAGAGAAAAAGGGAGGAGGACAGGGAGGAAGTGAGGCACAGTGCGATGAGTTTCAAGAGGAGAGAAAAGGATGCTGTCTCTGCAGCATCCGTGGTAAAAGCATTCTTCTAAGAGACAGATGGAGTGTTTTTATTTCTGGAGTCCCTACTTGCACCTTTATTCTTTCTCCTCCACCGTACAACCCTTCCATTAACAGAAGAGCATGAGGTAAATGTGGTTCTCCAGCTGCCGGTGATGGTCCAGTTAAGCCAGAATGACACTTTCCACATCCCTCTACACCAATAGTTAAAGCTCCAGGAAAAGCCAGTAAGTGGACCTTGAGTTAAAGTTATTTTATCATGCGCAGATGTAAATTGTGTGATCTGCTCAAGTCTGTGAGGATGTGTCCGCCAAGACTTATGACTGCCCGGACGTACATGTATAATCACGCAGACACCCAATGTACAGAATCACAGCCGCTGTTCACATCAGCGACCTTAAGGCCACAGTATGATTGAAAGTGTCATCTGATCGCATCTAAAGACAGAAGTGTTCATATCTGTTCCAAAAGGCTCCACGCCTTCAGACTGTAAAGACTCACTGAAAGATGGGAATGACCAGTGACATCGATAAAGAAAAGATAAGAAAGTCGAACATTAAATGTTTTATTTATTTAATTTGGAAACTTTATGCAAATACAGATGAAGTTTAATCTGGAGCCTCTGCAGTGATTTGATGAAAAACTGACAAAGGAAAGTGATGCAGCAGTGGGACAGGAAGTTCAGGAGGATTATTACAATAATTTGTGCGATCCCTCTTTTGTGTGACCCCGGCCAGACCAAGATTACAGCTGCACACAAAGAAGTGCTGCTTGGCACAAAGTCACACGAATTGCTGGACAATGTCATACGTCGCTTATTTACACAGTTCTTGTTAACTGCTCAGCCACTCGCCTGCTTCAGAGCGTTAACGCACAGAGGACAGCGAGACGTGATGAATCATACAAAGTGGGATAAAGGAAGGTATTCATGCTGTTGTGCAGTACACGGAACAAGTGACAGAAGTAGAGAGAAGAATGCGTGAAAAAGACATTAAACACCTGCCTTCTGTCACCTCTGCACCTTTTTGCTGTGGAAGTTGTCTTCTTTGTTTCAGAAAGTTGCAATAATTGTTGGACACAGCCCTCCCACCCCCCCTAATTTTCAATATCAGAGAAATATGGGTGGGGGGGTTCAGACGCTGTTCAACAATCTGACAAGCACTTTCTTTGAAACACAGCGAGGCCTTTAGGCTGCAGCCAGAGGCCTCTGCCAGGCATCACTGAGCCAGCAGGCCAAGTGTGCACTCGCTTGATTCCTGCTATGACTGCCAACACGTGAAGAGTCTCGCTGTCTTCAGCTTCTTCCCTCCTCGCTTTCTCACTCCAGTGCCATTTGACTCATCTGAGCCAGAAGCTGCTGACAGGCTCAGTTCCAGGGTCAGTGTTTGCATCTCCCAGTGGTTGTCTTGTCGGGAAAGGATGCAAAATGCAAAACTACTCTTGCATCAGTATGAAGTCTGCGTCTATACACTGAAGGATGTGGAACTTCTCTCAAAAATATGCAACTTGATAAACTGACATGAAAAGTTGTTGCTTGTTGCCCCCGCAGTCTCTACAGGAGAGGAGGTTTTGTGTTCCTCCTCAGCCCTTTGTGGCATATTTATTAGCTGCGCAGTGGTGCAGGAAGCTGTTGGACTAATCTTTCATTTGACTTGCTACATGTGGCAGCGAGAGCCTCCTGAAACCTCCACCAGATTGTGTGTGTTGTGTATCAGGGGGATCAACACATGCTCGGTGTGTTTAACAGCTGTGTTGTGTGCAGTTTCACTTATAATTTGAATTAGCTGTGTGTAAAAACAGTAAATGAAAACTGCTGTTCATATATTGTGCACAAATTATTCTCAGTAATTTAATGTTTCATGCTCATGTGTCTGATATTTGGCACCTTTTGAAGCTTTTTTTTTAAGTTTTAATTGTGATAACAAGCCACCTTCTGTTTTGTTTTCCTTGAATGAGCTGACATCAGTGCAGATGTATGAGTCTGATAATAACACACAGCACTGGTTTAAAGCTTATGCAAGTTTTATGGAGTATACACGTGTGCATGCGTGTTTGTGTGTGTGCTCTGCGTTGTAACTGCCATCTGTCATCCCGTGATGTAGGTGCAGGTATGGTTGTGGACTGGGAGCAGGAGACGGGACTCCTCATGACGTCTGGAGATGTCAGAGTCATCAGGATCTGGGACACTGACAGGGAGATGAAGGTCCAGGTACTGTCCTCACTGCACCTGTTTGATTTTTGTTGCTCAGATACATTTTGTAAATATTTATCATCTGGCGAGAAATACAGCATTCAGGCCTTGCAGGTTCGTTACCCACCAGAGATCATTCTGTTCTGTTCACATCTTATTTTGTTCTGGTCTACCTTCTTTCTAGTTCTTAAATCCTTCTGGTCACTTTTCTTTCTTTAAGTTTGATGTATTTTTTTTTTGGTAATAGATATTCTGTCATATTTTCAAAGGAGTCCACCTGTAAAATGAATTGAAACTTACACTACTTCAGTGTCAGCATCAACATTAGCTAAAGAGACCAAAACTGTTTTTTGTACCAGGCTGTAAACATGTTTATTTGTGCTGTAAAGTTGGACATTTTAACATGAAATAATGTTGTTATAAGAGGTTACATTTTCTGAGTAGAGGCAAATAATAAAGTTGCAACTCATTTTAACATGCTACTAAATTTTGAGCTGGACTAATGGCCTGTTTAGCTCCACGGGGAAGAAATGCTCAGATGTTTGATCGTGTTTTTTCACCGCAGCTTCAACATGATCTGAATTAACTTCACACAATACATAAATACATAACGGTGGAATTCTTGCAAACAAAGACATTGAATAGAAGTGTCAAAGATCATTTCAAACCTCTGTGTAAATTAACATTGGACTAAAAGTGGAGCAGGATCCTGAATATGTATATTTGGGGATAAAAGGTGATGTCACATTTCAGAGTAAAGTGAACTAGACAGACCATCATCTGTAGATGATCATCGTATTCCTCAAAAACAATGAAAATAACATGGTGGAGATACAAAAGAACAAATAAATAATGTTTGTGAGCTTGTGTTTATGAACTCTTGACGTTTCAGCTGAATGTCTGCAGTGTGCCGTAAACTATGTTTTGGTTAACTAATGGAAATCTGTGGCGAAGCCAAGAGCCATTAGTGCAGTTTCTTCTTTTTCTTTTTTCTCAGTTTTTACACATCTAATGGTCCTTGGTGAGCTAATCATTGTCTTGATGGATGGACTTAATACAAGTACAAATGGCCCCGGCCTCGCCTGTGGCTGCATATTGATGCTGGGTCTAACTTCAAATGAGCTAACAGTCAACAGTGCTCATGATTGATGAGTCAGAGAAGGTTTAACGTGAAATTAGCGTAACGACTGTGTTACCTTGGTTGCTTGCTTTACAAGGATTTGTATGTGTGTGTGTGTGTGTGTGTGTGTGTGTGTGTGTGTGTGTGTGTGTGTGTGTGTGTCCATCAGGACATCCCGACAGGAGCAGACAGCTGTGTGACCAGTCTGTCCTGTGACTCCCAGCGTTCACTCATCGTTGCCGGCCTGGGTGACGGATCTGTACGTGTCTTCGACAGGAGGATGGGCCCTAATGAATGGTAACACACACACTGTCCTTCATGCAGCCTCTGACCGTATCAGTATCTGATCATAGTGATTTCATTTCCAAGCTCATTTTTTTCTAGTCTTTTCTACTGTATCACCATCATTGAAATACATTCAAGAACACACGCAGCAGTTTCTGTGGGCATTAACTCCTACAAAATCCTGCATTATTCACTTCTCTAATCTATATTTATTATATATAGCATGCTGTAAATCTTCCTTTGGGGTTGGCACCTCTTTTAATGGACCCTGGTGGCACTGCATCACCCCCCAGTTGGTTAAACATTATTTTAATTTCAGTCCCAAAGGGGGAAAACAAAGCAGTTAAACCATGAAGTGGCCCATAAATCTTTAAGTAAAGCTAATTTAATAGCTCCCTTCAGGCATGGAGTTACATCTTTCAGCACCTATGTTGCTCCCCCCAGGATTAGTCCAGGACTGGTAGACAGGCACATACAGGTCATGTTTACAATATGCTGAAGTCAAACAGACACGGCAGATTATAAGATGCTTAATTTTGTTACTTTAGCTTCTTTGTTGAGCAAAAAAATTCAAATCTTCAATTATTTGTCAGGTGCACTTCCTGTCACACCTGTAGTCAGACTGTACAGTAGCACTACAGGATGTGGGTAGTTCAGGTACAGCTTAGTTCTGCAGCGATGGTCAGAGGGTTTTTATTCCAGCACTAAAGTCATCTCAGCCTCATCACGATGTTATTGCTTTTTTCAGTCATAATCACATGGTGCCACCCAGTGGTTACTCATCTGTATTACATGTTACAACATAGGGAGACAGCTTCAGCATTTTACACTCTGCTGGGTCTTTTTGTCAATAACCTCCCTCTCACATATGGGAGGAAGACTCAACACATTCAGATAAATTCAGTCACCACCAGACACTGTTACTGCTAGTTAAATATTATATTCATGTATTGTTTTTTTATGTTTGTTCTGAATATATTGTGGATTAATGTCAGTTCATACAGTGCTTGTGCAAAACTGGATTGTAACACAGACCAGAATTTGTTGTCAAGTAGCTGAAGTTGGAAGTCAGTCTCCATTTTACACTTTTGCATTATTTCACAATATTATACAAACATCTTTTTTATTTGGTGAAGCAAGACAAAGACAAGGAGAGTGTTATAACATAGCATGACAGCATACACTGCTAGTTTTACAAAACAGCTGACAGCTCTTGTTATTGTTATAACATTTTGACTTATTGGGTCGGAGAGAGGGATGGAGGGAGAATATTATACAGATATGAGTGAACGTTAAATAGAGAAATCAGATGGCATTGTTTTTACTGTTGTTAGCTCTGTTTATATGTAGGATGTATTCTTGTATAATTTGTCCTCTGACTGTTTTTTTGTTTTTTTTTCTCCAACTGTAGTTGTTGATGTTCACAGTCTCGCAGTCTCTGTATTTCCACTGAAACGTGACCTGAACTGACATTTGCTGTGTGTTGTTGTTCGTCTCTGCAGTCGGGTGATGACCTACAGGGAGCACGGAGCCTGGGTGGTCAAAGCTCATCTACAGAAGGAGACAGATGGACATATTATCAGTGTCAGGTACGCTATTTCTCTTTCTTCTCAGATGCATTCTGTAATCTTACTGTTTGTATAGTTTGTACTGTTTGTTTGTTGGTTTTTTGGGGGGGGGTTTTGCCCTTACTGACTTTGATGCTTTCCACCAGTGTTAACGGAGACGTCCGATTCTTTGAACCGCGGACACCAGACTCCATCAATGTTCTGCAGACGGTGAAAGGGTTAACAGCGCTGGACATCCACCCACAGGCTAACCTGTTCGCCTGGTGAGTTTGTTTATGTAGATGCAGGCCTTGAGAAAAGGATTGCCAACTTGTGTTAATATTAAGATCAAATCCTCCCACAGTATTTTTCCCCATGTGTCCTTCATAAGAGCAGAGATATTGATTTCCTGTGTTAACCTTTGAACTGACTTACGGAAGATGATTTATTTATCTGCATATGAGTCAGACAGGAAAATATATAGCTTGACAATACCCATGACATCCACCCATGAGGTTAAAATTCAACACAAAAGAAATCCCATTCAGAACACACAGCATGTGATTTAATTTACACACTCTGCCACAACTCCCTCCTTTCTATCTCTGTCTCGGTTTTCTCCTGCAGTGGATCGATGAACCAGTTCATAGCGGTCTACAACGCAAACGGCGATGTGATCAGCAACATTAAGTACTATGACGGCTTCATGGGACAAAGGATCGGGGCCATCAGCTGTTTAGCCTTCCATCCTAACTGGGTAAACAAACACTGATCACTTTTTACTACAGAATTCATGCAGTTTTATATGTGGACCTGTGGTTATCAAACATTTCTGAAAAACTCTAAGTGTTATAGTTTAATAGTTGTAGTTTATTTTATAATAAGGCATGATATTTTAAAAATGTATCATGTTCTGTCTTAAGAATCTTAATATTGCTAGCTAACTACAGTATATCTGTTCATATATCATGTTTGAAAGGTCAGTCTTAGAGAAAATTATAAACAGCTAGCATATATATTTAACATGGATTCACTTCTCACTCTGCTTATGATCCAAACTGTCGTAGCTGTATTTTGCTAGTTGCTAGCAAACGCAAATTACCAAGTAAGATTACACTAGTGCGTTTCTAAAGAGAATACCATAAATGTCTCGACCAATAGCTTTGATACTCTGAGAGGTTTGACGACTACAGACACAGCCGTGGAAAGACTGCACACTGTTTTTAAAGTTTGATATGAACAATGTATTGTACTTTATCTTGGCATGCCATGTAGCAAACACATTATCTTCTCTGCCAGGAACTTGTCTTTTACTTTAGCTCACTGCCCCTGAAGTTAGCATTAGCTAACTCTAAATTGCTCCATTAGCGGGCTTTTAAGCTTTACCACATTTGTGAGGGAAACATAACATGGACTGTCCTCTAAATAGGATGCTCTCAATATACTGTGTTTGCTAGACTTTAGACTTCCCCCTCTGTCATGTTTTTTGTGCGTGAACACACACATCACATTTCATGTAATAAGCTGTGATTGTGTAACCTGTCTTCTCTCTCTGTCTCCCTCCAGCCACACTTGGCAGTAGGCAGCAACGACTACTACATGTCCATCTATTCAGCCGAGAAGAGACTCAGATAACACACCAGCATTCATCACCCCCCCCTCCCCACCAAAACCACCACATATGACTTCTGACCCCGAGCCTCAAGTTCTGGGATGTAAATGACTTTTTTGTTGTACATATGCAATTACCACCCTGAATGTTCTAGTGATGGCTGCTGACAAAAACTGCTACGAACGACTATATATATATATTATTATTATTATTATTCTCATTGTTTAATCATATTCTTATTATGAAGCTAATGATTGTAGACTTGGCTGTGCGGAGGAGTGTGTATATTTAAATAGCATATACAGAAGAGAGGTTCTTTTTCTAAAGAAGTGGTACCCACCGATCACCAGGGCTCCTCCTCGCCGCACAGTGAGCATCACTACCTGAACGAACTGTGACCCAGACCAGATACGGCGAGAGAGGGGTCTCCCAGAGGGCAACACACACAACACACACTGTTAAAACACACTCACTGGTGCAGGAAACATGGACTCGCCCTCCACTGGACCTTGGTGTGTTTATCAGTTCATTTTAATGGCCGACTCCCAGCCAAAGGACACAGAGTTTTGCTACTTTGCTGCACCGTCGGCGAGACATTTGTAAGGATACGCCCAGAGATGCTGGACTGTGCTCACTCTTGCCTGACACGTCGACCAGGCAGACATGATGAGTGTGTGTTTGTACGTGTGTTAAAATGGATTATAGCACAGCTGTGCCCCACAGTGGGTCTTCATAGCCTTGGACTTGATGCCCAAAAAGATGCCTGCTCTCATGCTAGAACTCTCCTTCTTGCTTCCCTGACCCCAGCGTGCCAAACATAATCATATTTTCCACACAACCTGTTGTTGTGGCTCAGAGGGGTGTTTTTGTTGGTTTATTTGTTTTTTAAATTATCGCCTGTAATAAGGGAAAACCTCCATTGCCTCTAGTATGAAGCATACCCTTATATCTAGCACAGTGAGAGGAGATCTAGATTGATAGAAACAAAGCACCCAGTCCTACAGGGAGTCTGCGGTACCTTCTTGCCTGCCCTGCAAAGCAATAAAACCTCCCATGATTCAGCCTCAAGCTCCTCCCAGACGTTGCCAATAGAAACGTCAGCCTCAGTTTGAAGGTGATAGCAGCATAGCATGTCATCAATAGCTTAAGATGGTCAAAATCCTGACCTGCAGTGCACCAAGGTGCCACACTACAGCAATACACACACGCCTTTGTTTCTTTTTATATACTTGGAGTACGAGATGGGGGCCATTTCACCCCATCTGTTCAACACAGCAGTGACAGGAAAGATATCAATTAAATTGACTTGCCTGTGATTGTCTAAACCTCCTGCCAATCACGTCCAAATCCTCCCCAAAAGACGGCACGTCACACAGACTAACTGGTCCCGTGCTGGTCGATCTTTTCCTGGCTTCTGAAACACATAAGTAGAAGTTGACCCTAACCGCATTAAGGGGCGACCTTCTTGTTTAAAGTCATGACGCCCTCAGAGCATGCAGCACTGTAGGTTTAGAGAAAGTTTAGATAATGTGACTCGTCACACCGAGAATCACCTGCCACCCCGCAGTCTGGACAGAAAAGCTTCAGTGAGGTTTCCTTTTTCCCATCTTTGAGTTTTTATTTTGGTTTGGTTTGATTTTCTTTAACAAAGATGGAGGCATAAAATGTGTCACTCACTGTTTCAGTCAGCGTTCTAAATCTCACGCAGGTAACGTCAGGATCCACCTCACACTGCTGTCGAGCAGCTGCTGTTGACATAAAAGTCATTGTGGTGCTGTTCAGTAAAGATGCCCCTCTTCTTTAGAAGGTTTTTTTTCTTCTTTTTTTGTGCAGTATCACCATCGACGTGCCTCTTCTCTGGGGCTGCAGCTTTGCTTATTTAGCTTTTTTTAATCCCTTTTCTGTTTTGTAATTTTATGTTTTTAATTCTGCTGGCATTGTGTTTGCCTTGGCCTCAGTATGGTGGCAGGAAAAAAGAGTGAGGTCAGCCTTACCCTCACACACACACACACACACACACAAGCACACACACACAATCAGTCACTGCACTTAAGTCTTTCCTGCCATGCCCCCTTTCCATCGCCAACATACCCCCCCAGTCGCCCCCTCCTTTCTTTCCTGCCCCTCCCACCCTCTGCATCAGACGTCCCGAGCTTTGCTTTTGCCCGCAGGAGTGGACTTATGGATTCAAAGTGAACTGGGAGCACACACACACACACACACACACACCATACAGTCTGTGTGAGCGGCTCCCCACCATCACTCCTATCACTGAGCACTCTGTGGTTTAGCAGGCCTCAACTGCTTCACTGGCTCAGCCGAAATAGTACATTTTGGTGTCGGGCCTTTGCTCAGACACACATTCATCTCTAAGTATCCTGCTTTGAGTTTTAAGATTTTAGATCTGGAGAAAAAGAAGAGACTTTAACAAAGTAGTAAGAGAGGAAAAATGAAAACAATCAGGTTTGTCTCTGTGACTTTAGATTGCTTTGCTGACTGTGGTTTATAAGACAGCAGATGAAATCAGTGAAATAAACCAAATACAACACCGGATTCTGCGTCTGTCTCACATGTTCGTCATCCATCAAAACTCTGAACACCCTCATATTGGTCAGTTTTTGAGTTTCATAAGGGCTTTTTTTCAGAATATTAGATTATGGGTTTTTTTTTAGGGTGAACTAAATTAGAAATAATGATTTTAATATTAATAATTAAATTATTACATTTTCAGGCTGTATCAATAAAGCACTGTTTCCTTAAAAACATCAACAACCACCTGAGTTTGGACTGATCTTCAGAAGTGCACACAGTCAAAAATTCATATGCTCTCAACAACAGAATTAAATTAGAGTGAACAGTTCTACATATTTCACATTCAAAATATACTTTTTAAATATTTTCTGTTTAATATTTAACACTTCATTTTGTTTAGTTAGAGATCATTTTATTCAATTTAGGTTTTATATTGAATCATACAGAAATGTCCCTATATCAAGAGCACTGTTTCCATATATGTAACTTATATTATTAACACATATATACATCCTGTGGATATATGAAGATATAAATGTATAGCATATGAAATACATAGCATATATGTTAACCAGAAAATATGTATATATATATGTGATTTATATATGCAAGTGTAATTAAAATAACAAACCTATAAATGTTGTAAGCTTATATTTAGAATCTGTTTCTTATTCAATCATTATTACATATGTAGGAGCCAAACACTTCATGTCAAGATATTGTACAAGTGTTATCTTTATTGCCCCCCAAGATATTCAGTTTGTTAA